>NC_092821.1:52350569-52717235 GCF_023375885.2 Dermacentor andersoni
GTTACAGAACAGTCATGGGCGTCTCCCAAGGGACACTCGCAGCGACCCTGTGGTTTTTCTGTTTGGCGAGCGCCATCGCTACGGACATCGACGAGAGGGATGGCGGCTATATCAATATTTTGGTATCAATCGAGCCGGAGGTCCCACCGGACGAAAACATTATCCGCAACCTAAAGGTACGTGCTGGAGGCTTCAAACTTTCTTTAAAGCTTATTTAGTAAGCTAACAGAACGTATGTTCAGCGACCGTCGTTGCATAAAACTTGATTAAATTCTGAGTAATTCTGTCCCAAGTCTCCTGATGAACTGAGGCCGACAGCGGACAGCCCGCTCAAATTTGGTTTTTCGGCCGACCATACTTCACCGAAAAATATGCACTGCAAAATGCTACATTTAACGCCTCATATATCGAAAAACGTAATGTAATCGCCTGTGTGGCATACGTCATCAATAATGAAGCTATAGGGGCTTTCGGGCTACTGAGATCTTACTTTGTTCATGGGCTTTAGTGAAGGCTACAGGACAGAACACAGAAAAGCTTGGCGGCCCGAAAAACCTATGATTACCAGAGCATAGGTGAAGTTACAAGTTTCCGTCGTTAAAAGGACTCTACATATAAATGTTATGTGGTGCTAGCAAACGCTACGTACAAACAATACAAACAGTACGTTTGTTTGACAACTGAACTGCTCATTGCGTTCCGTCTGTTTGAATTGTATTGTGCCGACTGCTTAAAAATATACTATTCTCTACTGTTTTCACTACCGTTGCAGTTCTACTTTTTCCAGTATGTTCTCAGTGTTTCCAGTGTATTTTTCAGCATGTTTTATCAAGTTATGTTTTCAGCAAATGGCGGCCGTTTTGCTTCTGTATCTTCATTATTTACTCACCGAGATATGTTATGTAATGTAATCTAAAGCCCTGTGTAATACCTGAAAAAGAGCTTTTAGGGTACATGAATAAAAAAAGTGGAGTTACACTGAAACTCATCTGCAATAATTTGTCTTTCGTAGGGAGAAAAGCGCCTTTCAAAACCACAAAGTGAAGCAAATAATATAGGACTGGTTGCACCTGCTCTACACTGTGGCGGCTATTTTGTGACGTCAAATACTGCTGGCTCGCAGAGAACTCCCCATGGAGTGGAGGTCATGCGGAAATTATGTCAACTGGAACATTTAGATGTGGGCGGTTCGAATTGAAAAGTAAAAGAGCAGTAGCAGCACAGCAAGGAAGGAGAGACTTCTAGGCGAAGAATCTGACGATTTAGTTGGACTGAATATCTTGCTCTACTGTATGTTTCCTCAATGAATGGTCAGATAAATTTCGCCTGCAGTTACAATGAAGCTTGCAAGATAGCGGTACCTGGAGACTCAAAAAGCAATTCGCAAATAGGCGAGGTATTTACCGTTTTTTTTTCGTCAGAAAAATGAAGTGGCACGTGCAATTCCATTTCGTGCTTGTAACATTGCTGCTGTATCCCAAGGCCTACAGAGTCGTAACTCGTGACTCTGGACGTGCAGGCCCTCCTGGAATCATCATCACGGTTCCTACACAGAGCAACAAACGGTCGAGTATACTTCAAGTCATTCGTCATCGAGGTACCAAAATATTGGCCAAAAAGAAAAGTGGATCGTCACCTAGGGGCAACGCAGTTCCTAAACAGCGATGTGCGAATCGTGAGTTCCAAGAGTTGCGGATTCCAGGAGCCTTGCACGGTGACGTCACAAGGCTGCCAAGAAAAGGGAGATTACGTATTCATTCCAGCGGAATATCTCCAACACCTGGGGCCCTTAACGGCGGAAACAAATGAAAGTGCTGGTAAGGATTTTTTGTTGCATTTACAAGGGTATTAGTGCGAAAAAAAGACAGCAACACATGCTGGAAGCTGCATGAAAAATACATACCGCGACAGCGGTATTCACCTCCTTATTCAGAAATGCATCTTAACTTGGAGCCCACGCTTGACTTCATATAAATGACGCCTGGCGTGAATATGCCAAGGACGCTCATTGCGTACCCTTCGGCGCAATCACGTGAAGCGTCATCTGTATAAAATAAGGCATGAGCTTAAAGTTAAGATGCATTTCTGAATACGGTGGTTAGTGTCAACACTTCGCAAAACGTGGTAGTCCGGAACCACGTCACCTCAAATGGTAGCAGATAAAAGCGGTGCTGCCGCAGTTATGCGTTCCTACGGGTCCCGAATGTTTTTTTATGACGTCTGGTTATCTAAAGCGACCCTTCTGTGTTTATGAATTTCAGAAAACTGGTTTCGCAACATAAGTATCGGCGTCCTGGGGATGCATGGTGGGTGGGTAGGTGGGTGGGTGGTTGGGTGGGTGGGTGGGTGGATGGATGGATGGATGGATGGATGGATGGATGGATGCGTAGCTCAGGAAAGATCAGGCGACAGGCGGACGCCAAGCTATTTCTATGATACAGTATTACAAATTATGGCATTATTAGTCCAATAGCGAAACAATGCTCGACTACAGCGGGACCACCTTCTCTGTGCTTGCGGAGTGCTCTTTTCCGGTATTGCCTTGATTTGCCGTGGCATATACGTGATTAATATTTTGAATTAGGTACGGCTTTCAATATTTAAAGAAGTGAGCAAATAAAATGTTACTGCTTCCAAATTTGATCTTTCACCAACTGCACCTTGCGCACCTATGAAAAATTGAGCTACATTAGCATACGCTGAAGAGGATGAAGGCTGAAAGCCTGCGCGCGCTCACGACACATTCATTAAATTACTTGACGTTCTCATTCAAATGCGTCGTTACTTCCTATGACTTGTTTTATCCCACCTAAGATCATAGGTTACAGTGCCTTAAGTCTACCGTAATTAACAATGCCTTAACTTCGCTTTAGGTAACCACAAAGGTCGTAGGTCCAACTCGCAACAAAAGTCAAGGTTCGCGAGTTCGAGTGCCCCATTTACCTGGGTGGTATAAGATCTAAGTTACAATGACCTAATTCCAAACGTCGTGGCTTCGACTCCTGCCAAACATTGAGGGTTCTACTTCCCCTACCCCCCAAAGGTCGCGGTTTCAACTGCTTTGTCTGATTTTTGGTAATTAACTGTGGCTTAATTACATTGCCCTAAATAACACCAAGTATCGTGGGCTTTGCTGCCACCAAAGGTGGTGGTTTCAATTGGTTTATTTAAGTCTATGTTCATTATAATTGTCTTAATTATTGCCGGCTTAATTAACACCAAATGTCGAGAGTTCGACTGACACCAAAGGTCGAAGGTTCCACCCTCCCCTTTTATCCCATTGAATTTTCGTGCCATTGAATTTTAGGAACGCTCAAGTTTTTGACCCATCAGCCATCCAAGGCTTTGGCCTTAATAAAGTGAATGTTTGTTGATTAGTCTTCCGAAGCTCAGGATTCTTTATTGCCACAGATTGCTTACCAATGATGCATAGTAATGCGGAAAACGCCGCGAAACATATTTGTCCTACTTTTTAGTTATTTGCAGTAAAGGTGTAATTATGCGCTGGAAGCATGCTGTAAACAACGATAGGTTAGTGCGATAGTGATTACTCACTGGTATTGCTGAAAAGACACATCCGGGGCACAGCTTCAACAGAGTAATTATTTGTCAAGCCGATGCTCCCGCGTCTTATGTTCTCTAAAGCGCTGAGTCCAACTGATTTGGCCATACACAAGTCAAGGCTTTCTTTTTAGCCAAACCAAGCTAAATGGTAGAATATATCAGTAATCATATCAATTCTGTTCAATGAGTAGTCCAATCAATAAGGTCTATTCCATTCAACGAAGTTTTGTTACACCTCCTGCACCTATTTGTGGTGCGCTGCACCTAGTCTATCGATTGTAGGAGCTACAGCAGTGGACTCTCTATACGCGTCACCGAGTGGAAGGCGAACAGGCACGGTTATACCGTGGTGTGGTGCGCCATTCATCCTGGCAGAGAGTGGGTGCAGCCATGTGCAACACAACAAATAACACCTGCACGTTTTCGTTTGTGGCGCCGCGCACCTTAACTTATTCTAAAAAAAGAAACCTATGGAAGTGCTGGTTTTCATCTACCGCGCAATTATAGTCGATAACATGCTGTTTCTCACAGGGAGACCAGAAAACCCTCGGTATGCACTCGCAAACTCGCGCGCATACAAGAACAGTAACGTATGGCGCCATACAACGAAGGAAGGCCCTCGCTTCCATGAATGCAGCGCCTCTCGTTAGCGTGAACCTTCTTACGTCGTAATACGCTCACAATAACGTGCAAGCGCTTATGCAGTATAAAGAACTGGTATTTTAAACGATAAGTAGGGGGCATGCAGTTATTGCCGACCAGCGTGCAGTAATTTCATTTACTACACTTCAAGCATCAAGGCTTCACTGACAGTTCATGCTGACTACAAGTTTACTGCGTAGCTGTTAGGCTTTAGTTGGTGGATATTTTTCGATGCGTCGTCCTCACAAAACTTCAGTGATAGAAACAAAAAGTGTATTCCTTGGTATCAAAATACAACTTGCACTATATCGCACCCATTTCAATAAAAAAGCATCATTCCAAACCACATCATTCATGGTTAGAAGCTCGTGATAACAGTGCGATGCACGTAGCGCTACCCGCATGCATTTCGCGGTAAAGATTACTGTTGTGCAGGCTGCCGCTGCGACGGCAGCTTGCGTCGTGGAGAGTGACATCATCAAGCCTTTCATATATTAAATAACCAGCCTAGCAGCGGATTTCATTACTGTTGCAGCACCGCCACGGACACAAAGCCCATGGTTAGGGCTCCTGAGGAGCAGCGTGAACACGATAATACGACCAGCCGGTAAATTGCCATTACTCGCATTACCACCATTACTCTAAATTACCATTACTACTGCTATCCTAACGCAATAAAGCATTGCATAACCGCCTCAGCAGATGTAGTTGTGGTTTTCAACAACTTCGCTGAACATCCACCTTCTCAGGGACGGGATGGCAAGTCATTGTTTTGCGAATTTTTGTGCAAATTGTAAGTTACAATTGCGGCTTCAAAGGCGGTCCACATGGTCGATTCTATCCCCATAAATCTCTCTTCTCAATTCCACCAACATCTGAAGGCATTTCAAGGCGGTTGTCTGGCCTCTTAATGTAAAAGAGGAGGCATTCAGTACGCGGAATTTCCTAAATCTTCGAGGTGTGCTATCTGCATTCAGAAAGAAAGCTAAATGTTCTTGGTCCTTTTGGATGTGCAGAAGGCGGTGCCGGAATGGTTGTTCGTGCATGGCTCTCGTTACATGCGGGATGAATGCGCTGAAGTTGCGTTTGAGAGCTGAGAAAACGTGTGTTTTATTGCGGGTGACTATTTTATTGCAACTTCTTTTTCCAGCGTATACCTTCGTGCACGAGTGGGCGCACCTAAGGTATGGTGTTTTTGACGAGTACGGTACCAGGGGAGACGATTCCTTTCCAGAGACCTACTGCGTCGATGGCCAGGTGAGCAGCAGGATTTCAGCTTGTTTGTGGGCAAGGCTAGACACATGGGCATGTTGGTAACTTATTATGAAAACACGCCCTGTGCAGAAGACAGAGACAAAGACACCCACGGCAGTGTTTTAAACCTTTGTTTGTGGAGTTGCATGCCACAAGATGTCTCTCAGGTTTCAAATAATATTAGAATAAAGCTCTAAATTATCTTTGACATTGCGCGCTTTTCAATCCGCTATGTGGTTCTACAAATTTTGGAAAAAGGGTTGAATGCAAAATATTTTTTTTTGCTTTGAAAATCCCAACTAAGGTCAAAGCAAGGTCACGCTGAAGGACGCCATCACGTTTCAATAGTGTATTGTCTGGGAAAAATGTGGGCAGATCTCCGAGATATTGCAGTCTAAACAATGTATGTACATTGCGAATTAAGGCGACTCGATAGGCTTGAACCGGTCAAAGGCCGGATATCATGCGAATTAGGACGGCGCTTTGGTTAGTACTAGAACTTCGTTAAAGAACACCAGATATTGTTCGAATTTAAGCAGGTTTCTTGCCTGGTACTGGATACAGTACAAAGAAACGCCGTACATATCGTTAATTAGGGCGGCCTGCGGTGGCAGGTAATGGTACGCGAGGGCAGTAGTGGACCGCTACACATACATTGCGTCGTTGCCCTGGCGTCATCGTCATTCCTTCGTTGTTAGTTCGTCGCCTTCATGGCATCGTGACGTTCTTTCATTGTCATTTTATCGTCATGGTTCCATCGTCAAAAAAAATAAGGCTATTGCCACCAGTTTGCTTGCGGCAGCTGGAGTTTAGTCATGCATCTTGCTGACGGCGAATGCAGCACAACAGAAAGGGTAACACATTTTCGGGGGCCGCCGAAACAATACGGGCTTCTCTGCCACAGCGACGGTCGGTGAGGCGAAACAAATGAACTCGGCACAAAGTTTTGAGTGCGCACTAATAAATCGCACGATCCTTCATTCTCCACGTGATGCACTACTCAATTTGCAAATTTCGTCACCACGCCTAAATTCCTGGCGTCCTAGATGGCGCTTCCCTTCCCGGAATCCGTTTCGTAACTGGTACACCACCGCTTTACCGCCCTGTGCAATCAGAGCTGCTCAGCTCCATCTTTTTTTACTTAACATCAACTAGAATATCGGCTATACCCATCTGCTTTCTAATCCGCATCGCCGTCTTCCTCTCTCTTAGCTTTACGCCTAACGTTTTTCCTTCCGTCGCTCTTCGTGCGGTCCGCAGTTTATTGTTGAGCACCTCGTTAACCTCCCTGTTTCAGCCCCTATGTTAGCACTGAGAGAATTCAATGTTTGCGCACTTTTGATTTCAACGACAGTTGTAAGCTCACAGTCAGGATTTCGTAATGCCAGCCGTATGCACTCTAAGCAACTTTTATTTTCCGTAAATTTTCTTTCCGTTTTATCAGAGAACACGGCTATATAATTCAGTGCTGCTGAAACAGCTATTAGAACAATTAAATAGGCGACAGCCTTACAGAATCATTAATCAGGCATCTAAGAAGCTTAGTTTGTAGCATGCTGGAGAGGAAGACGTTCCAGGACTCAACTCTTAAAAATTCAGTGCCATTCCGCACTGTCAAGCTAGATGACAAGCGAATTTGTGTATGTGGCTCCTTAATGGCGAACTGTCCATTGCCGTGCGTCAAACGCTCTATGCACGAAATTAGTAGGCCAGGCGCGACATGACGCTCCTCCACGATGTTGATCGTCGGAAGATGATGAGGTACCTAGGTGTATAAGCACCCATTCACTGTTGCAGAATGTGGTACGCCACCGTTTACTAACGAATCGCGGCATGTAGAACAGACACGCACTTCACCGCGCTCGGAGGACACACACCGCTTCACCGTAGCCAAAGCGATCGTGCGTTGGTCGACGTCCCGCAGTGCAGTAGTGGTTGTGACGTCACTCGAAAACCACAAGCGGTCGCGCACTATACAGGGCGCGCAAAATTTATTAGCCGAAAACTTTCTCTGAAACCTGGCCCTTGCTCGGGTGAAACGTTTGAAGATATCGGGATCGGGGTCACATGGACGGTTCGCATTTCTTTGCGCTTCGTGGTCCTGGCGGGTTGTACGCTTACAGGACCACCACCACATCAGTGCGGAAGGAAAGGACAGGAGATACGTAAGCGCTTGGACCGCCGAAAAACAGAGGGACGTGCGAACGTAGACATGGCTGATGCGGGTCAAAGGGTAGCGTCTGTTCTTATAAGCTTGCATTTGATACGGGTAGTACTTGAACCTAAGATGTTCAACTTATTTTTGCTAGTTGGCGAAGTGCCTAAGGCCTGCATCCCTTCCTCCGCGGTTCAGCCCGGTGCTGCACTATCTCCGGGATCGGTCCACGTATGGCGAGAAATTCTCGATGTACATGGCTTGATAGACGCACGCTATTTTTTCCAGAGCCTAGCGATATACAGCGTCCCTGTAGGAAGCACCTTGAATATATTTAACGCTCACACTAAAGACTCGAGGTCTTGTGGAAGTAGTTTCCTGGACTATTCATGGCCAGCTACCATTATTTATGGGAGTTGCGGAAACAATCAGATAGTGCTTCATCTGGAGTGCTCTTTAACACGTTATCCGCATCAATTTGGATTTCCGGCACATCTTCATGGCACTTCCCTAAGCAGTGACAAGTTCACACGGGGAACATAAATAGCCATGTCCCACGGTGAGCTACTTGTCGAATATGGGGCATGTGGCAGAACGGAAACATATGTTTCAGTTTTTTAGAAGCTGAAGCGACGTTCGGATTTTTTGTTTTGTTTTAGGGTAATCTGGTAGCACAAACTTACATCTGCGCAAGCACGCTTCATGTAAATAATGTGAGATAACTAATGGCCTCTCCCAAAAGTTCCAAGGCAGTGTTTTGTCTGGCTTCTCTTCACGTTCGTCTTTCGGGGTTGGAATTGTAATTTGTAGATTGTTTCCATTTTCCTAAATGATTACATAGGAACTGGTGACACACATCGCATTAAATTTGAGTCTCCGAATATCCCGCGTTCAGTAACACGGCGACCGACCTCTGTGCTGTAACGTGCTCGCATGCACACTTATGTGGGGAGGCACGTGGTGTTTAGAGGTGGCTGATTCTGGGACCCTATTGCACTGAGTCCCTGCCCTGCCTAAACGTTTGGCGCCATTTAATGGCACGGTCTCTCGATAATGCTTCGTCTCCATATTTGCGTTAAGCCTAGTTTCATACCTGACTCATTTTTCTTAGCCTCACACATAAATGAACGTTCCCTCTCCGCTCAATTTCTGCGCAACACGTCACATCCATTACCTCCAACTAAGTGTGTCAAGAAGCCCTAGAGTAGGTTGCTCAACACTTGGCTGTGTGTAGGGAGATTGCATTGAAACCTATGCAGCAATGTGTCTAAGTCGTGGATATAAAGTACACAAATACCGTGCTTTTGTTTCGCTTGAATCGCATAAAGAAAGAATAATTCAGTACTGGAATTTCACCGACAATTGGAATACAACTAGATGCTGCGAAACCCTGCCTTGGTAACGATGCACCGAGAGAATCATTTTTAATACATTGTTCAGCATTACCGAATGTAAGAAATACAAATGTTCAGAGAAAAGGGAAGAATCAGATGTATGCGTTATGAGACAAAGCCGGCAATATCATTACTAATATGGATGAGATCGTTCAAGTGGCTGAGGAGTTCTACAGAGATTTATACAATACCAGTGGCACCCACTAAGATAATGGAAGAGAGAATAGTCTAGAGGAATTTGAAATCCAACAAGTAACGCCTGAAGAAGTAAAGAATGCCTTGGGAGCTATGTAAAGGGGAAAGGCAGCTGGGGACGATCAGGTAACAGCAGATTTGTTGAAGGACGGTGGGCAGATTGTTCTAGAAAAACTGGCCACCCTGTATACGCAAGGCCTCATGACTTCGAGCGTACCGGTATCTTGGAAGAACGCTAACATAATCCTAATCCATAAGAAAGGGGACGCCAAAGACTTGAAAAATTATAGACCGATCAGCTTACTGTCCGTTGCCTACAAAGTATTCACTAAGGTAATTGCAAATAGAATCAGGAACACCTTAGACTCGTGAACCAAAGGACCAGGCAGGATTCCGTAAAGGCTACTCAACAATAGGCCATATGCACACTGTCAATCAGCTAATAGAGAAATGTGTAGAATATAGCCAACCCTTATATATGGCTTTCATTGATTACGAGAAAGCGTTTGATTCAGTCGAAACCTCAGCAGTAATGGAGGCGTTACGGAATCAGGGTGTACATGAGCCATATGTAAAAATACTAAAAGATTCTATAGCACAACGAATATGTTACTCTGAATATCAGCGTGCAAAAATAAATAATCAGGCGAAATGCTCGGCAGCCTTCTAAAACGCACCTAGCGGGGTCAAGAAGAGCACTTTCCTCTGTTCACCTAGATATCTGTTTTAGCTATACACCAAATACAGCAAGTAGCATGAAGTCGCTGAACCAACTGCTGTCACTTCCGAGTCACTTAAAAGGAATTAGGGTATATTCTTTTTACTTTCTTACTGCATCACGAACATTGAAGCCTTTCCACCCCAGCTAGCTCTATATCGTACTTTGACAATCAACAGAAAAACGCAGTGCTGCTTTTTCTCGTCCAAAATTCTTTTGTACACCTTTTTTCCGAGCTAAGTGCCATTTTAATTTCCTGTTTCTTTATTTTACAGGTGCAGCTGAGTGCATGTTCAGAAAATATACCTTTTACCGCCAATCTAAAGAATGGCTCACCTTGCCCGACTGATGAAAAATGCCACTTCGGAGAAGACTGCATTGTCAAGCCCTATATTGGCCATAAAACCCTTGCAGAAAGCTCCATTATGTTCATGCCGCACGTGAAAAACGTAAGAACTTTTGTATTTCCTTACGATGTGATGCGCTGACCTAAAACAAAAAGAAATATCGCCGACGAACACGATACTCCCTATCGAAAATTTGAGCGAAGCTCTGTACGCATTTTATTTTCGGCTGGCGCGGACAATCTGTCTAGCGCGGCACGTTGCAAACGGAGCGAAGTTTGGCCCGACAGCCTCGCTTATTTCGAGATCGCGAGAGCCGCCTCGTGGGTGACGCGTGGGCGCGATTTACCGAAACCCCGCCAACATACCTCCAAGACGATGTGCGCTAATCTGGTGCCATGTGGTAGCCATTTAGCGCCACACTGCGCTTTTCTTCGCATGCTTCCGCCGTACCCTCCTCCTCCGCTTTTCGCCCGATTTGTTCTGCTGCAGCCTTCTCTCCGCTCTTCTCCTCGCGGATTTCATGCCGCGCTGCCCCCTGAGTTCGAATCAGAAAGAATGAGAAAGCTTTTGCCTCAATTTTTTATTAGCCAAAAATAAGTGCATACAAGTAATTAGAAATATACGTACTACTCTAAATACCTCACACTATTTTTCTACATAGCCCCCACATACTCAGATATTTGTCCCATCGTCGCCCGAAATTTGAGATGCCCCTGTGGTCAGTCAGGGACGCACGTGGCAACCCCGAATTCTCATTTTTGTGAATAGTTTCACGGCTTATAGCGAACTCAGCATACCTGAGTTCCTTACACTTTTCAAAGCGAGACACCTTTCCCCATAAGTTGGCCATCCCCAAAACTCAGGCTGACCCATTCCCAGATTTCACTTTGCCCACCCCCACATTTCAATTTGCCACAAATTCAAAATTCACTTGGCCCAACTCAAGTTGGGCCGAGGGAAATCACCTCGAACCCACACAGGGAAAGCCAACCTGAATAGACGCCCAAAGTTCCAGTTGGCCCACCCCCAAAGTTAGGCTGGCCCAGGCACAAATAAGTTGGCCAATTTAAGTTTGCCCACCCTCACATTTCTTTGCCAACCCCTAACCTTAAACTTCCACCCCAAATTTCAAGCTGATCCGCTTAAATTAGGTTGGCCCACGTCCACACATTAAGTTGGCCTACCCCCAAAGTTGAAGTAGGCCCATCCCCGAATGCCAAGTCAGCCTATGTACAACTTCAAGTTGGCCCACTCCTAAATTTGTAGTTAGACCAGCCGAAATTTCAAGTTGGCCGGCTGCCAAATTGATTTGGCCCCTACCAAATTTCACTTTGGCCCACCACCAAATTTAGGTTGGCCCACTCGAAATTTCAGTTCGGCTCACCCCCAATGTTCAGTTCGGCCCGCCCGCAAATTTACCTTGGCATTCACCCAGATTTCAAGTTGGCCCAACCTCACCCGTTTTTAGTTGGCTCACCCCTAAATTTACCTTGGCCTACTCCCAAATTTCAGTTGGCCCACCAGCGACCCCAACTTTCAAGTTGGCCCATCCTTAAATTTAAGTCGGCCTATGGCCCAATTTCAAGTTAGCCCATACCCAAATTTCAAGTCACACACCCCCAGATGTCAAGCGGGCCAAGAGCTAAATTTAAGTTGACCCACCCCGAAATTTCTAGTTGGCCCACCCTCAGTTTAATTAGCCCAACCCCAAAATTCGGGAGGACCACCCTTACCATAACCTTCCCCATACATCTTCTATGGAGCCCTATGTATCCGATGGGTATTCTCACTGAACAATATTATTTTTGTTGATTTGAATTATCGCTCATCACTTTGTTTAAATTATGGCCTTATCGCTGGCAAAATACAAATCTTCCATACTGATACTTTTATGCTTAAATGTGTTCCCAAATTATGTACTTTTGCGCAGACACAAGGTATCAGTTTTCTCGCGTATTTTCGCGTGACGAAGCTGGAATATGCGCCAAAGGATGCCTACTCTTTAAACATCTGAGGACACCTAAGCACTTCGTTACGAGTATAACCCTATAACGCGCAACTATTCCAACCTGTTTTTATTCCAAATCGGCCATTAGCCCTCCCTCATAGGTCAGAATGGTTCGGGTCTAGCCCATGTGAGCGGGCATTACAGCCATATGGACAGAGCCCGAGACATTTTACCCTATCAATGAGGGCTAATGGCCGATTTCATTAAAAACAGATTGGAATAGTTTTACGTTATACCGGTCCTGAATACGGAAGCATTTATTTCCATTTGAACGCCGCTGAGTGGTCCTCCTGAACTCTACGCGCGCAAGCGGGTGCGTCTAGACGCTTGGCGCGTTTTCATTTGGCATTACCGAGAATCAGAACAGGCGAGAGCTGCAGTGGACGAGGAACTCGCGGATAACGCAGGATTCCGAGAGCGAGACTGAGGGTGACGTACCGCCACCGCGATGTGCTCTCTCCTCACATGACACCTGGCGCGTCATCGCAACAGCAAATGCTACCTTTCGACCGCTCGAGACATGGCGTCGCAACCAATGGAAATTTACCAGCCGGTTCGCTGCTACAGACGGGAGACGCCGACTTTTTCGCTCAATGGGTCATCTGACGCTTTCGTATCAATATAGTTGGTCTTCTCCAACCGCTCGGCTGCAAGCTCATTTACGTTACCGCGCACTTAGTGCAGCACCTTCTGGCAGAAACTGCTCACAACACTGATCAGCATTATTTTGTATTGAATAAATGGGCGGTTGCAAGGCTACCTCAATGTCATCCTTGCCCACCGCTCCGTATAACCACGGCGTCTACTACGGCGTTGGCCACGCGAATTGCGGGCGCCGTAGTTAGACGCCTTTAGCGGACGCCGTAGGGACGCGTTGCCTGCGTTCGTGTGTCCTGCGTTCGGTTTGGTAATACTTTACTGGCCTTCGCCCTGCTCCGCTGGTCTCTCGTATTTGCGATAACAGAGTCACGCATATTCTCCTTCTCTTTTCAAACTCATATCTGAGGTCTTGTTGCTTGCTCTTCCGCGAGAAAACATCACAGCGTCAGGGTTGAGGCGCTGCCTTTTCAATGACACCTCAAGGCTTTGCGATCGCTCGCAATTCGCTGGAAGCAATGAGGCAGGTAAGTGGGACGCTATATCCGGTTTTGTCGGAGCCTTCAGAGGACCCTGTTAGGTGCGGCGATTTGAGAAATATTAATTAAAATTACTCTTCGCTCATTTCTGCTCAGAGTGTTTTTTCAGCCACTCTTGGTGCGATAGGTGTCACTGGAGTCCGAAATATCGGCGACAAATTTTTTTTCAATTTTTTATCCCTTTGATGACCGTACAATAGTCCCTATACTGTCTTGTTTTTTTTTTTCCCTTACAGCTTTCCTATTTTTGTGAATCAACAAACAAAAAGCGACGTCTGCACAACAGTGCTGCCCCGACAAAGCAAAACAATATGTGTGGCGGTGCGTCTGTCCTTGACGTCATCTTAAAGAGCGACGACTTTAAAGAGTACGTGCCTTTCGGGACTTTTGACAGACTTAGCGCTTGGTATTGGTACGCTTCTTTCGACATAAGGAATCGTGGTAGGTTTCGTGAAACCTGCTCAATCACGGCAACACTGCTAAGATGTAATATTCATGTAGGCTGCTATTAGCCTTAAGTTAAAGATAAAGCCCTGACTAGCAGATGAAAAATGTAACTTAAACGCACCTTCAGAGCTTGAGTACCACGAGTACTACTACAGCTGTACCGGGTTTCTTGGGGTCGACGCGCTCAAATGGTGCATGCATACAGCGCCCACAACGCACGCATAGGAGACATAAACGCATGAACGAACCAGTTACCACAACCTACGCGCTGAAATGGAAGTCTGAGGTCTCTCGAGCATGGCGCGCACGAATAATGCAAAAGGCCAGGTCAAACAAAACACCCTAAAGCATTATCACATCAAACATGCCAAGCCGCGCGCTCTCATTGAAGTACTTACGATCAAATTTGCCGCATCAATTGGACTGTTGTCGAGACCACCAGAGATTTTTACGCAGACTTCCGAAGAAGCGTAGAAGTGAAAAGCCGAACTGGAGCGTCAGCGCTTTGCAGCGAAAAAAAAACGACAGTCATCAGCGTCAGTCAGCAACGTCGACGTAAACACTTCGAAAGCTTAATTCTCTCTTGGTTCTGACACAGGCATAGATCTCGCAGAAACTATTGCTGGGTGTCCTTAGCTACCACCTGGGAGACGCGAAGGCGTAAGAAAGCTATGGAAGAAGACGCCGTCGAACGGGCGAGCCGAGGCGCGGGCAGATCTCTGCGACAACGTGATACTTAAATGCGAAAGTGGTAAGGGTCACGTGTCGCAGAAAGTCTGGCGTACTGACGACGTCTGACATTGGACGTCGCTTCGCCGAAAGGAATTTCGAACCACGCATACCCAACTCCGCAGGCCCTCCATGTGCGCATGTGACGCAAGGAAATTACTGAAATAATTTAATTCTCAATTTAAAATACGCAGAAACATCATAACATATGAGTGACACACAACCTACACACATGAGGGCATCAGTTTTTAATTTGAATATACGAAAAAACATAATTCTGTTACGCGGAAACTCAAACACAAACGCCTTTTACCGCGATAGCGTATTGCAGCTGGCGTTTGAGGCCTTGTCGGAATGGCGCGCCATCAGAGAAATCCGGAGGAAGCTTAAGCCTCGCCTTTAAGAGTGGAACGCGATAGCATTCAAAGATCCCTGACTGCTTCTCACGCATCCCGCCAACTGGTGCTTATGAAACCATAATGTGTACTGGGAAACGCTGGCTGCGAATGCTATGCACGAAGGCGGGCTTTGTCGTAGAAACGCTGCCTCTTGCGTGGGCCGTGATGCGGTGGAGGCGAACGCCAGCTGGAGGTATGGCAAGGAACCAGGCGCGCCACTCCGTGGTCCCCGAGACGCCTGCGTGCTGGCGCGCGCAAATGACGGATACCACGGCCGGTCTGTGAATTGTATAAGCCCCAAAAAAGGTTTTTCTTTTTTTAGCTTTCGCGTAATAAAATTACGTTTTCCCTTGAAGCTAAATTACAATCCAAGAGCTATCGTGTCTGTAGGTTGTGTGTAAGTCGTAGTTAACAATTTTTCCACGTATTTTAGCTTGAGAAATTGAATTTGTTCAGTAACTAGCTTGCGTCACATGGAGCGCCTGGGTTTGGGTGGTTCGAAAATATTTCATCCAAAGAGACGTCCGAAGCCAACACTAGGTTTCCGGCGGCATGGGCTCCTTAACGCTCTCGCGCTAAACAGAAACACATCGATCGCCTTCGAGCACAGCGTTCGCCACCAGCGTTTCCCGGTGAGCATTACGTTTGCATTAGCTGCAGTAGCCGGGAAGCGTGAGAAGCTGTCGGGGATCTTTGAATAGTATCGCACTAAAGGCGAAGCTTAAGCGTTCTCCAAATTTCTTGCACTGTCGTGGATGAACAGTTCCAGGCCACAAGGACCTTCAAGGACGCCTTCCAATGAGATGTACAAGGCTTTCGGCTTAAAATGAGGCAATGCTTTATGGGCCATTTTCCTGCGCTTCAGTGCCCGTTTCTAACCGCTATAGTATTGCTTTTGAGCGCATCGCGGACAATGGAAAGGGACCCTTTAAGTCTCACAAATATCTAATAGGCCCCGATCGAAGGTAGCGTTTGAGGCTGTTAGATGCTGGATTTGCTGTTACATCGCTTACCTGACTTAGGACGCATTCGCATAGTAATAGGCAATTCGCACGCGCGGATGTCATCAGCATTGAGTTTCCCAGCTGTAGTAAAAACGTTACGTTTACCAAACTTCTAGAAAAATATGTTGTGATCACATCACGTCAAATAACTTCATTGTGCGTCTACATAAAAGTGGCCAAATAAGACACTGCCATTTATAAATGGTGCCCCCCTCGCAAGATCCCGACAGCTGCGGAACAGGAAAAAAAAAATTACCCGTAACCGTGTACACGTCGTACATACCATGGGCTGCATTTCAATGTACTGTTCTCTAGCACTTCGCTTAACGTAACCGATATATGGGATGCGTTCTGCTTTACATTTTGGTCTCTGTACATTTTTGTAATTTATAACTTACGGCATGGCTGTGTTGGCACGAAGGTCGAAAGGAAGAGGTAAATAAAGCTTTGCTTCATTATTGCGCCATGTCCGACGCTTGGCGGTAACTCTGAAATGCTGATTTCACTGTAAGGTACGCATACTTCCTGTTTGCTTCGCCGATATCGAGAGTGTGGCTGCTCCCCCAAGTTTGGACGAAACCAGGATTCTTTCTAGACACGCAGATCAACCAGCGCGGGAAACTATCGGGGCATATTACACGAAAGACAACAAGGACACGTCTGTGAGGTAGTTTTCTGTGGCTCTGACCGTTGGGCCGTGAATGTTATTGAGTCCTAGACATTTGTGCTCCCAATCCAAAATTTCATGTTCAGTGGTTTTCCAACTCGCTATAGTCTCCATAGTTTTCTTTTTTTTTTTTTTTGGTGTTTGATTCTTCTTACACAAAACGCGAAAAACGCGAAGTGAAGGCGTGCCCACGCGTCTCGTGCCCGCGACTGGAGCGTTCTCCAAAAGGTGTTTGAATGAATCAACACTGCTCAATGGCTGTCTTGCTTCAGTACGATAACTTTGAAAGTCGCAAATAAATTGACGACGACGTATCGAACCGTAAATATGACGTTTTCGAGTGCTATGCAAAAATTAATTTTCGAGCTCATGGAATTATGCAAACAAAATATAATTTTGGACGGCTTAGCTAAACGACACTGGAAAGTTCACCAATGTGCGCGAGTCGGCTGCTAACAAAACAATCGTTGATCCATTGTCCTATCTCAAACTACACCGCCGCACCCTTTTCTACTTCAAGTAGCTTGGCCCGCTTTATCTGGGGCACTTTACGCAAATACAGAAGCGCTGCATCGTGCTCGTTTCCCGAGGGCAGAATGTGCACCTAAGTGTCTCCAAATGTAAGCACCAGTTCTCCAGACCAATGCATGCCCAACTACTTTGACGATGCAGCCGGTATACAGTTGAACGCCTAAAGAACAAATGCCTCTACAGTAAAAGACATAGTACCTGTATACAGTATACGAGAAACGATTCACTGTATCCCGGGTGAATTCTTATCCCTTGTATGAATTGCCAACGCCTAAGCAACTTACACCACTGCAACAAATTTGCCTTTGAGAGGAAGAAATTTAGGCATTCCCACCGACACGATTTGTTGCTTTACAATGACTGCGACATAGCGGTGGCGCCACTACCCTCAGAAGAGGTCCCCCAGGTGCGCTCTGAGTTAGCGCTAACGGCAGCGCACTCGACGACCGTGGCAATATCCGGAGTAGACCTGGGGCACTACTCCAAAACTCACTCAACTCATATGCTGTTCGTGCAGCGAATCAACAGTGCGACGGCTGACAAATCTGTGGCAGTAGATGATGTAAGGATGTAAACCTTAAGTGACGACCGACGACGTCTTGAAAACCATCTAAGGCAGAAAGGACGAGAATGTCGGCGGAGGCGACAGTGATTAAGATGCTGTGAGCGAACCAAGAAATTTCGACCACAAGGGAGGCGATAGTAGCGGTTGACGATGTGCATCATTACGCCCCGTAGCACTCCGTTGCTCCAGGGAGCATGCCATGAATTTCGGTGCAACAAATTCTGTCAGACAAAGGAGGCACAATATAGTAGAGAGCCGTCTCGCTAAGGCGCCCTTGAATGCGCAATAAGTAAACAAATATTCTTGACTGTGCTTCGCCTGCACTGCTGTGCGCGGCACGACACGCGACCTCTACAACGCTATTACCTGCATAACGATTCATTTTTGAGGCCCCGAGCACTACGTTAACTGCTGTTGTAATGCTTCCACGCCGCTCTGTTATCTCAAGTTTTGCGTTCTTTCTGGCAGAAGCTGATATGTGCTCTTTCAAACCTTGCTTCCAGTTTAGCAGATGCAAACCCGCTCAAGCACGTTGGCGTCACCTTTAAAGAATGGCAAGAAAGGGCAGACAAACCTCAAAAAATTGTTCTGACTTTGGATGTGTCGGCTAGTATGTGGGTAAGCAGAGACTTTCGATATGCATTGTTTGCGCCGTTTGCATGCTCGTAGCAAAGAGTGGCAGTCAAACGAAAATGGCCGATGTACGAAGCGCGCACGAGTGAGCGCACACTGCCGCATGCTGACACCGCATATCCCGTTCAGAAACGTGCTAGGCGCACACAGACTCGTCGTCTTGCGCTTCCTAGAAAGGTGCCGTGCGTGCGTTTCCGAGGCTGTATCACTGTCGGCGCTCATCCCTGCGTTCCTGCACGCTCAACTGTGACGTCAGCGCGGGGTGTGCGAGGAAGGCACGTGGACGCACTGCTTACGGCAAATCGTGTACGAACTGCTAAAGAAAGAAGTGAAAGCATGAAAAAAGACGTGTGCATGTTACTGAATAAAGTAATTAGGTTACCTTACTGCGTAGCCAGTGAAAATGTAACTGTGCACAGTGTTAGTTTACGGGAACACTAAAGAGAACAATAAATTATTCTGCATCAGCAAATTGTCATTTGAGAATATTGAAAACGTCACCCCTACCAGGATAACACGCTTAGTAAACGATAAAAAACGCGATCAGGAAAAGCGGGCGGCGACGCTTCCTTATATTTCTCGCACCAGCTCGCTGTGATGTCAAGGATTTTGACGGCGTTTTCTAGGGCCTACGTAATACCTTTGCGATAAACATCGATTACATTGTGTTCAAAGTACGCCAACGATCAGGCATGTTGAACTTCAGGAACTTTTGCTGAACCAACATGGCGTAAGCACGAAAATTCACTTTGAAATACGTGACGTCACTATGGCGTCCTTTCTTCTTGACCTTCTAATCTAATCGAACTTTCATTAGGACATTGACGAAAACAGTTTTCAATCCAAGTTCATTCCGATTGAAATGATGTAGTATTTTCCTTCAGTGTCCCTTTACGGTTCTATGTTTCATAAAGTATTTGAGCTGTATATCAATAGCTAGAGTTTATATATATTTCCAGCTAGAGCACTGAACGAGCTCGGGCTTATCCGAAAGCCCAGGTCCAACCAGGCTCGTGCGCAGGGCTCTAGCTGGATGGGCATGGTTCGACCAGGTCTGCGCTAGGGCCTAGGGGCTGGGCACGTGGCTGGTGCCTGCCACTATACTTCTCCGGTGTACGCTCTCCCATATACGCCATGCGCTCAGCGGCTAGACATTATCGCTTCCGTATCACGCGGTGAAGGCCGATTTCCCGTGAGCCGGTCGAAAAAGGTCGAAAAAGTTCATGCTCGTCCACCGCAGAAAAAAAAAAACATTGGGACGTTTCACATCGTGAAAGGGAGCAATGCGCAAGCGTATATAGGTGTCATTCCCCAGTTTCTGAGCTATATGCCGTCTTGCCTGACACCCCCGCATTGTCACAAGTCACCTTGCACGTTTGTCGGGTGTTTACTGGGCACGCCAAGCCAGAGCCCCCTTGCCGGTCTTCTTGAGCTCGTGCTCGGCGCTTGCCGACGACTTCGAGGTCCGTCGACTCGGGCTCGGCCTGACGCTGCTTGCGTTGTTGCTCTGTTTGCGTTCGGCCTCTTCATCGTCATACGAACCTGCTACGACCGTAGCGAACACAGAGCTCGTAGCGACAGCCAGAGGAGGTGAACGCAGTCGCACACTAGTCCCACGACACTCGGCCTCCATCCTCCTCTTCCCACTACCGCGTATTCGTCCACAGCGTCCCGACGTGCTCCTCCTCTCCATCTCGAGGCGCGATTCTCCTCTTGCGCTTACTTTTATTCCAGCACGGCCGCCTCCGACTTAAATCTCACCGATTTCAGTGCGAAAGCATGTAGGCTTGCTCGCAAAAGAGAAACAAACGATTGTGCAAAGAAAACACAAATGGCAATACGTGCGAGAAACGCTACGCTTGCAGAATCCACACACACAAAAAAATAATACGCAAGACTTGCCTTAAACTCGCGATTGAACGATTTTAAAAACGGCTGGCTCTCCCGTGATTGAAAGTAGATGTGATGTAAGCATGAAATGGCTACAGGCAAAGCAGATTGGTCGGACATGATACTAGACACATACTTAAAATGAGTGGAGTGAATGTTCGCAATGGCACACGCCACAACACTTCCCCGCACCGTACCGAACCACGCCACACTGTGCACTGGTCCACATGGTTGCTGCCCAGCTAGAAGAAAAGCGGCTGAAAATGGCACGACAAGCAGCTAAAGACGCCATGGAGACAGAGAACTCTGCCCAGCTAGAAGAAGAAAAGCAACTGAAGGAGGGGCCACACAGCATGGCACCATCTCTCGAAGCGGCGCAAAACCCGTGCCGCGGAACTAACGGAATGTTGGTGTTCAAAGCAGCACAAGCTCTCGCGTCTGCGCGCCAAAAGATGGCAATCAAGTGCCCTGTATCCCCTTTTAGACGTCGCTATTAGAAATGACAAATAAAGCTTCACCGCACCAGAATTTTTTCCTTGAGTGGTACTGTGAACAAACATTTGGCCCTGTACAAAGGGTCGGGGGCCAGAGACCGCATTTTCACAAGTTTTCATTGTTTGCCTGGATGACCCCGTTTTGTGCTCGCAAAGATGCCCTGATGTTTTTGGTCGAGTGCCCGGATAAGGGCAGTGGCTTTTGGCTCAAGGTCACTTGAAGGTCGCCGACAACGGGAACTGAACGTTTTTCATGATTAAAAGTTGCGGTAGGAGTTTAAGAGCAGTTGGAACGACGTGGGCATAGTGTGAGTTGAAAGTGCCATCCCAAGAAGCGTCGGGCCGCTGGTTCCTCACTCCCGCAGGCGACGGCGGACACGCCGCCCACCGAGAACCCCGGCTCACTACACGTGCACACCCACGGGACCAAGACTACCAAACCAACTCTGCCGCTCGCCACGGCCACCTCTCCACTCAGTCCCCTTGTGGCACGCCGGCTATCACGTGAGAAACAGGACTAAGCATTGCTCATTCAGCAGTGCAAGACGCCACAGCGGTTGGTGGAGGCATAGGCGGCCACACCGAGCAATTCACGTACTTTGTGATCTGTTCATTGTGGCGTAAGGATCCGGCTACTGGCGAATCTTTCGCGCTGTTCTTAAACAAATCGCTGCTTCAGTTGATCGCGTAGATGGTAATTGTAAAGAATGAGCGCTGTTAATAAATGTACACGTAAGAATATAATGTAAAAACCGAAAAATGTTTCCCGTCAAATATAAGAAAACATTCGTAAAGGACGTACCTATCTACGGGAAAACAGTGGCATATTTCAGGTCGAATATATCTTTTACTTTTGTGTTTCCATGCAGAATAAACTGTATAAATGAAGACCCATATCTGCGTTTTTTTGATGGAGTTACGAAATTATCGATTTCTTCTAAATACTTAATAACCTGCCGCCCAGTATTAAACATCTCGCGTAGCATGCTTGCAAGCCAGTAAAACTTGAATAGGCAGCAATTTCTTGGAACACACGTGGTAAACACAGCATTATACAACTTGAAAGCATTCAGAGAAAGGTTTTTCAAGGCTAATAAGGAACTATTTAGCTGCCCAATAAAAATTATATATAAGCATTTTCTTTTTACTCAGTGGATAGTTAATTTTATGCCTTGGGTTTTCGATAAGGCTCATATTGGGCACAGGGAAAGGGCAGAGGGACGGCATTGCACCCGTAAACGCCGTGCACAATGTAGAAATTTTTGCCACTCACTCAACCCTGGCGGCAACCAGCGTTGTCCGTTACAAATGCAACTAACAAGCGAGGAAAATCTGACAATCATAAGGACGCCTGCTCTTCTTCGCACACTTTCAAAACAAGTGTGCCGCTTCCTGGGTGTTTTAACCTAATAGCGCAACCTCTAATATTTCTGTGTATTTTGCTCCTTCGCTATGCAGCATTCACAGCGCAAGTGTATACAATGCGCTAAAGTGTGGGTGCGTTACGAACCAATAGCCGCAGTTGAAGGCATTGTGTCCTCATTTTCCGGTTCCATGTTTTTCAAACAGCGGTTCCTCTCCCTTTCTGCTTTCTGCTCTGCTGGCTTTCAGAAAGTTGACGCCGCAAACCTGACGGCTTAGAATGATTTTTCTCGCATGTGTATGAGCCGCATACATTGTGCAGAGCCGGTTGTACTGAACTCATCCTGACGAGTCTGTCCGGCCTTCCTTGTCTATAGAGGTTATATGCAAAGAATGCGTAGTGGCCGGGGTATAGAAATACAGGAATACCATGTTGCTTGTTTCTTGCACGAGAAGTTGAAATGTCAACGGCCGTTATTAGGAAAGGTGCAAGGAACCGTTGAAGAACACAGGAGATTAAATGCCTTAGGCTGCACTGGAATTCCGAAGACTTAACATTAACGTCGGCGTC
The DNA here is from genome assembly GCF_023375885.2 of Dermacentor andersoni. Lineage (NCBI taxonomy): Eukaryota > Metazoa > Arthropoda > Arachnida > Ixodida > Ixodidae > Dermacentor > Dermacentor andersoni. The sequence goes on from NC_092821.1 coordinate 52,373,274, forward strand.
CTCCCAACCCAATCCGATCCGACTGGCAGACGGTGATTATTCTAAGTGGATGGATTCCAGGGCTAGCTCAAAAGCTTTTGCGGCAAAAAATATAGCCCGTTATCACCAAACTGAAAATTACTTTATGCTGCATGATTTCTTCAGTGCTAAGAGTTGGCCGAGACTAAAAAAGTGTATAAAGCATAGTTTCTACAGAGAGGATAAACTGGAGATCGCTAGAAGAGGCGTTCGCTCTGTAGTAGACATTAAATTAGCCGCCTTCTGCTACTGGTGATCATGCTAATAATGATGATGTCTTCATATCGCAGGATCGGGGTCGCATTGATTTCTTGAAAGAAGCTGCCAGGCACTACATACAAACTATACCTGATGGCTTGAGGAGACTGGCTATTGTAACATTCTCCACAAAGGCCACAGTTGCCCACAATATGGACATCGTCAATTCGACCACACGGCAAGGCTATATTAACAAAGTGAATGCTCTAGAACCTGAAGGTTGGACGTGTATTGGGTGCGGACTTGAACTGGCACTGGAGGTATGTCTTTTCCTCCTCATTTGCTTAGTATAGCGTTCTGAGCTTGAGGCGACAGTGTTATCTGCGCTTGCTTCAGTCTCTCGGGCCAAGATAGAGATACATACGGCAGGTTGCGATACGAACGATAGCTGAGCCGGTCGCCTATGCTTCGCTTTGGTCCCGCCTGCCTGGAAAGTTCCAACAGAAGAGCGGGCATTCTGACTAAGTCTGGTCAATATTTCAGGATGCCCGCTTCGCGTTTATTTCAGACCGAACGAGGGAGCTCCTGCTCGAGACCTATTCTAATGGTAAGGTGTAAAAGCAACGAGCATTTTACATCTATGGCATGGAACCAGGTTATACAAATCAGCTTTGTTGAAGCCAACGTAAATAATGATCTCTAGGAGTGGGGTTAGTGTTGTGTATATATATACTGACAAAGTTGTATACACTAAGGGGCATTGCAGATGAAAAAAAAAAAAAGACGCCATGAGCATTTCTTTTTGGTGTGAAGATTGTTAGCTTACCTCAGTAAGCGCAAATAATTGATACGGTTGCATACATGACATGAGCAGTCAAAAGACGAAGTGTCTAAGAATAAATGTATAACTGTGAGGGAGCAAGACGACAAAACCAGAAGTGATGTAGGGGAAACTACTACTGTTTAATTGAAGTCTCGAAACTACAAGGTGAAGTGAAATGAAAGTGGACGCAAACTTTTATGGGCCGCAAGAGGGAGTCCACCCTTTCACGCAAACGAAGCTTTGCTAAATAGGCGAAAGTGTACGTGTTCAAAATCAACGCTACGTGCTGTTAGTTTAGACAGCGCCTCTCGCCGCCTTGTTTGCTGATGTCAAACACACTTTTCTTTGTCTCCAGGTGTCGATTAGTTTACCACCGGATTAGTTTTTACCACCAGGGGATCTTTCCCGAGCTCCCGATGCACGGTATACCGGCTTTTTTCCTTTCGCCCCCAATCAAGATGCCGCCGCCGCGGCCGGGATTTCATCCCGCGACCTCGTGCGTAGAAGCGCGATACCATAGCCGCTCAGCCACCGCGGCGAGTGTTTCGCGAAATTTGCGATCTCTCCTTAAATACAGGCGAAGTCGACGCGGCTTGACTTTTTTGTTTCGTTACGATAGCAGTTATATGTACACTCCAAGCGCCTTTTGCCGTCGCCGTCGCCGTGAGGTTCCGTATAAATTCCAAGGGCGACAAAAGCGTCGACGCGCGCCATACGCTGTATGCGCGAGTGAAAGCATTCGAGGGACGTAAACATGCGGACGTAAGCGAAGAAAGCGGGGAGGAAGCGCGCCGTATTCCGGTCTGCGCACCACCCCGCGCGAAAGGTACGGAGGTGGCGGAGGGCGGGGCGCTTTCTACGCCTGGCGGCCCAGGATGCTGTATCTTGAAAGCCATCTGCGACGAGGGCAGAGTCCGCCACCCGCTGTGTTTTCTCGTCTTAGTTGGCGTTGACGCTAGAGGCACCCGGAATGTCAACTTGCCCAAAGCTGCTGCCGCGCCAGTTCATGCTTGCTTGTTTGGTGCGTGACACCATGCTTGTTAGTTTAGTTAGTATGCCTATGTTTACAAGTATATACGCCCGATAAAACTACTTTCATCACTTCGTATAGCTTTCCACTAATTTGCTATCGTAATCGATGCTTTGCCTCTCGGCCAAAACTGCCACTTTACAAATATATCTTTTTTACCAATCGTTGAGCACTAATGACGAAAAATGCAATCAGATTGCAACAGCTTCAAATCATAACCACCCATATATGCACGAATGACAAGGTTGAGCACCGTAGTTTACGTTGCTATGTTGAGTAGAGCAAAAAGACTGTGAAACTTCATTTGAAGAAATACCCGCTTGTAGAAAGGGTTTCATCATGGGACTCAGCACTTTTTTTCCTTTACAAGGGAGTGAAAGCTCTCTAGAGAAAAGAAATTCAAAATGTAGCTACCATTAAAACCAAGACATTTGCTTAAACTTTGGGTGCCGGGCTCAGATTTTGTTGTTAATCCCATTGTTGATCACTTACAATAGCGGATTTGTTTGGGTATATGTGTACACAGTTTTAAGAGGCTTCCCTTTTCCATTACTTGAATACCTTCACATTTCCTCTGCACAGAGGACTCGACACTAGCATTACTGTTGCTTCTCATTATGAGTTAGTGAGGTATCAATTACATGCAATTACTCAGTACAGCGAATGATATCCATCACATGCAGTTGCTCGATGCACCGTTTGATCCTCCACATGGCTCCCTCATTCTCCTGATAACCGACGGCCGAGAGAACCGGCCACCTTTTGTGGCGAGCGTCATGCAAAAGCTCGAGAAGTCCCTCATCGAAGTGAGCTCATTTGCGATTGGAAGAGGAGCTGACGAAAAACTTGAGGTTTTGGCAGCTGCAACGAAGGGTCAATCGTTCTGTTTCCCAGACGGCCAACCATTCAATGGCGTAAACATGGGCGTGGCGTTTGTGACAGCCAGTGCATCCGAAGTGGAACCCCAATGGCCCGTTACGGTAAGTTTAAGTGTTCCCATTTTAACACATTTGCCTCTACCTTTCTTGCCGTTCGCTTTTTTTTTGTGTGACTAATCATTGTCTTAGTTCATATAGAGCTTTCTTATGGCGTATCCACACGACGGTTGGCTCCACAGAAAACTGTTCTGCAGACAATAATTCCGAACCTCGTCTGGCTCCATATGAACTAGGCGGGCAGACGACTTGTCATGAACGATATTAGACATGACGGAGTCACTCAAGTAGGCGCCATCTGCTTCAAATCTATCAAGTTGCCGTCATGCGCTGTTTTGCCCCTTAATTCCCGACTGACCCTTATACTTTATTTTTCTATAATGACACTTCTTCAGCCAAGTCTTCCAGACCATTCGGCGCGATTCCGTAGATCCGTTTTCAATTTTTGGCGCTTTAGGTGTTTCGAGAAAGGCTCTGTCATGCTGGGCGCATGTATATTGTCTCCAAAATTTAGCCCCAGTACTCGCCAGTCGCACTGTCAGGGTTTAGAGGCGATGGATAGCGAATGTTTGCTTGTTATTATTAGTTATACGGAGCACCATGATCTCAATTTTGCGCAGCTGGATCCAGTGGTCGGCTTCAATGGCTTCGCTTTTGTTTATTTTGTTGGCTGAAATAGGTAGTCTTTTTAAGTCGAAAACTGTCTGATCGGTCAAGGTGCACTTTTGTGACCAGACGTAGAAAGCAATTTATTCTAAATTCACGTTGCTCGAACACCAGAATTCGGATGTGAGAAAAAGCTCAGCAGTTTTCGCCCGTATGCCGCAGACAAGATGCTGGCAGTCGAAATTCATTACGCTTAATCAGATAAGGTTTCGTTCGGCATGTAAAACACGTATTTGTTCCGTCGTCTGGGTCACTATAGGCGAACAAGTAAAAGACAATTGAAACACCTTAACACTTCCGTATCCAGCTTTTCTGGACACGAGGGTTTAGTTCGCGTGATTGCCACCACGTGGCGTACTGACCTTAAGCTTTCAAACTTCCCGCGGTGACGTGTGATGACGTCAACAAAACAAAAATAAGATAATTAAAAGCTACCCCTGCGTATTCAACTTCGCCACAATGCTTGTCCCACCGGCGATATCGGTGTTCTTGATAAAGCGGAGTCGCTCGTCGCCTGGAAATGATTTATCATCCTAAGAGCGTTCAGTCGCGACGTGCGACAATTGATTCTGGGCTTTTGATACCATTCTTTTTTTCTTTTCCTTCTTTTTTTGATACCAAGGAGTAAACAAGCTACACTCCAAGAAAAATTTACACCCTTTGGGACTTATCTTGTCCCACAACGATCATCGTCAACTGTCTTGCCCGCGTTTCCGTTCTTTAACGCTGCGAGACCGGTACTTCCCAGTCACGAATGGCATGCGCGTTATCAGTGAGACGCAGCATTCTCGACAGGAAAGTAGCGAGCGCCGAGTTTTCAAGAAAGGAAACGCAAGCAAGGCATATGACGATTACTGTTGTGGGACAAATATACACCCCAAAGAGTGCAACCGTTTTAAGAGTGTAGGGTAATCGTCGGAAGCACCCCGAAGCAGCCTTTCTTTAGTCGGCACATTATGTTAACTTCCGAACATCGCACAGCGTCTAGGAGAGACGCCGTCGTGTTCAGATTTTGATTTTGACTTATCGATTTTGTTAAGGTGCCCCCAATGTTTTCCCTAGCGACTTCGCTCTCCGCACTCATGGGTTAACCGCAGAGCTCCAAATCGAGATGTGCATAACTATTTAGATGGATACATGAATAAGTTGGTTTTGCACCTTGAGGCAAAAGGCACGACGCAAGAATTGCACAAACTGTCTCTGTGTGGTCGTCCGTTAACATGCTATAGCCGAAGCGGCTCACAATATTACGTCCCATTTACTGGCCACCGTGCCAGGCACACCTTTGGACATTGCATATACAGTACTTCCAGTTAGTTGTGAAAGTGCTGTCCTGTCACGGTTATCTATGTGCGTGAAAGAAGACCACTATTTAAGATTGTTGTGCAGTAATATATGTTGGATTTCTCCATATTGTCTACCATGTTTCCGTTCCGCCTATATAATATAGCCGCAATGAAGACTAGCCGATATCGAACGCCAAAATGGCTACCCACATACTCAAAACCTCGCGCGCAACTCCTGACGCTTGTATTCAAGAGTCGTGCGACTCCCAAAGACATCCTTAAGAAATGGTAAATAATAAATTATGGGGTCTTGCGTGCCAAAACCACGATCTGATTATGAGGCACGCGGTAGTGCGGGATTCCGTTATAATTTGGATTAGCTGGGGTTCTTTAACCTAAATCTAAATACACGGAAATTTTCGCATTTCACTCCCCTAAAAATACGGCTGCCGCGGCTAGGATTCGATCTCACGACCTCGTGCTTACCAGCCCCCAACACTACATCCACTAAACAACTACGGTGGGTAAAGAATGTTGGCAGTTCGAGGAAGGTGACAGTCGGCACGTGATACAATTTTTTTGCATAGTCATGGCGCGAGAATCCGTACGAGGCGTCGAAGAATGACTGTAGAGCGCATTGTATTTAATGTGATGGAGTCCGCGCCCAAAATTCTTCAGTGATTCTCAAATTCTTCAGCCTTATGTGGCGAGCGTCATGCAAAACCTCGTGAAGTCCCTCGCCGAAGTAAGCTCATTTGCTATTGGAAAAGAAGCTGACAAAAAACTTGAAGTTCTGGCAGCTGCAACGAAGGGACAATCGTTCTGTTTCCGACCCCGCCAAGCATTCATTGGCGTAAACTTGGGTGTTGCGTTTGTGACCGCCAGTGCATCGGAAGTAGAACCCCAATGGCCTATTACGGTAAGTTTAAGTGTTGCCATTCTAACACCTTTGCCGCTACCTTTCCTGCCGTTCCTTGCATTTTTTGGGACTAATCATTGTTTTAGTTCCCATCGACCTTTCTTATGGTAAATCCACATGACGGATGGCTGCACAGAAAACTGTTCTGCACACAATAATTCCGAATATCGTCTGGCTCCGAAGAGCATCCACATCAACTAGGTGAGCAGACGACTAAGCATGAACGATAGTAGACATGACGGAGTAACCGAAGTAGGTGCCATCTGCATCAAATCTATCAAGTTCCCGTTAGGCACTGTTTTACCCGTTAGTTCCCTACTAACATTTATACTTTCTCTTTGTATAATGACACATCTTCAGCAAAGTCTTCCAGACTATTCGGTGCTTTTCCGGAGATCCGTTCTCAATTTTTCGCGCTTTAGTTGTTTGGAGAGGGGCTCTGTCATTGTGGCCATTTGTATATGACCTCCAAAGCTAGCCCCATTCGGCACGCCACTAGCACTGTCAGTGTTGAGAGGCGATGGATTACGAATGTTTGCTTGTTATTATTAGTTAACAGAGCACCACGATCTCACTTTTGCGCAGCTGAATCTAGCGGCGGGTTTCAATGGCTTCGTTTTTGTTTTATTTTGTTGGGGAAAAATCGGTAGATTTTTTCATTCGAAAACGTGTCCCATAGGTGAATATGCATTGCTTGTGACCAGACGCAGAAAGCGATTGAGTCTAAATTCACGTTGTTCGAACACCAGAATCTGGATGTGAGAAAATCAGCATTTTCCGTCTGTTTGACGTAATAGTTCTGCGGAAACCTGCAAGGTGGAGAGAAGTAAGTAATAAAGGGAAAATCAGACATCCACCCATTCGTAGCAATTGCTACAAAGGAAACCCATACGAATTCCACGAAGGAAAATCCTCGCAGTTGAAGAAATATTCGTCATGGTTAAACTGCGAGCCTTTTCATTCGTGGAATCCGTACGGGTTTCCTTTGTAGCAATTGCTACGAACGGGTGAATGTCTGAGTTTCCTTTATTAGTTACTTCTCTAAACCTTGCGGGTTTCCGCCGAACTATTACGTCAAACTCTTGCCTTTGCGTCGAGTTGTTGACAAATTAGACTTCGCCCTGCCATCTGCTAGCCGCCTGGTTAGCTCAGATGGTGAAGTGGCTGCCCCGGAAAAGCGGTGCTCCCGGGTTCGAGTCCCGGATCAGGAAGAATTTTTTTCAACTGTGAGGCTTTTCTTTCGTGGCATCCGTATGGGTTTCCTTTGTAGCAAATGCTACGAACGGGTGGATGTCGGATTTTCCCTTTATTATTTTCCGTCTGTGTGTGCCGTGAACGAGATGTTGCCTCGTCCGGTATGGAAAACACGGATTAGTACGTCGTGCGAGTCCACTATAAGTGAAGCTGTTAAAGACAAAGGAATCGCGCTAATATTACAATGAAAACAAAGTACTATCTAACACCATATGAATTTGTCGCTAAGAGTTCCCACGTGAAGAAACATTTTGCAAAGGTGGGAGAATGCCCGTATGGGTAGATTGCCTGTGTAGAGACAGGGATAAAACAAGGAAACTGGCATGGTCACTACGGTACCGTTGCGAAATCGGGGGTAAGATCGGCCACGGAGACTCCAGGACTCGTGTAGTGACGTATAATAGATAAAAAGAGAAGTCTAGAGGGTCGAACATATGCCGAGAATAGGAACAAAAAGGCCACTGAGAGTGTGGTCTATTTAGTCGAAATAACTCTGTTCCCAGGTCCTCTAGGCTTTCCAAAATGTTCTTCCACCACGATATTGGCAGCTGCAGCGCGTGATAAGTACTGTTAAGCGGTTCGAGGCTGTCGATGCGGGGTGCTTCGCCACTGGCTTGTAGGCTGCCGGGTATGTGGGCCAGTCGCCTCCACGTGCTGAGGTGACCAGTGAGCTGGTGAAAACGTTGCACTCTTCAGCCAGTTCACCCTTGTCCACAGGAACGTGATGAGAAAGCACCAGCGTTGAGCTGGAAGAAGCAACAAGACTGTGCTGACTGACTGCCAAAGTTTATTGGAAAGAAACACATTTTTAAACGTTTCTTATGCGCTTCCTGGTGGTTGAAAATAGACATGGTAATAATAAAATAATATATTTCTAAAAGCAAACATAAAGCCAGAAGCGTGCCACATTCATCGCTCTTAAATTGACTGCATAGGCCAACCGCCGATTGCACTAACACGTGAACGAAGGAAAAATTTACTTCACGCCTCCCCCTATCCTTAAGGTATTTCAATGTGTGACCAGATGCTTATTGCCTTACATATGCTTCTTAAATGTTAGTTCACATATTGTATCATTCCATCCTGTTCTAGACCTTGGCAGCACTAACAAAGTTGCATAAACCTGTCGAATAGCGTCAGGGATCGGAGTAAGAGAAAGCATTTCGCTGCCATTGCCGAGACATCGTGGCTGAACCTGAGCTAGAGTGACTCAACTGGGATTGAGTGCTGTTCGCTTTCAAGGTACCTTACTTAATAAACAAGTTTGTATACTTACATGATCGTTAACGCTAAAGGAAACCCATAAAGAAGACCATAGATGACACATTTGCATTGTTGAAGAGTTCGTCATTTCGTCAAGAGTTTGCCAGCGTTCTACACCCTGCGCTAGTTACAAGACGGGCGCTCGTCCCTGCCGGAAGGAATTATTCTCTGACAAAAAGCGAGTGTTTAGCGATTGTGTTTATGCGGCCTATATTACGACGTCCATGTGGCCACATGAATTGCGTCCTGGCGACTGATCACAATGCAAGCAGCTGCATCATGAGGCTAGACCAGGCTGCCGCTGGGATGAAATGTTCGGTGCTTCTGATGCAGATATGTGGTGTGGTATTCAAAAAGGAAGAAGCAGGACCTAATGTTGTGACAAGGACTAACGTTAATGTATATGAAGAGAGCCGTGTAGATTAGAAAAAAAATGGAGATATACTTTATTCTAGTTGACATTTAAATGAAAAGATGTATCTGGGAAGGCCAGGTAATACGTAGGGCGGATAACCGGTGAAGCATTAGAGTTACATAATGACTGTCAAGGGTAGGGGAGCACAGCCGAAGATGGTAGAGAATTAGGTGGTCGGAAGTAGCTAGGAAATTTCCATGCACAAGTAGGGAATCAGCTAGCGCAAGGCAGAGGCAATTGGAGATCACTGGCAGAGGCCTGCGTCCTGCGATGAACCTAAAAGGGACACAAAAATAAAATACGTCGATCTGGATCATCGGAGTAGAAGCCTCTCGTATTTTTGTGCGTTTCAATTTCACATTTCTTGTGGAGGAAATTCCAGCCGAAGGTCCCGCTGTTGCTCCTCAATGTAAGCCGTCCGCTCCAAAGCGGAGGGTGTGACGTCTGTAGCGCAGCGTCCAGCAAGTCAAACATGTTGCGCCGAGGCAGTGGGGGGAACACTACCGATTTATTGTACACATGTACAAGGAAGCGGTGTGTCTTTTAGTCAGCATCAGATAAGGTGTTTGAGTAGAATACTGAACACATGGCACATGTGGTTATATACGGTGCGCTTGCGCGCAACGCGTATAGCGCTCGGCGCCCAAGATACGATACATCTTCCCCCGTTCGAAAAAAAAAAAACAAGAAACGGGAAAATGACGTTAATGAAAACTGACAGGCACTTCAGTTCAAGTCACTTGCGCGAAGTTCTAGTCGTAAGCCAGACGTTAAGGCGTCGACGTCGTTTGAGCTGGTGTGACGAGACACTTACTGGGCAACAAGCTCCGCGGCAAAAGACTGAGCTCTGCATTCTGTGTAGCGAGGTGACGACCTGCTTCTTTTGTCGGCGTTTCCCTTGAGGTCATTGTCGTTGTCTTTCTGGGCGTTTTCTCGGAAGGGCTGCCGGGTCAGTAGCAGGTGCTACTGGTCGCGCCTGAACACCGAGCCGTTTTCTGTGATGACTGTATACGACCTTGGGTAACCATCAGGCTTGAGAGTCTTCGCTTTCATCGCCCATGCACCTTTCTTGATCCAGACGGTATCTCCCGGGCTCAGGCGTGCCATTGGTCCCCTAGATTGGTCTGTCTGAAGGCGCCGGAGCATCTCGTGACTAGGATTACCTTCAACGCCGATAATTGTTGTGCGAATCCGTCGTCCCGTTGGCAGCTCAGTTGGCGATGCGCCGCACTCGAGTGGAGTGGTCCTGACAGGAAGCAGTCCCAGCCCGAAATATTGTTTCGCTTCGGGCGTTTTTTGAGGATACGCTTAGTTATCTGAACACCCTCTTCTTACAACCTATTGGAACGTGGGTATCCCGCACTTGACGTGACATGCCTAAAATCGTACAATTGTGAGAACAACGCGAATGCACGACATAAACATTGAAGTCTCATAGTCAGAAAAAACTTCTATAAGGATGCTGTGCCTATTAAGAATCCCACTTAGTACGTCAACAACTGTTTTGGCCATGGTGTCTTTGAGTAGTTCAACTTCCGGAAAGTTTGAAAGGGCGTCTTAAGCGCCCAGGTACGACCTCCCGCTCAATTCAAATATGCAAATGCCGACCCTGCACCACGGTTAGTCCGGCACGGGGCGCGTCAGTAGAGGCTCTCGAGGTTAGCTATATGCTTGCTTTTTGCAGATAGAACGTGTTTGGACGAACGATTATATATCCGATTTCATTCCCCGCCAAAAAACTAGTTGTCTTGCCCTGGCTTTGCTCTTGTTGATTCCCAAGTGCCCTTGGTGAATTCTTTCCAGTGTCTGGCTCTTCATGCTAGCCGTAATAACTTCATTGCAGTCTTTTTCCAGCTTATAAATTCCACAGATCGTTTCTTATTTGTTCGTCACGCACCATTTCCACAGCCAGCTGCCTACGTGCTGCTTTTCACCGAGTACTCTCTGTTTTCAATCGAAACCCAGACGCACCTTCAGTTGTCGTGACTTTAGCGCTGATACTATAGCAAAAGAACCTTCTTTATGATTAGACTGCGATTTCAATGCAAATAGTGGTGTACATTCTATACCATACGCGAGCACCAGCGATTACTCTGGAATGAACGATGAGATGGAGATAGATAGCCGACATGCTTGACTCGGACGTCAATCCCCGATGAATGACGGGTGTGCTTACGGCTATCGTTCTGATAGAGCGCTACCTATTTCTCTTGGCACACGTTCACCCATTGAAGTTTCTTTGAGTGACTCAACTGTTTTCTTCACTGTCACTGCAACGTGAACATATATTTTATGCTGCCTGTTGAGCTTTAAACCGACAGCACCAAGCTGAAGTTTCAAAACAACAGGTTTAAGAAGAGTTTGGTTATAAGTACTATTCGTTTCATTTATCTACTGATTGAATCAAAGTTTTGTAACAATTCTTCTATCAATGAATATGTTTGTGGGTGATATAAAAGCGCAATTACACTGGCAACGTCATCACTCTTGTTTATATCTGTATCTGCGACGAAGCGGCTATACTATCGTTCGAAACGTGGTCGCAACCTTGCTTCATTTCTAGGTACCAACAAATACTCGTTGAACACTTTGATAATTGCGTACGTTTATACTAGTATTATGACTAGTAGAGCAACCTTAATGTAGAAGATCCCAAGATGGAGCTTGATGAACAGGCCTCCGCGGACATTGGCGGTAAAAGTATGATTTTTCGATATGAATCGTGACTACAGTATGACGCTTCACGCAATGAAGGTGGCGCTTTGCCTTTAATGTTGTGTTTTCCACCTGTTTTTGCTGCCTGGTATATACGTACCCGTTTATTCTGCAGATAAGCCCAACATGCAATGCTCACTGCTCAGTGCGCTGGATTTTATTGTCGCAAAATTACCACAGCGCCCTTGTCTCAATGCAGGTTTTGCAAGTTAAAACGAACTTCACCGTGAGGCTAAATCAGGATTTCACCATTGATGTTGGTTTGGCAAAGAACACAATGATCTCCATTAGACTTGCTGGTTCAACCGATGGAGCACTGAAAGTGGGGGTTACGGACCCCAGTCGACGAAACTGCGCAGCCTGTGAGATCGTCCCTTACGGTGACACAACGAGGGTAACCCTGCCAGACCCCGTAAAGGTAAGGTAAACTGCCGAGAACTGAGCCTTGGCAAGGTTCGAGTTCCGGTGGTGTAGTTTGTTAGGAAGCGCGACTCTCTCGCATAATTCATCATTTGTTTTCCCCGAATGATTCACGCGCATCCTATGTGATTGTGGGGAATGCGGGTTACTGCGTCTCCAGCTACTACGAGGGTCTATGGAAGGATGGATGGATGAATGACATGAGCGTCCCCTTTGAGATGGGGTGGCGGGTTGCGCCACCAAGCTCTTGCTACTATACTGCCTAATCTCCTACCTAGGTTAAACAAGAAAAAGGGAAACACACTATACACTCACACAACCCTAATTGCGATCTGTGCTTTTGTACGACTCCGTGTTTTGTCGTTTCCCTACTTCCACGAATCCTCCAATAGCCTCTTACTAACCCCTATTGCGGACACGTTTACTTTTTCGCTGCTCTCGTTCAACCCCAGGGCTTCAAGGAGGCCAGTGGTGCCTAAATCGACTGCTCGCAGATGTATTCACATTCTAACAAAATATGCTCCAGAGTTTCCCCAGCTTTACCGCAGCAAGCACATGCTTCTTCTTTCTTATATCTCGCTTTATAGGTGCGTGTTCTAAGGCTTACCGATCTCGCTTCCAAAAGTAATGAGCTCATTTTTGAGTTGTCATTTTTTTCTGTCCTGATTTCGACCTTTTCCTTATAAGTAGTTACTCATGGCAGGTTTCTTTTCCATTGCACCCACCCATCAGAAAATGTCACCCTCTCTGACTTTCTGCTTGACGTCCTTTGTTGCTGTGTTGCCCACCCTACAGGCTGCATACTTGCTGGTAAGCTTCCTAGTTCTCTTCCTCCGCTGTGAATCAATGTTTTTCATGTACAGATACCTCAACACTCTCCCACCCCATTTACTTTCTTCGATAATCCTCAGTCGTTCTTCATACTCAATTTTACTGCGAGCTTCCCTCACTTCAAAACTAGTCCAGCCAATATCACCCTGCACAGCTTCATTTGTAGTATTCCCGTGAGCGCCCAATGCGAGGCGTCACACTCACGTTTGGTTCCTATCGAGTCCCAATCGTACCCCAGCAAACAACAGAGTTTCCAAAAGTAAGTCCTGGAACCATTACACTTTTCTACATATATGGGAGCACTTCGTACCTATTGGATCCCCATAGCGCTCTGTACTTCATTATGGCTGCATTTCTCTTCCCCCTCTCGGTTGTTTTTTCTTGTGTTTCCATATACCTATTGCCTTCGTTTATCCATATACCAAGGTATTTATATTTTGTTACACGAGCTATTTCCTGACCCTGTGTCGCCACTGTCTGTTCACTGTTTTCTCTGCATACCATAACACCTGATTTTCCAACACTACATTTCCAACCTAAATTGTTTCCTTCCTACCTACGGATATTAGACAGACATTACAAATAACTTTGCTTGTTAGCAAGCAACACAATGTCGTCCGCATAAAATAAAACCAGAAGCTGCTGCTCTACTACTCTACCCGCCTGTTTTTTTTTGAGAGATTAAACCTGATATTACTTCCTTCTACCGCCCTATCCATCCTAACCAAGTACATCATAAACAGCAGCCGGGATAAAGGGCACCCCTGTCTCAGTCCCTTGTTGATATGAACTTTTTCCTCTCTTCTCATCCCTTCCCATTCAACGCAAACGGTATTTTCTAGGTAAATCTATCTCAAAAGCTGTACACAACCGTCACCGAAGGCTTTCCGTAACAGAATATCCCGCAAAATGTTGCAGTTTACGTTGTCATAGGCTCCTGTAATGTCTAAAAAGGCCACATATAAAGTTCTGCTTTCTACTTTTGATATTTCAATACACTGAGTAAGAACAAATAAGTTATCATCTGAACGCCTACATATTCTGAAGCCATTCTGAAGTACTCCCAAAATTCCATTATCCTCTGCCCATGCTTGAAGCTTTAATTTGATTGCCTGCATTGCTAGCGTGTATATTACCAATGTAAGGGTTAACGGTATATACGAGTGAATTCTATCTTTCTCCCCATTACCTTTATAAATTAAATTTCACGAGAGCTTTCACGAGAGCTTCCTTACTTTTTGGTCCTAGTTCATTATTCAGCCTAACGGGAAACTCGTCTAGCCCTGTGGCTGTGCGCTTAGGAATTTTCTCTTCCGCTTTCTTCCAGTCGAAATTTATCAGCACCAGCTCCTTTTCCACCTGGGTCTCTCTCATGATTTTTTTTCTTCAAGTACAACCTCGTCATTGCCTTGGAAAGATTCGGCTGTTATTTTTCGGATGTAATTTATTGTCGCTTCTCCTTCTAGTCTGTTTCCATCTTGGTGTAGGATATGTTGTTGTGGACTTCCTGCCTAACAATATTATGTGGTTCCAAAATATTCTACGTGGGGCCTTCTTTTTCTCACGTATTACTGACAACCAACGTTCACTTTCAGCTTTTATCTTTGCTTGCACCAGTATTTGAACCACAGACATTTTTCCTCCCGGTATATTTCACATTTACCGGCTACTTCATCCGGCGACAACTTCGCCTTCTTTGCTCGCCTGATCTTTAGGGATGCTTCCTGTCGTTCGGCGATCGCTTCTCGTATCTGCCTGCTCCACCAGCTTTGCGGTTTCTTTCTGTATCTCTCCCGTGTTTGTCTCCTTATTTCACTTAGAAGCTTAGTATATTCCCAATCTATATTTGGCCATTTCCCAAGTTCTTCCTCGACTCTAGTGATTATATTTGTTATTTGTTCATCATTCCAATTTGGACTGTCAATTTTTCACTCCTTGCTCTCTTTCCCAACTACATATCCCATATTCAAAATGATGCGTTTATGGTAAATCCCTATGCTGCTACACCCTTCCTCATCAATGACCATTTCTGTCAACTTATGAATTCCTCCTGTCATCAGGCAGTAATCAATGGTTGATTGCCGGGTTCCCACTTCCGATGTGATCTGCCCTTCAAACTTAGACCCTGTATTCGCGATAAGGAGGTTCTTGCTCACAAAGGTCTATCATTGACTTCCCGTTGTTGTCGGTATAGCCACCTAAATCCTGTATGTGGGCATTCGTATCATCTAATAGAATAATTTCAGCACCATTCCCGAAACCCTTAATATCAGCGCCTATGCATTCCACTTACTCTTTATTCTTCTCGGCGCAATTATTTCCGGTCCACAAATACGTAACGCGCAGCCAAGTTTTTTTCCCACTCATTGTACCTGATAACCGAAGATGCTCTTGACATTTTGAATTTACTCTTTTCCGTTTGGCTCCCTGATGAATGAGCATTCCGACTCCCCCTCCCTTTCTTTCCGACTTAGTTCTGTTGCACCCTTCCCAAACATAATTCTCAATCACTGGCGGCTCTTCCGAGTCTCTAAGGTGCGTTTGTGTAACCACATACACCCTTATTTGTTCTCTAACTGCTCCTCAATATCTGCCAGTTATCCTTTCTTCTGCCGCGCAGCATGTTCATCCAGCCTATTGTATGGCGAGCTCTTTCTTGCTTTCCTCCTTTTTCTGTTATTGACCGCGATGGTATACAGACCCTTAGGGACCTTCCTACCTTCCTATATATTTCCTTAGGGGACCTTCCTCATTACTACCTACTCTGGCCTCCTGAGCGCCCGTGGGCCCCCTAAAAAAGCAACAGCGCGACCAGTAAGTCGCCAGCCCACTTCTAGTTCAAGCCTGTAATTGAAGTGGATCCCGTCTCGTTGAAAACCACCACACCTTCTCACCTCCCTGTTTACTTCGACAACCTCGAAGCCTTTATCTCCGCTCATTTTCCATATCGCCTCATTAGCAGTGACTACAGTTCTTTGTATTTGACTGTCACATACAGGCACCTCTGGCACCGTGTACACCACGATCTCTACCTGAAGGGACAGCTCGCGCAAGTCGTCCACCCCCTTCGCCAACGATGGGCTAGTCCTGTGCCTTTCCTGTTTAGGACCTCATTTAGCCCACCGGCCCTTATGACAACGTTGCGCGCGTGGGAATTTTCCGCGAGCATTGCTTTTGCTTGCTCGATGACAGAACCCAGCGTCCACCCCGGAAATGTCCCCACCGCTACTCTTTTATCGCCTTTCACTCTCTCCAAAATTGCTGCTGAGCACCTATCTAGGTTTGAATCGCTGGCGCATAACAACCATTTCACTTTCTCCTACGTCTCCCATGCTTCCCTTTGTTTTTTTCCGTGTGATTCGGACTTGTCAAGGGGCATTGACCCAAGCGCTCCTGCTTTTCCGCGTGGCGACTTCAAGGTGGGTGCCACTCTTTCCATATAACCCCTCACCACGTTCCGTGCATTCCACGTACTTTGCTGGCACTCCCTCTCCTGTCACGTCGGGGGATTGTGTTCCATTGTCACGGCCGTTTTCGTTCACAATGGCGGCCCTGTTCAGCGTTTCCTCGAGTGCTTCAAGCTTTTTCTACTACCTTCCGTGCATCACGCTCCCTATTTAGCTCATTTTTGAGCTCTTCAACCGGTTTGACAAGCTATCCCTCGAAACCCTCCAATTTCTTCAGCCTAGCATCGACATCACAGTGTGTGCCGATTCACTCGTTTTCCTCTCCATCTCATCCGTCGCCTCATCTCCCTTGTGGGACCCCCTGCGCACTGGCTGCTTTCCCGGCTGTCTTGCCATGTATTTCACGGCATTTTCTTATGCAAATATTATAATACTAGAATAATGCAGAGCACTTGCTTTCTGGTAAAAACCGATATTCAAAGGATTTAAATCCTTAAAATGTCGCAAAGTAATTCTTACCAATGTTTACAAGCAATCAATGCTGCAGAGACTTATGGCACGTTTTCGCACGTGTTCAACCACGCGGTCACGCTCTCACTTTTCTACCAACGCATACACAATAAAACCACTACTAGCTATTAGTCTTGCCACTTGCAAGCTACTATTTAAAGGCTATAAAGACTCAACGTCCCACCCGGTTTCACGTGCTGAAGCACGTGACGTGAAAGGGCGCTCTGACTATCCTGCAGAACCAAATGTGCACGAAACATTCCTGCACACACGAAAAAAAGAGAGGCAAAAGAAGAAGAAAACTATCCAATTATTATTTAAAGGCTAAAGAAAATCAGAAAATCAAAAACAGAACAAGCTCAAAGCATGCACGAAAAACCGTAGTAGTGTGAGCGCCACCTGCTGGCGGAATAACCCACGAGCAAGAAGGAAGTTGCCGCCTCTTCCTAAATTTCAGAACGTTGTCGCGTGCGCACCGATGGTAGGGTCATATGCGCGCTCGGCGACCCACCGCAGGAATTGACTGATGGCGTCGGTGCAGCACTGTGATGGGCAAACGCTTCATCAACAGTTAGGCGTACAGAATTTAAAAGCATGCTCCACGACTGCATAATCTGCCGCATTACCGAGTCTCAATAAGCCCCCTCGTCAGCCAGCCAACCCTGTGTGCTTCACCACCCGCAGCGAGGCCAAGCATCGGTTATAGCTCGTAACTTACTTTTATCAAAGAAATAATTGCAGTTGGAATTCAGCGAAGTGTAAAACGTATATTGTGCTGCAAGCAACGAACATTCAATGCTTTTACCACAAACATCGGCTAACGATACGACACCGCGTTCAATTTACAACAAGCGCCTGACCCCGCAATGCGAGAAGGCACGGGGCCTGGAATGCTGTGGACATCAGAGTATCTTCCTTTATTTTCTATGAAATTATGAAGAGGAGAAAGTTAGGTGATCTCAAACGTACGCGTTTTGGGACCGTCAGCGGTTGATGTTTAACGCGCCATCCGTTAAAATGGTATAGGCAGCCGCCATCGGCATTGAGTTGGTCAAGTCAAACGAGGCTGGCTATGCACGTTGTGCCGATTGTAGGGCCATTCCCAAAACTCGCTGTTGACTGAGCTGCGTACACCTCCAGGACGTTGCAGTACAGTCGGCGTAGTATAATGGCTGGCTTAGTATTTGCAGGAAGCTTTTCGAGACGGCGGCACTCCAAATTGTTGCTCTGCTCTTTTTTTGCGGGCAGGGAGTGCCACATTTCTATAAAACTAATTGCAGAGAAAAGACACATATATAGAGAGAGATAACTTGCAATATTAGGAAGTAAACATCCTTTTGATTTTACATATATATGTCATTTCAAACAAGCTGAGGTCTGTACATTGATTTAGGAATTTATTTATTTATTTGTTTATTTATTTCTAAAGCGCTTAATGCCACGTTTCGTCGCAGAGTGTCGCCCCCCCCCCCGTCGTTTCAGCGTTTATAGAATTGGAAACAGAGACAAAGGGGCCCCCAAAAGATTCTGGAACCTTATAACAGCACTAGGAGCTCCAACTGAAGATTTGCGCGCGATTATAAGGGGTGAAGACGGTAGCATATACTAAGGAGACGATCCCCGGTGGCACATCATAGACGTTGTTAGGGACAACTATGGCACGAAAGGAAGCGTAGTTTAGACCTAAACATATCCAGCGACAGCAGAGAAGCCGCAGAGATCAAACTTTAGCATAGAAAACTTTTGCTTGAAGACAGCAGATGATGTCCCTAATAACATGGCAGCAGGACCCGATGAAATCCCGATACAGCTAATCAAAAACATCGGTGCAAAGTGCAAGGCAGAGCTGACTAATGCCATAGAGCAGGTGATCAGAAATAAGAAAATTCCGATTGGATGGCGTGAAAGCAAAATGAACCTCATCTACAAAGGCAAAGGTGGTAAGGAGAAGACGAGCTCGTACAGGCGAGTTACAGTAACGTCGGTGATGTATACGTTGGCAATGCAAGCCATAAAATTAAAACTGTCGAAGTGGGTGTAGAGAAATGTGCTGGCGGAACTACAGAATGCGTTAAGACCAGGCAGACGCTTAGAGTATCAGTGCATAGAGATTTCAGTAGCTCAGAATAGACCTCTATTGATAGCATATTTATATATTCAAGGAGCCTATGAAAACGTAGACCGGTAATTGTTATGGGATATATTCAAGAACGAAGGCATCTAAAACAATTTTGTGGAGCTGTAAAGTGAAATATATAGAGGCAGCCGAGTACAAATTGTGTCGGGTAGTCTAAAAGGTAATAAAGTGGTGGGACTTCACCAAGCACGGAAGCAAAGACATCCTCTGCCTCCATTGTTATTCGCGACTTCTGATTTCTGTGGGGCCACTGTGGGGCCAAAATAAGTTTGAGGTGTTGCATTGAATCTGGAAAGCAGTACTGCTGCCAGCGATAACATTCGCAAATGTCATTCTATGTTTAAAATCAGATATCTTGCCTGGGTTGGAAGTTAATGATCGGTAGGCTGGTTGGTTTTGGGAGCCCATGGTAAAGGCACAAATGAAGCAATATAGGGTGATATGTGTTGGGTCCCTTTTGAATTCATAGAAGCGCAGAGCAAGATTTGAAGAAAGACTCGGGAACATGGATTACACAAAATGGAGGAAGAGGTCAAGAAAGTTGGTAACCGAGTACAGGGCAATTGAATGTGAAAATAGACAGCCAGGAGTCATCAGAAAAAAGTGAGAGAAGCAGAGACAGTGAATAAGATTCAAAAGTAGCGAAACAAAACGGACTATAGAGATTTACAAAAATGAGAAGAAAGAAATTATAAAGGACAATTTGTACGATAACACGAAGGGCAATGCATTGCTACTTGAGGACTGAGCCGGCTGCCTGAGAACAATAACGTACCGGAGCAAATATTCGGAACTAGATAATGCATGTGCACGCTGCCTCAAAAATCCGGAGACCACTCAGCACATCCTAATTGAATGCAAGGGGATTCACCTTGTGAGAACAGTATGTAACGTCCACCTTTCGGAATCGCTGGGATTTGAAGTAGACGGAAGCATCACCCGAACAGCAGTCCATATAAGTGAGAGACGTGTAGAGCGGTGGTGGGAAAAAAAGCAGGGAAGAGATTGACACGACCGGATCTGTTAGCCATAACTAGCTGTACAAGGTAGATTTTGAAGGGGAAAAAAGGAATTAAGAAGATGTACGCTAAATTGCTTGAGAAGGATATGTATGGTATCCCAGATTAAATCGAGCAGGCTAGGTGACTATTTGTCACTACTGCCACGTTTCAAAGAGGATGTCATTAAATCGTCTTCATTAGGTGAGGATCAGTACCCATTTAAATTGTGTAACTGTCTCATAGATAAAATTCATTGCTGTTACTGTGAATCCCAATCCTTCCACGATAACCATAATACACATTACGAACGTTTATCACTCCTATCAGGGGGGGGGGGAGGCAAAGGCGGAGCCGCAGAATTTCTTGCAGCTTCTTCAAGATTCTCTTAACGCAAATTTTCAACAATTTGCGCGTGCCCAGTAAAATCATTCCCCATTATGCATACAAGATTAGTCTAGAAATATTGAGAAGTGTTGTAATTGTAGGCGTTATGGGCCATCCACATTCGTGCTTGGGTCGAGAAGAATTCAAGAAATATCTAATCCAATGTGTGCTTTCAAACTTCAAGTTTTGTTCTCACTATGAATGTTTTGCTGATCTGAAAGAATAACATTCACGTTTCAATTTGCTTCAAACATTTCCTGAACAATTACAATCCCATGCAAAGAGAATTTGGCAGGGAACATCTTTTTATTTAGGGCAACGTTTGTTCGAGTTCAGTAGACAAATTAGACAAATGACAAGAACTTGGGTAAATATGACACTCAAACTTTCTTACGCACGGAAATGATATTCTTGTCTGCAAAAGCAGTGTTTTCAAAAAGTCGCGTTTATATGTTCAGTTGTGGACCACCAAGGCCAAAATTTATCAGGAACCTAATTTCCCCAATCATTTACTGGTCATTCCCTTGGAAAGTCCGTCTTGGCGATTCCTGTCGCTGAACAGAATCACTGACGCACAAATAAACAGGGTGCCGTCACCGGTCAGCAATGCCATTTCTCGCTACATAATATTTGGGTGTGTGTGTGTGGGTGTGTGTGCGCGCACATGTGTTGTAGAGTGATTGATTGACACTGTATTATATTTATTTTTCAAGACGGGTACATGGACGCTTCATCTAGAGAGAAACAGCAGCGATGAAGTCGGCGCCTGCGTGAGTGTGTTTTCACAGCCTACTGACAACAATACAGACCCCATCAGATCCAAGGCGCGAATGACGAACACGTTAGTTAGAAACAACTCCCTCGCTATTGTCATTGTTGATGTGACTAAAGGAAAGAAAATCGTTGTGAATGCAACTGTGACGGCTGAGATAACCGACCTGGATGGCGCAACCACAACCCTAAGACCCCGCGACGATGGCCAAGGTACGCATAATGTTACATGATTCTGTGATCGCTGAGCTGAATATAGTCGGCTAAAAATTAGACCGTAGCCTGTTACCAGTGGCTGCGGTGCGCAGTAAAACAGTGCCGGTTGCGAGCATCCCAGATGTTTATTGGTTCTATTTCCTAGAACTGAGTTTATACAGCGTGAAAACGACAACGACACAAGAAAACAAATACCACAGACAAGCGCTGACTGCCAACTGAAAATTTATTTGAAATTCACAGGACATTTATACCTTTTTCAGCATAGGCATACGCACACCAGTCGCAACAACAGCTGCAAATCAACAACATTATAATCTTTGTTCGAAAAATGTTATTTCTTTTCCCGACAAGGCAAGACAGGGAGTGCTTACACATTTATCCCCTTCCTTTCTAATGTGATTCTCACTCTCTTGCCTTACAGGAAAAGAAATTTTTTTGAAAGAAATAATATAATGTTGCTGATTTGCAGATGTTTTTGTGAGTGGTGTGCGTATGCCTATGCTGAAAAAGGTAGAAATGTCCGGTGAATTTCAAATAAATTTCCAGTTGGCAGTCATCGCTTGTCGGTGGTATTTGTTTCCTTGTGTCCTCGTCTTTCTTGCGCTGTTTAAGCTCAGTTCTAAGTATGAACCAACGAGCCCTCATCAAGATCATATTAATGCAAATTTCTGTTTCCCTCCTGCGATTTGTTTGGCAAGTGTAGATGCGTCTGCAGCGCACGTCCGCAGAAACGCATATATATATATATATATATATATATATATATATATATCTTTAAGCGACTGTCTGCCTTGCTTCAATGCCTTTATGACCAATGTTAGCTTCGTTCACTTAAGTAAGGTGGGTGAACCTTTCGGAACAACTTTTTTTTTCAGTCTCAATGACACGAATCCCAGTAGCATCTATAGAAATCATTGACGTCGTTATTAAAATCTGCAGAAGGGCCGAAGTCACTGTGCGAAGGTTGAATCTTGTTTGGTCATGCACCCTGCTCAATTTGTGATCTCGTATGAGATTTAGCTAAGCTTACTAAGAATAGTTTCTAGGCCTAATACCCATATGATACTCAAAAGCCAAAACCCTCCAAGAAGTCGCAAGCCACAAGCACTTAAAAAGTCGACATCTGAATGTTTTTATCTACGAGTACTATTTTACACACTTAATAGCTATTGGAAACTGCGTGCTAGCGTAAAATGTCAACTACTGATAGACTTATAGCACTCACATTTCCTCTTGTACCATTCATTATCGATTCAAGTTCGGGCAACAAACTACAAGGTTTACCTTTAATAAAATTCTTTAAATTTATTACCATGAAAGTTTTCACATGTGAAACCTTAGCAATATAGTGCACCAGATGATGGTCTTGATCACCCCCTTAACCTCACGAAGGGACGACGCGAAGTTCAAAGCACTGTTTTCTTTTAATGCGAAAGCATAAGACGCCTCTTTGCGCGAACATTTGTCGTAGTGAGCGACGTTGCCAAAGAGCAAAAACACGTAAAAAAAATGTTCGGGTCGACGTCAAGCTTATCAGGCTGGCTCCTGCAAAGAAACTGAACTAATGACTTTAAAAAGTAAATGTGGTACATCTCGGTCTGGGTGGGAATCAAACCCTGGCCTGCGGGGTGCGAGACGGGCACCCGTCGCGGAGCCCACGGTGGCTCCACAGTTCTCTGGCTGACTAAAGGTGTGCCTAGTGCGTGCATTGAGGCCGGTGGAGAGACTGGCGCTGTGTGAACGTAACCAACTCCTCAGCGACGATAACATGCCGTGCGCTTTCTGCTTCGAACACATCCTCAGGGTGACAATGTCCATTCTGTCCAACAAGAACACGTCACCGTGTGCGCCCTACTACGTTGTCGCACATTTCAAGCGTATATAGTTTCATGCGTGTCAAAAACCTAAATCGAAAACATTTCACCAAAGCGACTATAATTATTTCGCATTCCCCCACATAAGCAGTCCTAAATGTTTGTGCCTTATACATCTCTGAAAAAAGAAAGACGGCTACTTTTTAAATTTTATCTTATCAGACGTGCTTTTTTCAGCAAGACATGTGTTCTTTGGCTTCCTCCTTAAAAATGTATAACAAAACTTGTAACCCCACGCGGCGTCTGTGAAATCGAAACTGAGAGTACCGGTTTGATGCGGTAACATACAAAATGCAGCAGATCCAAAGTGCTCTGTTGGAACCAATGTACAGCGAAACTTACGAGGCAGTGTTCCCGTGAATCTTTTTATGTGTTTCTGTGTGCCTATTTCTTCTTACGTCCTAGTTTAGTCACGCGCACACATTCTATCATTGTTAATTTGGTTAGCCAATGCTTACCAATTTATACGGCCGCTAAAATTACTACCCTACTTCGTACCACGTACCCACTAATTTACTATCGCAATCCGTGCTTTGCTCTCGGGCGAGTCTGTGACTTTTCTTGAGTTACCATTTTCATATTTCTTATCGTATTAGTGTAGCTGTACAAACAAACAACAAAGATATATCATAACCACGGATATCAATTACTCAGCCCACAGCCCTAGCTAACAGCACGCCTCAGAAAATGACGTGCAGCGCAGCTGGAGCTTCTGTATTAAAGAGGTAATGGAACGAATTTTGCAGAGCCAGACGTGTACGCTGACGACGGGAAATACACTGATTACTACAACAACATTAAGGAAAGTGGAAGGTACATTTTGAAGGCCTACGTGAGTGGTGACAATGTCAACGTATCCTGTCGAACGGCATGTTCTGCGAGCTCCAATATGCCCCTCATAATGCAGAACAACACTACCGGTGAGTACCTAATTCAAGCGTTTCCATGAAACACTGGTTCTGAACACACAGACATGCTCCCACATCTTTTGCAGTATCCTGAATGAGCACAAAGAACCTACGCGTGGCATAAAGCTTGAAACAAACTATTATTAAGGATTGAATGAGATCACGTGCCGGTACGAAACGAACCGACGAGGCACATGTAAAGCGTCCTCACGTTATATTCTCCTGCTTGCACCTGGTGGTTCATTGACTAAAGGGACACTAAAGGCAAATATTAAGATAACCTGATAGACTGATACTCGAGAATCCCTAAGCCGTCAAAGTTATCGCGAACAGAGACTCGAGAAATTAAGGTAAATGCAGGACATGATTAGACACTCCCCCGGGACGTTCAAGCACTAGCCCGGTGACGAAAGCACTTCTCAGTTAAATTAAGTCAGTAGTTCTCAACCACCTGTTGAAAAAAACATTCTTATATTGTATTATAAACCGAAATAATATGCTACTTGTCCAGTTCTACTTCATTTCTAGAAAAACAAAGATGTCATTAAAATTACCCTTAACAACTAGGCCGGTGGAAAGGCCTCGTAGCCAAACTACTCCGCGCCGCCCACGCTTTCGTGTTTCAGTAGTCTTGTTAACATGTAGTGCTACGCTGGTTTGGCAGGCTGGCAAAACTAGCACAAACTGCAGGCAGCAGAGAAATAAGCTAACATGTGATATCACGAGTTGCCCGAACGGTCTACGCCGCTTCACTAAAGAGCAGCTGCAGCGGCGAATCCATCGCTCTGTCTTCCCTCGGTGTTGCCGTCTGTCGGCCGCCGCTTTTTAGGGTGGTCATGGCGTGTGCAACGTCACTGCTCCCCCGGCTGGGTGACGGGATATTTGAATTTTGAAAAAGGTATTCGCATGCTTCATATTCAATATCCTCGTAAACTAAGTCTTTTCTTGGCACGAAACAAGCGTTGCGAGGTTTCTGGAATGGTACTTAAACAGTCCACGTTGACTGAGTATTAGCCTGTAGTGCCCCCTTAGCGCACGACTGCTTGGAATGCTGCGAGCGTTTGGTCTAATCAATGCATGTGCATTTCCTAAGCACACTGCATATAGTCTGAACCAACTGAATTGATAGCTCCGCCCACAAAACCGCAACGCCCCTTCAATTTGCGCTTCCGCACCCGAAAGATAACAATGTTTTACAACTGTGAGAATTTACCTCGCACTTCTGCTTGGTTATTCATTGCACTGCATCAAAGCCAAAGCACGTAATTTGTAAATACCCGTAATTTAAGGTAAACAAAGTTTAGATGGTTACTAAACCGCACTTTTAAACGAAGATGACTCCAGAAGTTGGCTTTCGTGAACAGCAGGCACCGACAGCTATTTGCAGAATTCGGAAACAAGTTATGCATGCCATGGTTTTGACATCGCGTTTCGGGATGCAAAAAGTTAGAATAGCAGGTGTACTTTAAGTATTGCTAGTTTTCTGCAAACTGTAGCAGAAGTATTCCTACTTGCTTTCAACTTTTTGGTTTCGACAAAGACGCTGTCACGGATTTTTTTTTTCACCTTACCTTAATTTCCACCAATGTAACTACGCCAGGGATGAGGTAATCGTAACGTAATTGGGACGCAATACTTAACAATACCTGCTTATGAACTAGACGTCAACACTGTCACGATATTTCAGGAAAGCTTGAACTTCCTTATACGCAGAGTATCGCCGCTCTGAAGCGGCGGCATCATAATGCTGGAGCTACTTATAAATATTTCTCCGAATTTCTTGAATCAGTACATGCCGCATCCTAATTAGGCCAAACAAGGCGCGCCATATTGACTGACAATAGACTGCCTCCAAACCCACCAGCAAGAACTACCAAGATCCATCAACTCCACATCGTGCACACTGCCCGCATGTGTTTACAGCTTCTTCCATTATTACAAACACGCTGTTGGTCACGTCTATTTTATTAATGTAAATAGCCCGCTAAGTTTATTTGCTCGACTTTTTTGCATTTGCATAGCAATGCTCCTTTGAAGTACAATATTTGGGCTCGGGTGTTTAGCGCTTCGGGCGTGGGCAGGCACTTTGCCTTCCCTATACGTTGCCGTGACCCTAATCGGCATAGTATCCACGTTCACGTAACACAAGTTCACGACCTTGGTGAACTGATGACCTGTTTTCTTTTTCTTCCTACTTTATTCATTTCGCTGTAACAGCGCCAGCGGAAATCTTCACGTAGTCATGACTGCCTCTAAAGAGTACTCCCCGAGCGGCTATTAGTTTCTCAATATGCGGCAATAGGATCATATTCTGTTTATTAGCAAAGGCTAAAGCGCCGTACCGGGCCGGCCAGGGTCGGGCAGTGCCCAAGTATTTCGATCGCGGGCCATGTATGGGCAAGGTTTGAAAGCTCGGTGCCGGGCATCGGTGTACCAACGCGTGGCACTTTCGGGCTCGAACCGGGCTCGGACCAGAAGAGAGGGTCCGTGCATGCTCTAGTGTAAGCTACAAAAAAAAAATTATGGGGTTTTACATGCCAAAACAACTTTCTGATTGGTAGGCACGCTGTAGTGAAGGACTCCGGAAATTTGGACCACCTGTTGTTCTTTAACATGCACATAAATCTAAGTAAACGGGTGTTGTTGTATTTCGCCCCCATCGGAATGCGGCCACCGTGGCCGGGATTCCATCCCGCGACCTCGTACTCAGCAGCTAAACACCATAGCTACTGAGCAACCACGGCGGGTAGTATGAGCTACAAGGCTATCTGTTTCTTTGTATACTATTATGCTTCCTATGAAGGAACAGCAATTATCTACGCAATAAGTATAAATGCAATGGCGAGAACAAATAAGCGTGAAGCACTGAAACCTTCGTAAATGAATGCCCAAGAGCGTGTTTTTTTTTTCAAACACGTCTCCTCTCTGTGCTCGAAAAGGGATTAAGGCACAGACTGGAATGTGCTTTCAACTTACTCGTTTCCATGGCGGTGCTCAAGTGTCCTTATATGCAACTGTATTCTCATCGCATAATATTGTCCACTGCGAGCAAAACGCGGCACACTGATTGTCTACGCAAGAAGCGTTATTGAGACCAAGGGCAGTCATATATTGCTCGTTTGTTGTGTAAACCCCTCACAATATCTTCAATGTCAACATCACTTGCAGGGCAGTGTAGCCCGTCCCATAAGTATCCCAAAAGTTGCTTCCCTTCCTACAACGGCACCTTCAAGTATAAACGCCAGCGGCCTGGAGAACAGACCATCAACGGAACTTGGCATAGGGTTGCCGACGGAGGCTCATTCTATCTAGAGGCCCATAACATGAGCCTGGATCCACCCTTGAAACCTTGGAAATTTCGAGCCTGTTGTGAGAGACTCGGAAAAAATGGCACTCTCCTTCTAGAGTTGAGTTGGAATTGGGCCGGTGCTCACCTGAACTTCGGGAAAGGTTGGTATTGGAATTGGAAGCGCAGCAGGGTTCTTTAGCACATGAGCAACCGAAGAATGAAGTAAGAATACTAAGCATCGTTCCTGAACTAATCTTGCACAACTGGCTACTTGGAGCGAACTCGATGCACGTTGAGTAAAAGTAAAATATTCTGTCTGTTAAATCAAATGTGTAATCAAGAAAGGGGAAGTCAAACATTGCCGCGATTTTGCATAACGCCAACGTTGTAGCGGCCACATATAAAGATGTATGTAGCGAAGAGAAAATGGCTGTGACGTCTAAGCCGGGACATACGTGCCGCATACGATCATCCATATAAAGTTGGACGAGAAAAAAGAAAGCGATACATGAAATAGCTGCTGCTTAAACGTGTTCTGTTTGTCAAATGAGCAAAGGTTCAGTCGTATATTTCATGTAGCATCAGCATACGCGCAACGGCTTTTCTTGCAACTTCAATATAAACGTACCATGAGGAATAATCACTCACATTTTGCTTTAACATTTGTTTGGTATTATGTGTCCTCTCTAACAGCGTCATCAATTGATATCCGGGTGAGCAATGAGTCCGAAAGCCTCAAGCAGCACTTCGAGTCCCAGGAGAAGATTGATTCAACGAACTTGGTTGAGGGTACTTTAGAACCTGGTGAGGCCCGCACACATAATATTGTGACGATGTCGCTTCCCCCTGAGTGGGCAGAAGTGACGGAAGAATACACAAGGTGGAACCTCAAGTTTGCTGCTAGAACGACCAACGCCCTAAACGTGACGTCCGAGCTATCAGACATTGCAGAGTTAGACTACTTCAGCCACCGCAAGCACACATCAGCGGCTCCAGTTCCTACAAGGCACACGGCACCTGAAGGCGGAAACACAGCCGAATACAAGGATGAGTTGCACAAATCCACGACAGAAGACTCTGACGACGACGAAAAGTCCACATCAAATGCACCAAGGTGGGAGCCCACACGAGACCCGAAAGCTACGAAAGGCGGTAAAGAATCAACAGACGGACACAGCGACGAAGACAACGATGACGGCACGACGTCCGCAGCTGCAACGCAAGTGATTCTGGGTCTTCTTCTGGCAGCAGTAGTGATCGTTTCTGCCGGGCTATGGGCCCTTAAAAGAATGGAGAATCAACGCGAAGCTGTGACAGCACAAAAGAGTGCTACGGAACTGACTGCGACAACGAACTTGTCAGTGCAGTAGAGTTGAAAACGGTGGAATAAACTTCATTGAAGACACTACTTCAGGTAGTTTTACTAGGCTCGCCTCTTTTCTGCACCTCATGTTTCAGCGAATATTTCAAACTAATAGCCAAAGTTACCGCACTATACCTGACACTTCTGAACACCTCGTGGCTTCTGGCACACCAGAGGATCAGTGAAAAATTGTTATTTCAAGAACCAAGTAATATTTTTATTCAAGTTAAGCCATATTTTATAACTGCCCAATTAATGACGTTGTTCAAAACTAATGTGCTTGGCAATATCGTTATATGTCCCTCAAATCAACCACGACATGCTTTGGCGTCGGGTTACCGTATGCAGGAACCACAGCGCGGTAGGACGACAGTGCAAAATCATACAAATATCAAGTGCATTCTTTGGCAAACGAGAAAGCTGGAATTCTTTGAGCAAAGACGACATTCAATCTTGTGTATTGAACTGTCGTCGAAAATTGGATCGATCAAAAATTTCTAACATACGCTCAAACAGCAAAGACTTCTGGTTCACGAGGCGTCAACTGACTTATTGAATGTTATCAATGAATGCATGAATGTAAGTCACAAAAGTGAGCGAACAAATACAGGTGGCAGCTGATGCATGGCGGGTGCCCGGAGAATGTTTTTTATTCAAATATCCTAAAGGCCCGACAGGCATTACATAGGGGGGGAACAACAGTAAGTACAAAGCAACGCAGTACTACGATGTGTACAGAAGTCGCTGACCGTTACAAGCATATTAAAGAAAAAACTTAAAATATAAAGACTCATAGCAACAATCATGAACACGCATTCACTTGTTACAGAGAGTAGCGTTATATATACACACATAAAAATTCGGAAAGGGGAAGGATGAAGGTTTCAGCTCATGGTGACGTTTCAGGCTGGTTACAAACGCTTCGTAATCAATTACAGATTCAATGGTGCCAGGCAGAAGATGCCATTGACGGATGGCTAGGACGAGCGGCGAATAAAATAAGAGGTTAGTCAGAGCAAAGATGGGTTCGACTATGAGTTGGTGGTCAATGCGTGAAAATATGCGATGCGCTGCAGTGAGACGGGACATAGCAAAGGAAGAGTGGCTGTGATATAATTTCTGGAAAAATTACAGAATGGAAAGCGTTCTACGTCTTTCAAGAGAGCGGGTGCGGGAGTGGCAACAGCATCATGGCTCACTTTCTTCTTCTTCTTCGTGATTTGGGAGATGGAAAATACGCTCAGTTCTGCAGCCCATATGGGAGCACGGCGCAGCGTAATGGGTGATGGGGGCGGGGAAAGAAAGATGAGAGGATAGAGGGGGAAAGGGAGAGTAGGTTTCAGGCAGCAGACGTCAGCATCATCCAGGGGCGATGGCCGGCGGTCGGGCAGAGGCCGTGCGAGGCCGAAGTCTATTGGCGATCTAGGAGCCCGTTTGTGTACACATATTCAAGCAGGCTTGCCAGTGCTGGGAGGTGGTAGCGGGCCGGGAAGAGCAGGTGTGTCTCTGAGGTAGCCGGGAGTCCATACCGTCGGTAGGTGGCAGTGACTGGAGCGCGCTCCTGGGCTAATGCAGGACAGGTGCAGAGTAGGTGCTCGAGGGTCCCGGCGTCACCGCACCTTCTGCAGGCCGGCGAGGCGATGCGTCCCTTGGCATGGAGCCTAGCTGCCGTCCACACGGAGCCCGTGCGCAGACGAAGGAGTGTGGAACGGTCCCGTCGCGAGAGGCCGCTCTCAGGGAGGAGTTTTGGGGCGCGGTTGGCAGCTACCCTGCTATCCGGATGACTGGATGTGAGCAGCTGTTTGAGTTTCTGCCTGGAGAAGTCCGATGCTGCGACTGCTCTGGTGAGTGGAACGGTCGGGTGGTGGGCGGCCTTAGCAAGGACATCAGCCTCCTCGTTTCCAGTGATTCCTACGTGGGAAGGCAGCCAGTGGAAGGAGATGGCTACCCCCACTGCAGCAGGGCTGAGATTTTTGCTCTGAGGAGGGTCTCAGTGACTCCGTGTTGATGGTGATCGGAGAGTGCCTGGAGAGCCGGTCGCGAGTCACTTAGCACCGCCACTGGTTTTGTCGGGGGGTCCTCAGCCAGGAGGTCTGCAGCCAGGTGGAGTCCCGCCAGCTCAGCTGCTGTGGAGCTTGCGCGAAAAGGAAGTCGGCACTGCCTGCTCCTGCCCTCAGATGGGGTGGTACATGCCGCCGCTGCGGAGCCATTGGAGAGCACGGAGCCATCCGTGTACACGAGCAGCCTGCCGTCCAGCTCTTCCAGGAATTTGCCAGTAGCTGCCTGTTGTAGTGCTGCGGCTGGCGTACGGCGCTTTCATGCTCCATTCGGGGATAGGTGCACCTCTGGAGGCTTCTCGTGCGGTGGAGGTGTGACCGTGGGCACTGGTCGCTGTACAATCAGCTCCTCGTAGAGCTGACAGAGGCCCCCCATGCGAGATAGTGGCTGGCTCCGCAGTCGGCAGAGCAGAGCCCCACCATCTGGAGCACTGTGCAGACGGTCAATTTGCCCAAGGGCACGTTGGAGCATGTGCAGCGACAGTGGCCATTCGCCAGCCTCAGCCAGTGTGGCAGCAATTCGAGAGTGCTTTGGGAGACCTAGGATGCTCCTGACTGCACTCCTGTGCAGTCTCTCGAGTTGTTGCTTCCTGGCTGGAGATAGTAGAATCAGCGGCAGGGCATATAGCAGGATGGATGTGGCCGCCGCTTGGTTCATCCGCAGCGCCCACTTTACGGTGCAACCCCGACCACGCTGCTGCATCTTGCTCACTGCCCCCCTGGACTCTTCCGACTTTGGAGGTGACAGCCTTGACAGCAGGAATCCAGGAGAGCCGATGATCAATGGTTAGGTCTAACTACGTGACCTGCCGCTTCCATGGGACGGTGGTGTTTGCAATGCGCAGCTGTTTCACGTAGAGGCGTGCGGAGGCTAGCGTGTGTACAAGTAGTGCCTCTGTCTTTGCCGGGGACACGGAGAGGCCAATGCCACCGAGGAAGGAGATGACCGCTTCTAATGCCCTCTGTAGAGAGCCCCGGATGGCAGCGATGCTTCTCCTGGGTCTTCGTATCCACAGCGCCACATCATCTGCGTAGATAGCGCAGCAGACCGGGTAGCGGCTGTCAGCCGGTAGTGCTGCGGTGAGTCCTGCCAGTGCCAGGTGGAAGAGGAAACGGCTCAGCACTGATCCCTGCGGGACACCGGAGGTGATGTCTCTGGGATCGCTGAGCACCTTGCCTACCCGTATACGAAAACTCCGGCCTTTTGGCACTTCGCAGGCTTTCCTGGCATCCTTTCCTGGCATCCTTTCTTCTGTGGTCGCCGCTTGCCTCTGATGCCTTAGCTGACCGTTCCAAATATGCTGCACCACCAGACGAACCCGCCGGCCATCACTTCCCATACACCTACTCCCTACTGAACCCATCCGGACTGCCCTGCCCAATCTACTGCGCATTTACGTCATCAACGGTGACGTCTACCCCTGGTGCCTACTTAAACTCCCGGCCACTCGACACCGTCTTCAGTGGGCGCGGGAGTGGTAACAGCATCATGGCTCACCTTCCGGCTTTTGGTACTTCACAGGTGGGTAAGCGTTTTTCCCTGTGCGCTAGAAAAAGCGCTGATCTGTGCTTGTTGCTACTTCCACGCCCGCACGTGCTTTGTGATATTATTTGCGAATGTTTCCATATGTCTGTGCTATTACTTTCCTGTGGTGACATCGAAACTAATCCTCGGCCTAGCACGCGTTCAGAATATTTTCTTGATACACAGACGTTACCTGCTGAACCCTCCGAACAAATGGCCGTCCTCTTGCAGCTTCTGAAAGACGTTCAATTGCGATCGGTTCAGTCCTCAAAGCATCAGACAGAATTGGTTGCTGATGTCAAAGCAATCAAAGCCAGCCAAAAAAAAATATTGAGAGCAAGGTTGGCTGCATCCAAGAAAGATTGGATACTCTTGAAGATAAAGCTAATTCACCAGATCAGCCTAAGGAACACGTCACAGGTTTCCAGAAATCTGTAGCGACACGCAACACTCGGCTTGTTTCTTGGCAATCTGGCTTCAACAACCTAGAGAACAGATCGCGAAGAAACAATTTAATTTTTCATGGTATCCCTGATTCTCGCGAATCATGGGAAGAATCTGAGGCCCACATCTTTAACGCGCTAGCAACTATCATCGGCAATCTACCCGACATGGCAATTGAACGCACTCATCGTCTCGGTTCCTATTCACCTGGTAAATGCCACCCCATTATAGCCAAATTAAGCAACTACGAAGTAAAAAAGGTGCTTCCCGCGCGTAAGCTCCTGAAAGATAAAGACATCACGATCTGTAAACACTACTCACCTGCCACCCGCCATATCCGAAGTAAACTGATTTCTTTTGCAAAGCGGTTACCGGGCAAACCCCTGTTTCATCTCCGATACAACAAATTAGTTGTAAACAAGAAGCAGTACACGTACGATCCCGTTACAGAGAGCGTAACAGAGTGCACGTCACAACACACGCGTGCTAACACCGAACCGCGTACTGCGCCACCTAATCGTCCATAGGGAAGCGGGAGGGGCAGTCGAAGTCACTTATACCCCGTGTCTGTCCTTTTCACTAACATTCTAAGCATCAAAAACAAACGCGACTCATTCACTTCCACAGTCGACACGTTTAACCCAGATATCATTGCACTTACCGAAACTTGGCTGCATCCACATATTAGAGACCATGAAATCTTCTCTACGGCACATGGCTTCTCAGCTTATCGTTGCGACCGCACGATGCGTCAAGGTGGTGGTGTTCTACTGGCAATTAATAAACACCTACACTCTCAACCCATTACTATTGCTACTAAGTTGGAGATAGTCTGGGCAATTATTGAAGAAACTACGTAAAAATTATAATGGGCGTATGTTATCGCGCTCTTATGACATTGCCTCCTTTGCTAACGAATTACAAGACACAATCAATATCGTTGTAACACGCTTTCCTCTTTTACCCTTGTTTCTACTGGGTGACTTCAACATTTCAAACATAGTCTGGCATAGTGAACTTATCGTGATACACCCGTTCTTCGCGTTAGCAAAAGATTTTCTTGACTTGTGCGCACTGTTCTCTTTCAATCAACTGATAACCCAGTCCACCAGAATCGCACCGCAAGTTGGTAACACCCTTGACCTTCTGTTAACAACACGACCCGATTTTATTTCGAACATTGCTTACTTACCATCCTTAAGCGATCACTCCCTTATCCATTTCAACATCAACATTTCACGTCCGAAATCGGAAGAAAGATCAGAACAATTCACGGCTATAAGAAAGCTGACTTTGAATCTATTAACAACGAGCTCTGTATATTCCTTGATACTTTCATGACTGATTTCGATAACCGAAGTGTTCAATCGAACTGCAATATGTTTGGTTACTAGAATTCGTTTATTAACAGGAAAATTCATCCCTACCTACACTCGTTCCTGTAATGATAACGCTCCCTGGTACAACACCCACATTAAGTGCCTTTCTAACAAAAAGAAACGTTCGTACAGACTAGCTAAAACATCTGCAAACGCTCAAAGATGGGCAGCTTACAAACGCGCTAAATATAAGTACATAACAGCGCTTAAACAAGCTAAAGCTAGCTTTTTAAAGAACACATTGCCATCCATGCTAACTACTGATACAAAAAAGTTCTGGCGCACTATTAACCCAAAACATGACGATGCCATAACCCTTGTTGATAGCACCGATACTGCAATTCCCCCTGCCGATTGCGCATCTGTATTAAAAGACGTTTTTACGCGTAACTTTTCTAAACACGCTCATGTAACACTCCCAACTACACTATCTTAAGACTACGCCGCAATGCACCCTTTAATAATCGAACCCGTTGGCATAGAAAAAATAATCGCCTCATTGAAGCTCTCATCCGCTTCTGGCTGTGACTTAACGCAAAGTTTCTAAAAAGTACTAGCACATATTCTTCCATTATTCTTGCAAATATTTTCCAGCAGTCACTTGACAAAGGTTCACTGCCTGCTGATTGGAAGGTGGGGAAGGTGATTCCCCTCTACAAAACAAGTACTAAAAATTCCCCACTGAACTATCGGCCTATTTCCTTAACCAGTATACCATGCAAAATTATCGAGCATATTCTGTTTTCTCATATTGCCAACTTCTTAGAAGAAAACCCCTTTTTTTTCTCAGTTTCAACACGGCTTCCGCAAAACATATTCATGTGACACCCAACTAGTATCATTCACGTATAAACTAAACCTATTGCTTGACCACTCTTCAGTTGCAGGTCGAATTTTTTTGGACTTCGCAAAAGCGTTCGCTAAAGTGTGCCACAGCTTATTATTCTACAAGCTGCAACGACTAAACCTTGACCCTAAAATTTTTTACTGGCTTGAGGTTTTCCTCACTAATCGTTCAGTTTCTTTCAGCTAACGAAGTAACCTCTAATCTGAGTCCTGTTCATTCAGGTGTACCACAAGGCTCCGTGCTTGGAGCCTTGTGTTTCCTTCCTGTGTTTCATCTCAAATTCACCTATTTGCCGATGACTGCGTAATATACACCGAAATAACTCGCGACGAGGACGCTACCAGGCTTCAATCTGACCTTAACGCCATTTCTGCATGGTGCAATTCATGGTTAATGGAACTAAATGTTAACAAGTGTAAATTCATGCGTGTATCTCGAACACTAGTGAACCACCTGTGTACTCCCTTAATAACGCTCCATTAGAATTGGTAACTTTTTTAGACGCAACTTTTCTAAAGCACCTTCTTCCTTAAAATTAATCCTCTATAAAACTCTAATACGACCTAAGCTTGAGTATGCTGCTTCGATCTGGGATCCAGGTCAAGTAAATCTAATGCACTCACTGGAAATGGTTCAGAATAACTCGTTTCATTCATTCTAACTAGATTAGAACAGCGAGTATCAGTGCCATGAAGTCTAGCCTTAACCTACCGTCCTTGTCATCACGTCGAAAAATGTTCCGTTTGTTCCTTTTTCATAAATTATTTCATCAACCGCTGCTCATCAACCGCACTAGTAACTCCTGTTTGTTGAATTTACCCGTTTTGGTTGTAACCACTCCCCTCTATACTGCCGTAATGGCCCTGAGGGTATGATAAATAAATATAATTTGTGGAAAAAGTACAGAATGGAAGGCGTCCTACGTCTTTCAAGAGTCCTTCTCTGTAGGACTAGTATTATTTAGGTAAACGCAACTGGTCAATAAAGACTCGGACAGGAAGACGTGTTCGATACCCCTGCTTTATATATATATATATATATATATATATATATATATATATATATATATATATATATATATATATATATATATATATATATATATAGATATATAGATATATATATAGATATATATATCTTGACACGTGCACTTGTCTTTATCGGGCAACACGTTTCACCCCCTAACAAATGTTATCGCACAGCGCAGGACGCGCATGCATGTATCGAAAGTTTCTGGAATGTTCTCGATGGTTCCAACCACTGTCTGTGACCGAACTTTGTGTAATCTGATTGCATTTCTGCGCGACGCGAACAATGTAGAACTTTGTAGAAGGCACGCGGGTCCCAGCGATTACTCTAGAACATTCGACGACTGATGTATAAACGCCGACGCGCTTGACACGCTCATATTTTTGACGATCGCCGAGTGTATTCGCCGCTGTCGTCCTTTGAGTGTAGCCTCCTTTTGAGGGCACAAGTTGGCCCAATAAAGTTTCGTTAATCAAAGTTTTGCTGCCTTCTTCACTGTCACTATCACGTGACATCTGGTGGAGGTGCCTTATGTTCATGTACCGGACGCCCCCGACAAGCCGTAATCCAAGCCCGGACCGCAAAGACAACACCAACGTCGTCCCAGACCATCGAGCAAGCCGTCAGCTACAGCAGCTGCACCGGGAACACGGTTTTGTACCAGTTACGACCAAGATACGACCAATGACAGCCGCAGCAGCCCCAATAATTCTGCAGCAGCCCCAGAAACCAGCGACGTTACGCGGTTCCACATTGGAGGACCCGGAAAGCTGGCTGCAGACGTATGACAAGGTCGCTACGTTTAACAGCTGGCACAGCGACGGCAAGCGGCGACATGTCTATTCCGCATTGGACGATGCCGCCAGGAAGTGGTTCGAGAATCGAGAAGCCACATTGATGACGTGGGACCGGTTCCGAAGCGGCTCCCTGCAAACATTTACAAGCGTCGTGCGAAAAGAGAGAGCGCAAGCTCTACTGGAGACCAGAGCGCAGCTTCCGAATGAGACGATCGCTGTTTTCACGGAGGAGATGAGCCGTCTGTTCCACCACGCCGACCCGGAAATGTCCGAGGAGAGGAAAGTCCGCCTACTGATGAGTGGTGCAAAGGCAGAACTTTTCGCCGGAATGGTAGGAAGCCCACCGAAGACTGTCGACGAGTTTCTTCGTGAGGCGACGAGCATTGAGAAGACACTGGAAATGCGGAACCGGCAATTCGACCGCCGCACCAAGTCAGCAAACTACACCGGAGTTCAATCACTGGCCACCGACGACCTGCGCGAGGCTATCAGGGCAGTCGTACGGGAGGAGCTTCAGAAGATCTTCCCTTCATCGCAACCTCAAGTGGCCTCAATCACCGAAATTGTCAAAGAAGTCCAGCGATCGCTTGGAATTCCCGAGGTGCAACCACAATCATCGCAGCCCCAGCCAGGAGCGATGACCTACGCCGCCGTCGCCCGCCGTGAAGGTCCCCCTCCACGAGCGCGCCAGGGCCCTGTAACGCCGCAATTCAGTCGACCACCGCTGCAGCCGCCAGCACGCCCATCCGACGCCCAGCGCAGCTACCCAAGGAAGACAGACGTTTGGCGCGCTCCTGACCAGCGCCCGCTCTGCTACCACTGCGGAGAAGTGCGTCACATCTACCGACGATGCCCTTACCGGGAGATGGGACTGCGAGGGTTCGCCGTCAACATTCCGCGCATGCAGCAAGGTGAACGCCCTCGCGATATCGCCGACTACGTTGCCGCTACTCAGTGGAACTGTCGCCATCACCAGGCCGCTACCTGTCACCGCAGCACCGACCATACACTGGCCCAGCCCGGGGCCGGTCAGCGAGCCCATATCCGGAAAACCAAAAGCAGCAACCGATGGAGGTGTGGTTGGCGATCGTCGAACTGACGAAGATCCTCCACCACCGACGAAGACGCCGAAGAAACTACCTCAACGATATCACGACACGCCGCCGTCCCGACGAAGTCTGGAAGCAAAGAATACGACGACGAAAGATGACCTGACGACGTCACATACCAGCCGCAGGTCAACGCGACGCAGGCGTGATCCGGCGCCAAGACTTAACTGTAATGCAAGACAAAGAACCACCTACCTCGACGTGCTTCTCGATGGCGACGCAGTCGCCGCCTTAGTCGACACAGGGGCAGATTACTTCGTCATGAGTGGACACAGCGCCGTCCAGTTGAAGAAAGTTAAGACTGCATGGGAAGGCCCTCAAATTTGGACCGCTGGAGGACACCTCATAACGCCGACTGAAATGTGCACGGCAAGAATTACCATTCACAACCGGACTTACCCTGCCAACAGTGTTCACGAGACGTCATTCTCGGCATGGACTTCCTGAACCAACACGGCGCAATCATTGACCTGAAGTCGAAGTTAGTAATGCTGTCGGAAGATCAAGCGCTACCGCCGGAGAGCCTTCCTAGTCACCGCGCCTTCAGTGCGCTCGGAGATCAAGTGAGCATCCATGCCTCGCTCCAGCATTCTTATTTCAGTCGGCGCCGAAACACCCGCTTACGTAGAAGGCGTCATCTAAGGCGACCAATGTCTACTGCTAGATCGCGAAATTTGCGTCGAAAGAGGGATAGCTCGACTGCATGGAGGGAAAACTGAAGTGTTGCTCACAAACTTCAGCCAGGCGTTCAAGCACATCAAAAAGGGCACGACGATCGCATACAACCAGGAAATTCTGGAAACCAGCAATGCGTTTTTCATCTCGGATTTTGCCGCATCTACCCCGACGGCCGTAATTCCCCAGCCAGACTTCGACATGAATATAATTCTACCCGTGATTAAGCAGCAACCGCTCAGAAGTCTGCTTCGACGATACAAAGAGTGCTTTTCGACGTCATCAAGGATTCGACGAACACCAGTCGCAAAGCATCGCATAATAACCGAAGAGTGCACTCGACCATTCTGCCAGAGTCCTTATCGAGTTTTTACGCGAGAATATGAGGCTATAAGGCACCAAGTCGACGAAACGCTGCGCGACGACATCATGCAGCCATAGAAAAGCCCATGGGGATCTCCTGTAGTCAAACCCTACGCTTCTGCGTCAATTATCGTGGACTGAACAAGATCACGAAGAAGGACGTGTACCCCCTTCCACGGATAGATGACGCATTGGATCCGCTCTTCAACGCTAAATACTTCTCGTCGACGGACCACAAGTCTGGCGATTGGCAAATAGAAATCGACGAAACAGATCGCGAAAAGACCGCCTTCATCACCCCAAACGGTCTCTACGAGTTCAAAGTTATGCCATTCGGACTGTGCTCAGCGCCTGCAACGTTCCAGCGCGTGATAGACATAGTTTTAGCAGGATTGAAGTGGCAGACCTGTCTCGTTTACTTGGATGACATCGTCGTATTCGCCGGAAATTTCGACGATCACCTCAGGCGGCTTGCGACAGTACTGGAGGCCATCAAGTCTTCAGGGCTCACGCAGAAGCCGGGAAAGTGCCGCTTCGCTTACGATGAGCATCTGTTTCTAGGCCACGTCATCAGCAAATCTGGAGCACATCCCGACCCGCTGAAGACAGCTGCAATCGCAGAGTTCCCGCAACCCATCGACAAGAAGGCAGTGCGTAGATTCCTTAGCATGTGTGCCTACTACAGGCACTTTGTCAAGGACTTTTCACGCATCGCTGAGCCGTTGACACGTCTAACTAAATGTGATGTTGAGTTCAAGTGGGAAACGCCGCCGGCCGACGCATTTGAATAACTCAACCAACGCATGCAGTCGTCACCGGTACTTGCGCATTTCGACGGGTACGCCGATAGAGAAATCCATACTGACGCCAGTAGCCTAGGCCTCGGTGCCGTTCTAGTGTAGATGAGAAACGGAGTCGAACAGGTGAAGGCTTACGCTAGCTGGTCGCTGACAAAAGCGGAAGGCAACTATTCTACGACCAAAAAGGAATGCCTCGCCATCGTTTGGGCTACTGCTAAATTGCGCCCTTAATTATATGGCAGGCCATTCAAAGTCTTCAGCGACCATCACGCGTTGTGTTGGCTAGCGAATTTAAAGGATACTTGAGGACGACTGGCGCGGTGGAGCCTCAGACTACAAGAATACGACAACACTGTAACGTACAAGTCGGGACGGAAACAGTCTGATGGCGATTGCCTATCACACGTCCCTATTGACCCGCCGCCGCAAGATTAGAATGATGGCGCCTTCCTTGGAATAATAAGCGTGGAAGACTTCACTGAACAGCAACGGGCAGACCCGGAGCCAAAAGGCCTCGTCGAGTATTTGGAAGGGCACACCGACGTTGTCCCTAGGGCATTTAGGCGCGGATTAACTTCGTTCATGCTTCAAAACAATCTACCCGGGAAGAATAACTTCTCACCAATCCGCGCCAACTACCTTCTTGTTGTTCCGTCGGCGCTGCGTCAAGAAGTACTGCGCGCCCTACATGACAATCCGACCGCCGGGCACTTCGGTTTCTCCCGGACGCTGTCGAGGATACAGGAAAGGTATTACTGGCCGCGTCTGACCGCCGACGTCGCCCGTTACGTGAAGACATTCCGAGACTGTCAGCGACGCAAGACACCACCCACAAGGCAAGCGAGATACTACAGCCGATCAAGCCTCCTTGCCGACCTTTTCGGCAAATCGGGATAGACTTGTTGGGACAGTTTCCGATGCCAACATCCGGAAATAAGTGGGTCGTCATGGCGACGGACTATCTCACCCGCTTCGCTGAAGCTAAAGCTCTGCCGAAAACTAGCGCAGCCGAAGTGGCAACATTTCTCGTCAAAAGCATCCTGCTGCGAGATGGCGCCCCAGAAGTCATCGCCGACAGAGGTACGGCCTTTAAAGCGGAGCTCACCCAAGCCATTCTGCAGTATAGTCAGACAAGGCTCAAGAGGACAACTGCCTTCCACCCACAGACGAATGGGCTTACGGAGCGCCTGAACAAAACCCTCGCCGACATGCTAGCAATGTACGTCGACGTCGAACACAAGACCTGGGATGCCGTCCTGCCGTACGTAACCTTCGCTTACAACGCGGCGGTGCAAGAAACAACACAGATCACGCCGTTTAAGCTGGTTTTCAGCAGGAACCCGGCGACGACGCTCGACGCCATGCTGCCGCACGTCACTGACGCGGGGAATATTGACGTCGCAACCTATCTCCAGCGCGCCGAAGAAGCACGACAGCTCGCCCGCCTACGGATCAAGAAGCAGCCGCGTACCGACAGCCGACACTACAACCTCCGACGACGCTTCGTCAAATTCCAGCCCGGCGACCGTGTTTGGGTGTGGACCGCGATACGCCGACGAGTACTGAGTGAAAAACTATTCCGACGCTATTTCGGACCATATAAGGTCCGAAATATATAAATAATGATAGGTGTATATGCGAATACCTCCAACACTTTTCAAAAATATCCTGTGGCACGTAATGCAGTTCTAGCATTTGATCTGGTCTACACGCTGAGGCGGAGCCTACTTGCGCGAGAAATCCGAATGCCATAGTCGACTCAGTCACAAAACTTCACCCATTCAGTTTTTAATTATTTATCTTAAGCAATATATCCCAATTTGCAAACTGAATCTGGTGAGACTGCATACCGGGTCGGCCCGATTGGTTGGTTTCGAGCCCTGTTCCCTCAGCACAGCAGCACGAAGCCTAGCCATTCAACTGTGGACAACCCAGTGACCCAGGTATGCGGGACAACGGTTACAGACAAACATACCTAGCCTCCAGAAAGTTTATCAAATACGCCAATTACGCTAACGATATAGAAAGGGCAAATGCTTGCTGCAAGGATCCGAAGCAATCGCTCCGTTCACAACAGGCGCACACCTTTGCCCAAATTTACTAAGGCGTGGCTATCATAGGCATCAGCACCACCGTAGCTAATATGCAGGCCACCAAATATGCAGAATAATACGGGCGTGGTCTAAC
Organism: Dermacentor andersoni; assembly: GCF_023375885.2. Taxonomy (NCBI): domain Eukaryota; kingdom Metazoa; phylum Arthropoda; class Arachnida; order Ixodida; family Ixodidae; genus Dermacentor; species Dermacentor andersoni. The sequence goes on from NC_092821.1 coordinate 52,415,122, forward strand.
ATGAAATACGAAGGCATGGCACATATTTTCGTTATATTTCTATTTTTACTGCATACTTTTAGTGAAATTAGAGAACTATAATTGTCATTTGAGGTTCTGTTATATATTTCTTCGTAATATCACGTTAGAATTCTAAAAAAAAACCTTCTATGCAACTATTTCTGTTTTATTCATTCGAACATCATGAAGGGGCAGCGCAAGACAGCGAACACAGAAGGCAGTAACACACTGGAATGCGCTGAACTCGCAACTAACTTTATTCAAAGGCATACACAACCTTTCGTACTACAACCCATAGCCACGTGCTCTCCCATCGATGGCATCACTATCAGTCTTCATCGTCTTGCGCTCCCTTTTCAATATGTTCAACCAGTACGAACTGGCCCAAATGTCGATCTTCTTACTGGTTTATTCGAATTGAATACTCCAAGCAATTGGCTACAATTTAATCCATCATTGTACATATGTGCTTTGACGCGTCTTGAAATAAAAACATTGAAAAAAAAATGGACTCGTCATTCGGGCCTGGCGAAAGTGGATGTTCAGCGAAGCTGTTGCAAAACCACCACTGCAACTGCTGAGGCGGGTATGCAATGCTTAATTGATGGTTCTTGTTTTAAACTTGTTCTTTATTGAAACGTATGCCATTCTGCGAATTGCGTGGCTGGTTTCATTGAACGCAGGTCCTCTTTGCTTCACTTTGGTGAGCGCTTGTACCCTTCGTCTTCCTGACGTATGGATGGATGGATGGATGCAAAACTTTAATAAGGTCCTGAGGTACGCGACTCAGCGCGCTGCGGGCCGCTCCCACGTTGGGACAGTCAGGCCTTGCCCGACCGCCGCATCGTGTGCCCTCTGGACAGCCCATAGTTGCGCCCCGGCATCGGGGCTCTTGATAGCGGAGAACCACTTGTCCTCATTGCTTTGTTCTGTGCCTCATAACGAGGGGCAACGCCAGAGCATATGGTCTAGGGTAGCGATGTCATTGCAGTGCCTGCAAGAACTAGTGGCATTGGTGTCGGGATAAATTTTGTGGAATAAAGCCGGGTTGGGATATGAGCCTGTTTGCAATAATCTGAGGGTCAATGCCTGCGCTCTGTTTAACTTCTTGTGTGGAAGGGGAAAGACTCTCCTGCCGAGATAAAAGTGCTGCGCAATTTCGTTGTATGTGGTCGGTTGATCTCTGTTCTCCGCCACTGCGGGCCGGCGTTGGAGTTCTCCATGGTCGCGGAAAGCGAGACCTCGCGCCTTGGAGTAGGCCAGTTCGTTGAGGTTTGTGGGGCCTCCCATGATGGATCCCATGTGAGCGGGGAACCACGTGAGAGTGTGGGTGGCGATGCTTTTGCCGTCGAGGATGCGACAGGCTTCCTTACTCGGGCCTCCCATGATGGATCCCATGTGAGCGGGGAACCACGTGAGAGTGTGGGTGGCGATGCTTTTGCCGTCGAGGATGCGACAGGCTTCCTTACACACGGCGCCAACGCTGAAGGCGTTGGCGCCGAATGGCTGCCCTGGAGTCGCTAAAGATATTGGCATGTCCGTCGTCCAGGGGGGCCAAGGCAATGGCCACTTGTTCGGCCGCACGCGATGACGTGCTTCGTACCGAAGCGGCGTTAATGGTAGAACCCTTGTGTTTGATTGACACTACCGTGAAATTGTTGCTGTTGCCATACATGGCCGCGTCAACGAAGCAGCTGCCGCCAGGAAGTTCTGCTGCGCGGCGTAGGAGCGCCACCGCTCTGGCCTTCCTTCTTTCTGCGTTGCGCTGGGGATGCATATTGCGCGGGGCGGGCGATATGATGATGTTATCTTTCTGCTCTTTCGGAAGGCCCTGGTAGGCGTCTTCGACAGTGGCCGGGGGGACGCCCATCTCAGTTAGGAGTCGTCTGCCCGCCCTGGTGCCGGAGAGCCTGAGAATCTGCGCCCTTTCTTGTGCTTCTGCAATCCCTTCCAGGGTATTATGAATACCCAACTGCAGGAGTCGGTCGGTGCGTGTGTAGTTTGGTAGTCCGAGCGCGCTCTCGATCACCCTCCTTATCATGGCGTTTAGCTTGTCTCGCTCGGCCCTCTTCCAGACGTGCATGGCCGCTACGTACGTAAAATGTCACAACAAGAAAGCGTGGACTAGCCTTAACAGATTCTCTTCGCTCAGGCCTCTCCTTCTGTTAGCTACCCGCCTGATTAGACCAATGACGCTATCCGTCTTTTTTACTAGCTTGTGAATGGTGATGTTATTCGTGCCCGCCCCTTCGAGTGCCTGACGTATGAGCCATTGCATTCTTTTGTTGCTTACGGGCCTATGGCCAATTGCTGCTGATGATGATAGATACTTGATTTGTGCTTGTTTTGTATAGAAACGTAGGCTGTTCTGTACGTCGCATGCGCGATTATAATGCACGCATGCATTCTTTGCTTCACTTTGCTGGCGGACACCTCACTTTTTGACGGACACGAGAAATGCCAACCACCAAGAGGCTCACAGCTTCGTTTTTTAAAATAGAAGCACCTGAATTAAGGTCGCTTCTTGCAAAAAGAAAGAAGGTAGTATATCTACCGTAGTTCAGTGTATACTGCTCCGCTTTGTGAAATTGGTGACGCTGTAATTCGTCGAGTTTTCGTTGTTCTTTCATTTTGCGTAACTGAAGCATAGGATAGAAAAACAAATCAAGCACAAAAAGAATTTTTGCGATCATACACTAAAGGCAACGTCGAAGAGAGAGTACGAATTTCTCCCGATTGCTTTCAAGGGGATGATTATCATCATCGCCATCACCACCACCACCATCATCAGCAGCAGCAGCAGCCGCGTTCTCGACGACGAAGTACGCGTGCGCCACGCGCCAATCGCTGACGCCTTGTGTTCGACCAGTACCCTTCAAAGGTATGACCTGGCTAAGTATTACTTGACTTTATACTTTTTGTTCGTCGTCTTTTCGTCCTTTCTCGGGTCTTTACTCCGTGGAGTGTTTCTGCGCAAGTCAGGTTGGCATAGGGTGCATCTTTTACTTGTCATGAAGTCTTCGCGTTAGGTGGCGTGCGTTGCTTTTCTTTAGTTGCCTGTAGAGCTTGATTTGTTTGCAGCGGCGTCAACTGATTCGCCGTCTTTGTTGCGGAGTAGCGCAGTTGTTGCGGGAACGCAGGCCAGCAGTGCGAAAGAGGCAGAACCCTGGGAAGGCCCGAAGTGACCTTTGGGTGGAGGAGGTCCCCAGGCGTTAAAGCTTGCTAGAAGTTTTTCAAATAGCCCATTTGTACTAAGTATGCACTCCTTTGTGTGGGGGTAAAGCTTGTTACATAAATTTGCCTCATCGGTCCCGTTACAGAACAGTCATGGGCGTCTCCCAAGGGACACTCGCAGCGACCCTGTGGTTTTTCTGTTTGGCGAGCGCCATCGCTACGGACATCGACGAGAGGGATGGCGGCTATATCAATATTTTGGTATCAATCGAGCCGGAGGTCCCACCGGACGAAAACATTATCCGCAACCTAAAGGTACGCGCTGGAGGCTTCAAACTTTCTGTAAAGATTAGTTAGTAAGCTAACAGAACGTTTGATCAGCGACAGTCGTTGCATAAAACTTGATTAAATTCTGAGTAATTCTGTCCCTAACCTCCTGATGAACTGAGGCCGATAGCGGAGAGCCCGCTCAAATTTGGTTTTTCGGCCGACCATACTTCACCGAAAAATATGCCCTGCAAAATGCTACATTTAACGCCTCATATATCGAAAAAAGTAATGTAATCGCCTGTGTGGCATACGTCATCAATAATGAAGCTATAGGGGCTTTCGGGCTACTGAGATCTTACTTTGTTTATGGGCTTTAGTGAAGGCTACAGGACAGAACACACAAAAGCTTGGCGGCCCGAAAAACCTATGATTACCAGAGCATAGGTGAAGTTACAAGTTTCCTTCGTTAAAAGGACACTACGTAAGAATGTTATGTGGTGCTAGCAAACGCTACGTACAAACAATACAAACAGTACGTTTGTTTGACAACTGAACTGCTCATTGCGTTCCGTCTGTTTGAATTGTATTGTGCCGACTGCTTAAAAATATACTATTCTCTACTGTTTTCACTACCGTTGTAGTTCTACTTTTTCCAGTATGTTCTCAGTGTTTCCAGTGTATTTTTCAGCATAATTTATCAAGTAATGTTTTCAGCAAATGGCGGCCGTTTTGCTTCTGTATCTTCATTATTTACTCACCGTGATATGTTATGTAATGTAATCTAAAGCGCTGTGTAATACCTGAAAAAGAGCTTTTAGGGTACATGAATAAAAAAAGTGGAGTTACACTGAAACTTATCTGCAATAATTTGTCATTCGTAGGGAGAAAAGCGCCTTTCAAAACCACGAAGTGACGCAAATAATATAGGACTGGTAGCACCTCCTCTACACTGTGGCGGCTATTTTATGACGTCAACAACTGCTGGCTCGCAGAGAACTCCCCATGGAGTGGAAGTCACGCGGAGAATATGTCAACTGGTACATTTCGATGTGGGCGGTTCGAATTGAAAAGTAAAAGAGCAGTAGCAGCACAGCAAGGAAGGAGAGACTTCTAGGCGAAGAATCTGACGATTTAGTTGGACTGAATATCTTGCTCTACTGTATGTTTCCTCAATGAATGGTCACATAAATTTCGCCTACAGTTACAATGAAGCTTGCAAGATAGCGGTACCTGGAGACTCAAAAAGCAATTCGCAAATAGGCGAGGTATTTACCGTTTTTTCTTTTTTCGTCAGAAAAATGAAGTGGCACGTGCAATTCCATTTCGTGCTTGTAACATTGCTGCTGTATCCCAAGGCCTACAGAGTCGTAACTCGTGACTCTGGACGTGCAGGCCCTCCTGGAATCATCATCACGGTTCCTACACAGAGCAACAAACGGTCGAGTATACTTCAAGTCATTCAACATCGAGGTACCAAAACATTGGCCAAAAAGAAAAGTGGATCGTCACCTAGGGGCAACGCAGTTCCTAAACAGCGATGTGCGAATCGTGAGTTCCAAGAGTTGCGGATTCCAGGAGCCTTGCACGGTGACGTCACAAGGCTGCCAAGAAAAGGGAGATTACGTATTCATTCCAGCGGAATATCTCCAACATCTGGGGCCCTTAACGGCGGAAACAAATGAAAGTGCTGGTAAGGATTTTTTGTTGATTTACAAGGGTCTTAGTGTGAAAAAAAGACAGCAACACATGCTGGAAGCTGCATGAAAAATACATACCGCGACAGCGGTATTCACCTCCTTATTCAGAAATGCATCTTAACTTGGAGCCCACGCTTGACTTCATATAAATGACGCCTGGCGTGAATATGCCAAGGACGCTCATTGCATACCCTTCGGCGCAATCACGCGAAGCGTCATCTGTATAAAATAAGGCATGAGCTTAAAGTTAAGAGGCATTTCTGAATACGGTGGTTAGTGTCAACACTTCGCAAAACGTGGTAGTCCGGAACCACGTCACCTCAAATGGTAGCAGATAAAAGCGGTGCTGCCGCAGTGATGCGTTCCTACGGGTCCCGAATGTTTTTTTATGACGTCTGGTTATCTAAAGCGACCCTTCTGTGTTTATGAATTTCAGAAAACTGGTTTCGCAACTTAAGTATCGGCGTCCTGGGGATGGATGGTGGGTGGGTGGGTGGATGGATGGATGGATGGATGGATGGATGCGTAGCTCAGGAAAGATCAAGCTACAGGCGGACGCCAAGCTATTTCTATGATACAGTATTACAAATTATGGCAGTATTAGTCCAATAGCGAAACAATGCTCGACTACAGCGGGACCACCTTCTCTGTGCTTGCGGCGTGCTCTTTACCGGTATTGCCTTGATTTGCCGTGGCATATACGTGATTAATATTTTGAATTAGGTACGGCTTTCAATATTTAAAGAAGTGAGCAAATAAAATGTTACTGCTTCCAAATTTGATCTTTCACCAACTGCACCTTGCGCACCTATGAAAAATTGAGCTACATTAGCATACACTGAAGAGGATGAAGGCCGAAAGCCTGCGCGCGCTCCCGACACATTCATTAAATTACTTGACGTTCTCATTCTAATGCGTCGTTACTTACTAAGACTTGTTTTATCCCACCTAAGCTCATAGGTTACAGTGCCTTAAGTCTACCGTAATTAACAATGCCTTAACTTCGCTTTAGGTAACCACAAAGGTCGTAGGTCGAACTCGCAACAAAAGTCAAGGTTCGCGAGTTCGAGTGCCCCATTTACCTGGTGGTAAAAGATCTAAGTTAAATGACTTAATTCCAAACGTCGTGGCTTCGACCCCTGCCAAACATTGAGGGTTGTACTTCTCCTACCCCCCAAAGGTCGCGGTTTCAACTGCTTTGTCTGATTCTTTGGTAATTAACTGTGGCTTAATTACATTGCCCTAAATAACACCAAGTATCGTGGGCTTTGCTGCCACCAAAGGTGGTGGTTTCAATTGGTTTATTTAAGTCTATGTTCACTATAATTGTCTTTATTATTGCCGGCTTAATTAACATAAAATGTCGAGAGTTCGACTGACACCAAAGGTCGAAGGTTCCACCCTCCCCTTTTATCCCATTGAATTTTCGTGTCATTGAATTTTAGGAACGCTCAAGTTTTTGACCCATCAGCCATCCAAGGCTTTGGCCTTAATAAAGTGAATGTTTGTTGATTAGTCTTCCGAAGCTCAGGATTCTTTATTGCCACAGATTGCTTACCAATGATGCATAGTAATGCGGAAAACGCCGCGAAACATATTTGTCCAACTTTTTATTTATTTGCAGTAAAGGTGTAATTGTGCGCTGGAAGCATGCTGTAAACAACGATAGGTTAGTGCGATAGTGATTACTCACTGGTATTGCTGAAAAGACACATCCGGGGCACAGCTTCAACAGAGTAATTATTTGTCAAGCCGATGCTCCCGCGTCTTATGTTCTCTAAAGCGCTGAGTCCAACTGATTTGGCCATACACAAGTCAAGGCTTTCTTTTTAGCCAAACCAAGCTAAATGGTAGAATATATCAGTAATCATATCAATTCTGTTCAATGAGTAGTCCAATCAATAAGGTCTATTCCATTCAACGAAGTTTTGTTACACCTCCTGCACCTATTTGTGGTGCGCTGCACCTAGTCTATCGATTGTAGGAGCTACAGCAGTGGACTCTCTATACGCGTCACCGAGTGGAAGGCGAACAGGCACGGTTATACCGTGGTGTGGTGCGCCATTCATCCTGGCAGAGAGTGGGTGCAGCCATGTGCAACACAACAAATAACACCTGCACGTTTTCGTTTGTGGCGCCGCGCACCTTAACTTATTCTAAAAAAAGAAACCTATGGAAGTGCTGGTTTTCATCTACCGCGCCATTATAGTCGATAACATGCTGTTTCTCACAGGGAGACCAGAAAACCCTCGGTATGCACTCGCAGACTCGCGCGCATACAAGAACAGTAACGTATGGCGCCATACAACGAAGGAAGGCCCTCGCTTCCTTTAATGCAGCGCCTCTCGTTAGCGTGAACCTTCTTACGTCGTAATACGCTCACAATAACGTGCAAGCGCTTACGCAGTATAAAGAACTGGTATTTTAAACGATAAGTAGGGGGCATGCAGTTATTGCCGACCAGCGTGCAGTAATTTCATTTACTACACTTCAAGCATCAAGGCTTCACTCACAGTTCATGCTGACTACAAGTTTACTGCGTAGCTGTTAGGCTTTAGTTGGTGGATATTTTTCGATGCGTCGTCCTCACAAAACTAAACAAAAAATACTTCAGTAATTGAAAAGCAAACCTTCAGTGATAGAAACAAAAAGTGTATTCCTTGGTATCAAAATACAACTTGCACTATACCGCACCCATTTCAATAAAAAAGCATCATTCCAAACCACATCATTCATGGTTAGAAGCTCGTGATAACAGTGCGATGCACGTAGCGCTACCCGCATGCATTTCGCGGTAAAGATTACTGTTGTGCAGGCTGCCGCTGCGACGGCAGCTTGCGTCGTGGAGAGTGACATCATCAAGCCTTTCATATATTAAATAACCAGCCTAACAGCGGATTTCATTACTGTTGCAGCACCGCCACGGACACAAAGCCCATGGTTAGGGCTCCTGAGGAGCAGCGTGAACACGATAATACGACCAGCCGTGGTGTGCTGGTAAACTGCCATTACTCGCATTACCACCATTACTCTAAATTACCATTACTACTGCTATCCTAACGCAATAAAGCATTGCATAACCGCGTCAGCAGATGTAGTTGTGGTTTTCAACAACTTCGCTGAACATCCACCTTCTCAGGGACGGGATGGCAAGTCATTGTTTTGCGAATTTTTGTGCAAATTGTAAGTTACAATTGCGGCTTCAAAGGCGGTCCACATGGTCGATTCTATCCCCATAAATCTCTCTTCTCAATTCCACCAACATCTGAAGGCATTTCAACGCGGTTGTCTGGCCTCTTAATGTAAAAGAGGAGGCATTCAGTACGCGGAATTTCCTAAATCTTCGAGGTGTGCTATCTGCATTCAGAAAGAAAGCTAAATGTTCTTGGTCCTTTTGGATGTGCAGAAGGCGGTGCCGGAATGGTTGTTCGTGCATGGCTCTCGTTACATGCGGGATGAATGCGCTGAAGTTGCGTTTGAGAGCTGAGAAAACGTGTGTTTTATTGCGGGTGACTATTTTATTGCAACTTCTTTTTCCAGCGTATACCTTCGTGCACGAGTGGGCGCACCTAAGGTATGGTGTTTTTGACGAGTACGGTACCAGGGGAGACGATTCCTTTCCAGAGACCTACTGCGTCGATGGCGAGGTGAGCAGCAGGATTTCAGCTTGTTTGTGGGCAAGGCTAGACACATGGGCATGTTGGTAACTTATTATGAAAACACGCCCTGTGCAGAAGACAGAGACAAAGACACCCACGGCAGTGTTTTAAACCTTTGTTTGTGGAGTTGTATGCCACAAGATGTCTCTCAGGTTTCAAATAATATTAGAATAAAGCTCTAAATTATCTTTGACATTGCGCGCTTTTCAATCCGCTATGTGGTTCTACAAATTTTGGAAAAAGGGTTGAATGCAAAATATTTTTTTTTGCTTTGAAAATCCCAACTAAGGTCAAAGCAAGGTCACGCTGAAGGACGCCATCACGTTTCAATAGTGTATTGTCTGCGAAAAATGTGGGCAGATCTCCGAGATATTGCAGTCTAAACAATGTATGTACATTGCGAATTAAGGCGACTCGATAGGCTTGAACCGGTCAAAGGCCGGATATCATGCGAATTAGGACGGCGCTTTGGTTAGTACTAGAACTTCGTTAAAGAACACCCGATATTGTCCGAATTTAAGCAGGTTTCTTGCCTGGTACTGGATACAGTACAAAGAAACGCCGTACATATCGTTAATTAGGGCGGCCTGCGGTGGCAGGTAACGGTACGCGAGGGCAGTAGTGCACCGCTACACATACATTGCGTCGTTGCCCTGGCGTCATCGTCATTCCTTCGTTGTTAGTTCGTCGCCTTCATGGCATCGTGACGTTCTTTCATTGTCATTTTATCGTCATGGTTCCATCGTCAAAAAAAATAAGGCTATTGCCACCAGTTTGCTTGCGGCAGCTGGAGTTTAGTCATGCATCTTGCTGACGGCGAATGCAGCACAACTGAAAGGGTAACACATTTTCGGGGGCCGCCGAAACAATACGGGCTTCTCTGCCACAGCGACGGTCGGTGAGGCGAAACAAATGAACTCGGCACAAAGTTTTGAGTGCGCACTAATAAATCGCACGATCCTTCATTCTCCACGTGATGCACTACTGAATTTGCAAATTTTGTCACCACGCCTAAATTCCTGGCGTCCTAGATGGCGCTTCCCTTCCCGGAATCCGTTTTGTAACTGGTACACCACCGCTTTACCGCCCTGTGCAATCAGACCTGCTCAGCTCCATCTTTTTTTACTTAACATCAACTAGAATATCGGCTATACCCATCTGCTTTCTGATCCACATCGCCGTCTTCCTCTCTCTTAGCTTTACGCCTAACGTTTTTCCTTCCGTCACTCTTCGTGCGGTCCGCAATTTGTTGTTGAGCACCATGTTAACCTCCCTGTTTCAGCCCCTATGTTAGCACGGAGAGAATTCAATGTTTGCACACTTTTGATTTCAACGACAGTTGTAAGCTCACAGTCAGAATTTGGTAATGCCAGCCGTATGCACTCTAAGCAATTTTTATTTTCCGTAAATTTTCTTTCCGTTATATTAGAGAACACGGCTATATAATTCAGTGCTGCTGAAACAGCTATTAGAACAATTATATAGGCGACAACCTTACAGAATCATTAATCAGGCATCTAAGAAGCTTAGTTTGTAGCATGTTGGAGGTAAAGACGTTCCAGGACTCAACTCTTAAAAATTCAGTGCCATTCCGCACTGTGAAGCTAGATGACAAGCGAATTTGTGTATGTGGGCTCCTTAATGGCGAACTGTCCATTGCCGTGCGTCAAACGCTCTATGCATGAAATTTGTAGGCCAGGCGCGACATGACGCTCCTCCACGATGTTGATCGTCGGAAGATGATGAGGTACCTAGGTGTATACGCACCCATTCACTGTTGCAGAATGTGGTACGCCACCGTTTACTACCGAATCGTGGCATGTAGAACAGACACGCACTTCACCGCACTCAGAGAACACACACCGCTTCACCGTAGCCAAGGCGATCGTGCGTTGGTCGACGTCCCGCACTGCAGTAGTGGTTGTGACGTCACTAGAAAACCACAAGCGGTCGCGCACTATACAGGGCGCGCAAAATTTGTTAGCCGAAAACTTCCTCTGAAACCTCGCCCTTGCTCGGGTGAAACGTTTGAAGATATCGGGATCGGGGTCACATGGACGGTTCGCATTTCTTTGCGCTTCGTGGTCCTGGCGGGTTGTACGCTTACAGGACCACCACCACATCAGTGCGGAAGGAAAGGACAGGAGATACGTAAGCGCTTGGACCGCCGACAAACAGAGGGAGGTGCGAACGTAGACATGGCTGATGCGGGTCAAAGGGTAGCGTCTGTTCTTATAATCTTGTATTTGATACGGGTAGTATTTGAACCTAAGATGTTCAACTTATTTTTGCTAGTTGGCGAAGTGCCTAAGGCCTGCATCCCTTCCTCCGCGGTTCAGCCCGGTGCTGCACTATCTCCGGGATCGGTCCACGTATGGCGAGAAATTCTCGATGTACATGGCTTGATAGACGCACGCTATTTTTTCCAGAGCCTAGCGATATACAGCGTCCCTGTAGGAAGCACCTTGAGTATATTTAACGCTCACACTAAAGACTCGAGGTCTTGTGGAAGTAGTTTCCTGGACTATTCATGGCCAGCTACCATTATTTATGGTGGTTGCGGAAACAATCAGATAATGCTTCATCTGGAGTGCTCTTTAACACGTTATCCGCATCAATTTGGATTTCCGGCACATCTTCATGGCACTTCCCTAAGCAGTGACAAGTTCACACGGGGAACATAAATAGACATGTCCCACGGTGAGCTACTTGTCGAATATGGGGCATGTGGCAGAACGGAAACATATGTTTCAGTTTTTTAGAAGCTGAAGCGACGTTCGGATTTTTTGTTTTGTTTTAGGGTAATCTGGTAGCACCAACTTACATCTGCGCAAGCACGCTTCATGCAAATAATGTGAGATAACTAATGGCCTCTCCCAAAAGTTCCAAGGCAGTGTTTTGTCTGGCTTCTCTTCACGTTCGTCTTTCGGGGTTGGAATTGTAATTTGTAGATTGTTTCCATTTTCCTAAATGATTACATAGGAACTGGTGACACACATCGCATTAAATTTGAGTCTCCGAATATCCCGCGTTCAGTAACACGGCGACCGACCTCTGTGCTGTAACGTGCTCGCATGCACACTTATGTGGGGAGGCACGTGGTGTTTAGAGGTGGCTGATTGTGGGACCCTATTGCACTGAGTCCCTGCCCTGCCTAAACGTTTGGCGCCATTTAATGGCACGGTCTCTCGATAATGCTTCGTCTCCATATTTGCGTTAAGCCTAGTTCCATATCTGACTCATTTTTCTTAGCCTCACACATAAATGAACGTTCCCTCTCCGCTCAATTTCTGCGCAACACGTCACATCCATTACCTCCAACTAAGTGTGTCAAGAAGCCCTAGAGTAGGTTGCTCAACACTTGGCTGTGTGTAGGGAGATTACATTGAAACCTATGCAGCAATGTGTCTAAGTCGTGGATATAAAGTACACAGGTACCGTGCTTGTGTTTCGCTTGAATCGCATAAAGAAAGAATAATTCAGTACTGGAATTTCACCGACAATTGGAATACAACTAGATGTTGCGGAACCCTGTCTTGGTAACGATGCACCGAGAGAATCATTTTTAATACATTGTTCAGCATTACCGAATGTAAGAAATACAAATGTTCAGAGCTTGTGGTTTGGAAATATGAGCCACCCTCCTCGAAGACTCAAAAGTAGACTGCCCGATTTCCGTTGATCCGCATCAAAAAGTGACGATTCTCTTCAAGTTTTTAGAGAGCATGATTGTGTACGTCGATGTCTTCCATGAGTTTGCGAGTTTGCATGTGTCAACTACAGATTTGCAACAATATTTATTAAGCATTTATGATTTTAGGGTCAGAGGTTATGCTACCCTATATTATAAGGCATTTGTACAAAAGTGATGCCTACTTCAACTATATTTGATAACTATTTTGTCGTGGTCTATTCCTTGAGTACGAAGAGAAGGCGTGTGCTCACTGCCACCAAAGGTCAAAATGCAATTGCATGTAAGGCCCGGTTTCCTATAGCTAAATTTCTATTGTCAGAGACTTCTGCAAGCGGACTCTTTCGATTCTCAGTTGTGCAGTGTGAGTTTTTTTGATCGAAACAGCAAGCGAGACTCAACCTGAATCTCCCGTGAAAAGAGAAGCTGGTAAAAAGCTGTGCTCGAACAAATCGAATAGAAAAGGAACCAAAAAAGAGAGTGTGAATAAATTTTACCCATGTCATCTGCTTGTAACACAGTTTATCGTGCAACCTAAAAACATTTGAGAGACTTCGCTATCAACCAGCGTTTACTGACCTTGTTCAAGACAGCGCGTTACTTTCCCCATATTTGGGCCCAAGGCCCATGTGATGTTTCTCTCATGGCACCCACCTTGTTTTGCTTTGTTTTCCTTCTGCAACTAAAACATGAAATCGCAGACAATCCGGGGCGCTCGACGAGAGCCATCCTCGGGCTGGAGCTGAAGAAGACCTTCGATAACGTTTACCACGATGCCATATTGCGACAAATAGACAAGCTAAACATCGGACTGCAAACGTAGAACTACGTCCGAGACTTCCTCACGAGAAGAACCACTCGCATGCGAGTGGGACAACTAGAGTCATATCAAATCAACATAGGGAGCTCGGTCACCCACGCAGCGCTCGGTGATCTCGCCGATGCTCCACAACCTCGTCCTGCTGGTGTTACCCGACTTATTGCCTCAAATCGAAGGACTGCATCACATGCTCTACGCGGATGATATTACGATCTGGACGACAACGAGCAGCGACGGAGCAGTCGGGCAACGTTTGCAGCAGGCCGCGCAATGAGGTAAAAAAATTCTTCATGGGAAAAGAACTCACCTGCACGGCCGAAAAATTCGAACTGCTGCTATATAGACCGGTCAGAAAGGGGCGCCCACCTAAAGGCTACAACTCCCCCCCCGCACCCGGAAAAGGAACAGATCCAACCAACGGCATCAAACTGCCTACCCATCCCAATGGTAGACAAGATCCGGGTACTAGGAATGATGATAGAACATAAGGGCGGCAATGGCGAAGCACTTCGCAAGATAACGGCAAAACCCACCAGCACGGTGCAGCTCATTCCACGCATCACCAACAAACACGCGGGCATTCCGGAAGGCACCGTCATACGACAAATACAAGCCTTCGCCATTTCTCAAATAAAGTACACGGCAGCGTTTGCGGAAAGAAACGATCTCAACGCCCTGATACGCATGCGCAAGTGTACCTAGGAACTTGCGCCCGGAGTCAGTACAAACAAGCTCTTAGAACTAGGCTTGCAGAATACGCTCGAGGAACTCCTGGAGGCGCAACAAGTGTCCCAACTCGAGCGCCTATCCAAGTACCGGCCTGGGAGACACGTGCTCGGAAAACTCGGCATCACATACCACACGCAGCACGGCATCAAAGTAGAAATTCCAAGAACTTTACGCGAACAACTATACGTACTACATTGCCTCGAAACATGCACCCCCAACAACACACGGGGAGACGTAAAGCCAGGGTACTACACATGAACCAAAGTTATTCCAACGATAAGGAGCCGGTATTCACAGACGCAGCCCGTTATTGAGACAGGAAGAGTTTCATGGCGGCAGTTACCAGCCACCGAGGCAACAACCTCACGAGCGTCACCGTGAACACGGCACATGCCGAATCAGCAGAGGAAGCGCCCATATAGCACTGGCCCTCACACAAACCAAAGCTACATACGTGATCTGCGATTCGCAAACGGCAATTCGCAACTTTGGAAATGGGCGCATCTCGCAAGAGGCGTGTCACATACTCCATCGACATCTCATACACCAGGGAGAGGCCGACTTCGATAACTGAAGGCATTTGCTATGGGTCCTGGCACACATTGGATCGAGCACTCCCAACGAAGCGGCTCGCCAGGTTGCTCGAGGCCTCACTCACCGAGCAGCATCGGAGGAAATGCCCCCGCGGGGTACTGCAAACGTCTGGGCATGGGATGATCGTATGGCCAGGTTCCACGACATCACGACACACTTCGAGTCACAAAGACGCGTATACCCATTCCCTCACGCTAGGTTAGACAGGACGTAAGTAGTACACTTCGGGCAATTACAAACAAGTTCTGAACGAAACCCCAGACTCATGCATGCCATATATCCAGACATGTGCACTACAAACAGATGCACATCGTGTGGCGAGGTTGCCACACTTAATCACATGTTATGGGAGTGTCAGGATTTAACAAACAAGTCTGGCAGTGCCAGCCTCCGCTAGCGCGTGCAGATCGCACTGCTCAGCTCGAACCTGACAGCACAACTCTGAGCCGTTCAGCGAGCCGAGGAAGCCGCTTCGAGACTAGGTCTCGGAACCGCGTCCGCGGCGGGTGCCCAGACCCACTAAAAAGACGCCGGACTCAAATCTCATTGATTTGAAAATAATATTTACATTCTTCTTCCTTTTACTACTGCCTGGCACACTTTTCGAAACACGTTTGAGTGCTATTGGCTTCACGGGAATCCCCAATTTGTTCGGGGTAGCTGCTGGAAGTTTGCGAGCTTATAGCGGTACGCGTGTGACGTCTCTTATCGATGGCGTTGACGAATGAGGACATAAGTACAGGAGGCGCCTTGAATATGTTTTTCCATAGATATTCAGACAGTATTTCTCGCTGAGCGTAGGATGTAATGAGCGCAGGATGCAGAGGACTTCACAGCGTGGCGGCAATCCTGCATTTGAATGCGAGTGCGAAAGTTAATTTTAACATAATTGTTTACAGAGCACTGAAAGATATGCGACACGAAATAACATTTTAGTGCGTGTCTGTGCATGCTCTTTACCCTAGCTGAGAAGTCTCGAAACGTATTGGTACGATTACGGTCTCCGAAATTCAGAAGCGCGTTTTGCTCAGGTCTTGGAGGTTGTAGAATATATCCTACTGCATTCTGCGCGTATTCAAGGTTTCGAATAGGAATTCAAGCGTTTTGACTATTAGAATCGCATTCGTCTAGATATTCCACTATAAGGTATTGACGAATATTTATGACTTTCGTTAATAAGGGATAGTAGTAGTTATCGGAGCCTAGTGGGAGAAGCACCGATGCAAGTAGGTACACTTCCAACGTATACTTGTGTATAAGAGAGTTGATTGTGGAGCAGAGGTACCAGTTCCTGAGTGCACAAAGGAGGCCGGTAGATTCTGGCGCGTAATCTTTATTCATTCAATCCGGCATGCCTTGCTTTAAGGCAGCCTACGAACTCTCCATCTCAACCTCTGCAAAATCAATTATCTTCCAATCTGCCCTATGTTCGCGTAGCAGCGGTTTAAAATGATGCGCAGCGTTGTTGTTCGAGGCATGTTTTCGTCAGCAAAGCCAAGGGGACTGCACACAATTGTATTGCATTTTACTTTGTTTAGAAACTATGTTGTGCATTACCCACAAGGGTAAACGAGGTTTGGACCCTCCCACGTCTACCCCTGATCGGCTCAGCCGTGCCCAGGAAAAATGAGATACTGGAGGTTGAGCTGATGTCTGGTCCTAGCTTCGCGTAGACATGACGTCTGGATTTACTCGCCTTGGGAAAATTGGCCGTCGCCTTTTCTTATCGCTCTCCATGCCCTTTAACTTCTTATTTTCTGTATTGTCTTTGCTGTCACTTTCTTGTTTCATATTATTTCCCTGTTTTCCGGTGGCAAGGAATAACCTAGTGTAATTTATCCAACCTTGGGTATGATATACTGCCTTTTAGTGATGATGTACAGCTCACGCATGCAAGTCTCCTTTTAGAGGCATTGTAGCATCCACTTCTAAGCCTCCGTGTAGGTGGCTACGATCCCTGCCGAGAAAAATTTGTGGGGCAGCAACATACATATGGGGACGGATCACCAACGAAGCTGCTTAGACTGCATACATAGGATGCATACATGGGCTGCATACATTATCAAATAATATTTTATTCATACGGCACCACACTACGCTGACACGGGTGCCGCCACAGGCACCGCACCTCCTATGCATCTTCTGCAACCGCTGCTTCTGCCGCGCCGGCACCTCGGATGCGCTTGACGTTGTAACCACAGAAGCTAAGGCCACATTCACAGGCGACGTCGCCACAATATTTCCTCCTCTCCCACCGCCCGTCACCAGTCTATCAGCGCTGTCACCACACTCTTGCTCCATCTTCCTTGCCCGTCGTCATTGCTGCAACATCATCGCCACACTATTTTCCCCTCCATAACCATCTCCATTCCTTTCCATGCACCGTGTCCCCGACACGAGCGTAAGCCGCCCAGGGTACTCCCACCCCCCGCCTGCTTGGAACTCATGCTGGGGATGAATACGGGTGCTGGAGTTAAACAGCTTCGCTGTAAAACGTGAACCTTTATGGCTATAACTTATTTACCCACCCTGCCTCATCATTCTCTCTTTCGAATAGAAGACGGACTGATGAAACCTTCATTTTCCTCTGCCATGTCAAAGATCCGAGTTTTCAGGTGACCCATAGCAAAAAATTCGACAATGCTGTAACAAATATCTCGATGTTTGTCGTCACCAGATCTTTACAAATCACAATAGGACGAGGCTACAAGGTAACGAAGACGGCAGGTGGTAAGCTCCTCTTAAGGTTCTAAAAGTTCCTTCCTTCTACAAGTTCCTATCATTCTAAAAGTTCACTGAAAGGGAACTTCTCGAAGGTTGGAAGGACGAGGATGCCATCAATGTGCAGATAATCAAACTAAATCTGACAACAAAGAAATTCCCACCAAACATTTGACCTTGACTTTTGCCCTTAGTCAACACTTCTTGAAACTATTGAAACTGGATGCACAAGAATCAGCTTAAGGCTATTTATCTTTAGTGCTCACCGATGCTTCAACTGCCAGAGATTTGGCCATGACTAGCAGAGCTGCCGGGACCGACTAACCTGGGCAAAGTGTAGTTCCCAAGATCAGCCTTCCGAAAATTGTGCCAACACACCTCCCTGTGCACTCTCGCCCCTCGGGTCTATCCTGGAAAAAAGAAAACAATTATACTGCGATGAAAATCAAAAAGATCTTCTTTAGAGAGGCATGGAAACATCTCTCCCCATCGCAAGAATCAAGCTATGCGGTATGGGGAAGTCAGGGAGTGGTGCCACAGCGGCTTTGGCGGCCGTTCGGACCGCATACCCAGGCTCGACAGGCACGCCGCCAGCCCCCCAGGCGGACGTTGCTAGCACCATTCCGTCATCAACGCAGTGGCGCCTGCAATCATCTGCGCATGCGGGCTCTGAGGCCTCTGCTCGCGCGAAAATGTCCAAAGCACCAGTGAGTGTACACCACGAACGGGCATCCAGCGTTACGGTGGAAGGGATGGACACATCGCTTGGGGCATCGATGTCGCAGACGCCGAAGGAACGACGCAGCTCTCTCGAGTGCACCAGAAAAGACAATCCCGGCATAACAGAGCCCGTAAAGCGTCCTCTCACCTGAGCTCATATTTCCCTCGTAGATACACTGCACAAAACCCTTGCTACTATACTGCTACTGCTACGGCAAAAGTCAAGGTCTAATACTGCTACTACTTTTCAATACAATCTGGCCAACACGATACATTATGGTGGCATGCATAGAAGCTATTGTTCCTGTTCTAAAACAGGGTAAGGATCCATCCTCTTAGCAAGTTCCCTGCTTCTAGCAGTAACAAGCTGTACATGTAAAGGATTTGAAACGATGCTCAACTGCCGGTTAGTGCACGGCCTCGAGTCAAACAAACTGCCGAATCCATGTTAATGTGGTTTAATAAAGCCATTCTACAATCGTTTCATCTTTAACAATTGATACACCACACATTCGTGACGCTTTTATTCACAAACAGTTTTTCTTTCCGCATTCCTTGATATCTAAAAAGCTTATGACACTACGTGGCAGTTTGGAATTTTTCGAGACATCTCAGAAATCGATATCCGTAACACAAATGTAATACAATGTTATTCATCGCACCAACTTCGTTGTCAGATTTGTCAATGCTTTATCCACGCCATTTATCCAAGAAACTGGAATAACACAGGGTGGAGTGCTTAGTTGCACTCTGTTATTGTAAAATGAATTCTCTACTGTGATACCACCAAGTATTTTTTTTCACTTACGTTGATTACGTGCAGATAAGATTGAACCCTTGCAATCTCGCTTTCTGCGCGTGACAAATTCTACATAGCCTCAATAAAGTATCAATTCGGGCGACTGAGAATGGTTTTAAGCTAAATACTGATAAAAGCTCCTGCGTTCTTTCATCAAGAAATACAGGACTGCCCGCCAATCTTGATATTGAGCTGCACAGAAAGCACCTTCATGTGAGCACGCAACAGAAATTTTTAGACATCATATTATTCGAAAACCCAAAGTTTGTTTCCCACGTAAGCTATATCAAGAACATATGCTCAAGAACAATGAATGTCCTAAAATTTTTATCGCAAACAACAGAGGGTAATTATAGGAAGTGCCTCAAGCATCTATACAGAAGTATCATGCGTGTACACCTTTTGACTATGGGACTATAGTGTATCAAACTGTCAGCGCTAGTGTCTTGAAGGTGTTTGACCCTGTTCATCATACAAGCATCCGCTTAGCGACCGGTTCCTCCAGGACAAGCTTTATTGAGTCTCAATGGAATGAGACGAAGGGTCACTTCGTTTTCAAAGGTCCTACCCCAGTTTTACGTACTTTCTCAAAACACATGCAAACCACTTATTCATCCATAAAATATATGGCCAGTGCCATCCTCTTCCACAACAGTCCTGCAGTGGGAGAACCCTTCTCTCGGCGGATGAGAATCCTTAGTGACAAAATAAGTGCCACTTCTTGAACATCAAATGTTGGCTCCAGCAACGGTATTGCTGCTGCGACAGTGGCCGCTCATAGATTGTGACATGTCTTTTGTAGAGGTTAGATTACATGTCCCGGTACACACATCTGGATACACTTCCTAGCACTTTAGGCAGAATACTAGTCCCCATAATTCTACACGGACGCATGAAAGTCGTATTGGACGCATGAAAGTCCTATTGGCAACGCTTGGGGGCACAACACTCAGACTTGATATGGTGAGGCCACATTTAGGAAGTTTGCCACCTATAACAAAAACACAACTAACAGAGGTCACTTTCTGTCGACTTCGAGTAGAACACACGTATGGCACACTCTCTTGTCTGTTGACCAGTAGTGATCATCCTGTATGTGGAATATGTGGCCAGACGCTAACTGTTATCCACATCTTGCTTGCATTTCGCGAAGTACAATAGCACCGAAAAAAACACTTTACTTTAGCATGCAGACAGCGTATTTCATTACACTCCGTATTGCTTCTTGGTGAAGACCCGCTCTTTGCCAAGAAATGAGTTTTTACACCCGAGACATCCGTACCACGGCCTCTCAATAGACCCTACGTTGTGGAAGTTGTATCTGTCGCACACTCCTCCATGTCCTCGAGTTCAAGGTTCCGGGTGGGGCAGGATTGCTGCTTTGAAAAGTATAATTATTTTAATGTTTTATGGCATCTATTAAATGGTGCACCTCACTGTAGTCACTGCCATATTTTTATTGCAACTATATACTTCATTCCAATATACAGCAATCAATTTTAGGCCTGTATACAGCCACACTATATCTGCTCAACGGTGGTCAACCGTCAATCAATCAACACCATTTCTTGGGGCTCCTTGGCCATACGTGCCCCCTGCGCCTCGAACCATTATACATCATTATATTCATATGCTGTGCATTTAATTACGCATTCGAAATTCATGCTGCTCGAATACTTGTATTCTGTTCAAATGGGAAACTTCAAACTGACATCGCTTTCAGTATTCGACCAATTATTCGTGAACTCAAACAAGCGCCTGGCCGGAGAACTAGCATGCCTGATGCCGCTTTGAAGCTCGACACATCGTTTGACGTCAGTGTAATGCCAACCAAATCTGTCTTCATGCCAACACTCCTACTGTAACGCCTCAACGGCCCTGATAGTAACCAAATAAACATGCTCAGCCTAGAGCTGCAAAGCCACGCTCAAAGGTGGAAGTGGCATGAGCTTCTTCGTCACCTTAGTGCGAACCACGTGATGGTGGCCATTCGGTATAGCGAAAAACCTCCTATGCCACTACGTAACGGCACGTTATTGGCGATTGTGTTACAAATGTTCCGTGCTGTAACATTATGGCCATCTCCGCTGAAGTGTCGGCCGTCGTCTACTTGGCGCTGGCAATGCACGCATGACTAGAGGAGCATCTCGATTATCATCCGACACCTCAGCATAGGGCCCCTATAGGATTTTCAACCAACCGTTGCGCCGAGCTAGATGGCTTCAATTAACAAATTGATGCTTTAGAAACTCAAATGATTATTTAACCATACGAAGCTCTAAGCATGACTGCTGCCTCATTGTGTCTATTAGCTCCATACAATTATTACAACGCCAAAAGCTTAGCACAAAGCAGCCAGCAAGCAGCAGCAATTTCAGACGCTCTAGTCAGTTTTAAGTTGTAAAGTGCTCAATAAACTGATCTTAAATTGCCATTTCACCGAATAGAGTTTAGTCTGTTTGGTTTAATTGTTTTGTTTAACTTCTACCAATATACTATAAACATTCGTTTATGATCCCAATCACTATTAAAATTTTCCCTGATAGGGCGTTGTGCTAATGCCTTTCGGGAAGGGATATTAAATATCTAGCAAGGGTGCAGCGGTGGCATAGAGGTAAAACATCCTCCTCGTGAGCGAGAGGACCCTGGTTCGAATGCCGGTGTCGCGCAATTTTCCACCTGATTAAAAAAATCTACCTGTTGATACAATTGCATAAACAGGCCTGGAGTGTGGCCTGATGCCGATGACCGAACCGGTAACGCACTCCCTCACGAGAGCAGGATTGGGCACCCTGGAACTACCTCCTACATGAACACAACAATCAAACCCCGGGCCTCAGTCCCCAGCGACTGCGAAGCAACTGACCACGGCGGCGGTCACACCTACGATGCAGCAGAGGGTGCTAAGGATCTTTGGTTCCGAACAGGCGGCCATTGGAATCTGAACCTGGCAACGTTTAACGCTAGAACGTTATCTAGTGAGGCGACTCTAGCAGTGCTATTGGAGGAATTAGAGGGCAGTAAATGGGACATAATAGAGCTCAGTGAAGTTAGGAGGACCAAAGAGCCATATATAGACGCGAAATCGGCGATGGGTAAAGTTAAATTAATACACAATATACTGATGGGCGACTTCAATGCCAGGGTAGGCAAGAAGCAGGCTGGAGACAAGCCAGTGGGGGAATATGGCATAGGCTCTAGGAATAGCAGGGGAGAGTTATTAGCAGAGTTTACAGAACAGAATAATATACGGATAATGAATACCTTCTTCCGCAAGCGGGATAGCCGAAAGTGGACGTGGAGGAGAGTGACCATAGTATGGTAAGAACTCGAATTGGCCTAGACTTGAGGAGGGAACGGAAAAAACTTGTACATAAGAAGCCGATCAATGAGTCAGCGGTAAGAGGCAAAATAGAGGAATTCCGGATCAAGCTACAGAAGAGGTATTCGGCCTTAACTCGGGAAGAGGACCTTAGTCTTGAAGCAATGAACGACAATCTTATGGGCATCATTAAGGAGTGTGCAATAGAAGTCGGCGGTAACTCCGTTAGACAGGATGCCAGTAAGCTATCGCACAAGACGAAATATTTTATCAAGAAACGCTAATGTATGAAAGCCTCTCACCCTGCAGGTAGAATAGAACTGGCAGAATTTTCTAAGTTAATCAACAAGCGTAAGACAGCGGACATAATGCATTCATCTTAAAACATTTTGGGCGCAAACAAACAGGGACGAAGAATAGAAGAAACACAAGGATGAAACACAAGGAAGTGCGCGTCCTTGTTTTTCTTCTATACTTCGTCCCTGTTTGTTCGGGCACAAAAATTTTAAGATGAATTTGTTCTAACTAGGTAACAGCAGATTTGTTGAAGGACGGTGGGCAGATTGTTCTATAAAAACTGGCCACCCTGTATACGCAATGCCTCATGACTTCGAGCGTACCGGTATCTTGGAAGAACGCTAACATAATCCTAATCCATAAGAAAGGGGACGCCAAAGACTTGAAAAATTATAGACCGATCAGCTTACTGTCCGTTGCCTACAATGTATTTACTAAGGTAATTGCAAATAGAATCAGGAACACCTTAGACTCGTGAACCAAAGGACCAGGCAGGATTCCGTAAAGGCTACTCAACAATAGGCCATATGCACACTGTCAATCAGCTAATAGAGAAATGTGTAGAATATAGCCAACCCTTATATATGGCTTTCATTGATTACGAGAAAGCGTTTGATTCAGTCGAAACCTCAGCAGTAATGGAGGCGTTACGGAATCAGGGTGTACATGAGCCATATGTAAAAATACTAAAAGATTCTATAGCACAACGAATATGTTACTCTGAATATCAGCGTGCAAAAATAAATAATCAGGCGAAATGCTCGGCAGCCTTCTAAAACGCACCTAGCGGGGTCAAGAAGAGCACTTTCCTCTGTTCACCTAGATATCTGTTTTAGCTATACACCAAATACAGCAAGTAGCATGAAGTCGCTGAACCAACTGCTGTCACTTCCGAGTCACTTAAAAGGAATTAGGGTATATTCTTTTTACTTTCTTACTGCATCACGAACATTGAAGCCTTTCCACCCCAGCTAGCTCTATATCGTACTTTGACAATCAACAGAAAAATGCAGTGCTGCTTTTTCTCGTCCAAAATTCTTTTGTACACCTTTTTTCCGAGCTAAGTGCCATTTTAATTTCCTGTTTCTTTATTTTACAGGTGCAGCTGAGTGCATGTTCAGAAAATATACCTTTTACCGCCAATCTAAAGAATGGCTCACCTTGCCCGACTGATGAAAAATGCCACTTCGGAGAAGACTGCATTGTCAAGCCCTATATTGGCCATAAAACCCTTGCAGAAAGCTCCATTATGTTCATGCCGCACGTGAAAAACGTAAGAACTTTTGTATTTCCTTACGATGTGATGCGCTGACCTAAAACAAAAAGAAATATCGCCGACGAATACGATACTCCCTATCGAAAATTTGAGCGAAGCTCTGTACGCATTTTATTTTCGCTATATATTGGCTGGCGCGGACAATCTGTCTAGCGCGGCACGTTGCAAACGGAGCGAAGTTTGGCCCGACAGCCTCGCTTATTTCGAGATCGCGAGAGCCGCCTCGTGGGTGACGCGTGGGCGCGATTTACCGAAACCCCGCCAACATACCTCCAAGACGATGTGCGCTAATCTGGTGCCATGTGGTAGCCATTTAGCGCCACACTGCGCTTTTCTTCGCATGCTTCCGCCGTACCCTCCTCCTCCGCTTTTCGCCCGATTTGTTCTGCTGCAGCCTTCTCTCCGCTCTTCTCCTCGCGGATTTCATGCCGCGCTGCCCCCTGAGTTCGAATCAGAAAGAATGAGAAAGCTTTTGCCTCAATTTTTTATTAGCCAAAAATAAGTGCATACAAGTAATTAGAAATATACGTACTACTCTAAATACCTCACACTATTTTTCTACATAGCCCCCACATACTCAGATATTTGTCCCATCGTCGCCCCAAATTTGAGATGCCCCTGTGGTCAGTCAGGGACGCACGTGGCAACCCCGAAGGCTCATTTTCCTGAAAAGTTTCACGGCTTATAGCGAACTCAGCATACCTGAGTTCCTTACACTTTTCAAAGCGAGACACCTTTCCCCATAAGTTGGCCATCCCCAAAACTCAGGCTGACCCATTCCCAGATTTCACTTTGCCCACCCCCACATTTCAATTTGCCACAAATTCAAAATTCACTTGGCCCAACTCAAGTTGGGCCAAGGGAAATCACCTCGAACCCACACAGGGAAAGCCAACCTGAATACACGCCCAAAGTTCCAGTTGGCCCACCCCCAAAGTTAGGCTGGCCCAGGCACAAAATAAGTTGGCCAATTTAAGTTTGCCCACCCTCACATTTCTTTGCCAACCCCTAACCTTAAACTTCCACCCCAAATTTCAAGCTGGCCCGCTTAAATTAGGTTGGCCCACGTCCACACATTAAGTTGGCCTACCCCCAAAGTTGAAGTAGGCCCATCCCCGAATGTCAAGTCAGCCTATGTACAACTTCAAGTTGGCCCACTCCTAAATTTGTAGTTAGACCAGCCGAAATTTCAAGTTGGCCGGCTGCCAAATTGATTTGGCCCCTACCAAATTTCAATTTGGCCCACCACCAAATTTAGGTTGGCCCACTCGAAATTTCAGTTCGGCTCACCCCCAATGTTCAGTTCGGCCCGCCCGCAAATTTACCTTGGCACTCACCCGGATTTCAAGTTGGCCCAACCTCACCCGTTTTTAGTTGGCTCACCCCTAAATTTACCTTGGCCTACTCCCAAATTTCAGTTGGCCCACCAGCGACCCCAACTTTCAAGTTGGCCCATCCTTAAATTTAAGTCGGCCTATGGCCCAATTTCAAGTTAGCCCATACCCAAATTTGAAGTCACACACCCCCAGATTTCAAGCGGGCCAAGAACAAAATTTAAGTTGACCCACCCCGCAATTTCTAGTTTGCCCACCCTCAGTTTAATTAGCCCAACCCCAAAATTCGGGAGGACCACCCTTACCATAACCTTCCCCTGCATCTTCTATGGAGCCCTATGTATCCGATGGGTATTCTCACTGAACAATATTATTTTTGTTGATTTGAATTATCGCTCATCACTTTGTTTAAATTACGGCCTTATCGCTGGCAAAATACAAATCTTCCATACTGATACTTTTATGCCTAAATGTATTCCCAAATTATGTACTTTTGCGCAGACACAAGGTATCAGTTTTCTCGCGTATTTTCGCGTGACGAAGCTGGAACATGCGCCAAAGGATGCCTGCTCTTTAAACATCTGAGGACACCTAAGCACTTCGTTACGAGTATAACCCTATAACGCGCAACTATTCCAACCTGTTTTTATTCCAAATCGGCCATTAGTCCTCCCTCATAGGTCAGAATGGTTCGGGTCCAGCCCATGTGAACGGGCATTACAGCCATATGCACAGAGCCCGAGACATTTTAACCTATCAATGAGGGCTAATGGCCGATTTTATTAAAAACAGATTGGAATAGTTTTACGTTATACCGGTCCTGAATACGGAAGCATTTATTTCCATTTCAACGCCGCTGAGTGGTCCTCCTGAACTCTACGCGCGCAAGCGGGTGCGTCTAGACGCTTGGCGCGTTTTTATTTGGCATTACCGAGAATCAGAACAGGCGAGAGCTTGAGTGGACGAGGAACTCGCGGATAACGCAGGATTCCGAGAGCGAGACTGAGGGTGATGTACCGTCACCGCGATGTGCTCTCCCCTCACATGACACATGGCGCGTCATCGCAACAGCAAATGCTCCCTTTCGACCGCTCGAGACATGGCGTCGCAACCAATGGAAATTTACCAGCCGGTTCGCTGCTACAGACGGGAGACGCAGACTTTTTCGCTCAATGGGTCATCTGACGCTTTCGTATCAATATAGTTGGTCTTCTCCAACCGCTCGGCTGCAAGCTCATTTACGTTACCGCGCACTTAGTGCAGCACCTTCTGGCAGAAACTGCTCACAACACTGATCAGCATTATTTTGTATTGAATAAATGGGCGGTTGCAAGGCTACCTCAATGTCATCCTTGCCCACCGCTCCGTATAACCACGGCGTCTACTACGGCGTTGGCCACGCGAATTGCGGGCGCCGTAGTTAGACGCCTTTAGCGGACGCCGTAGGGACGCGTTGCCTGCGTTCGTGTGTCCTGCGTTCGGTTTGGTAATACTTTACTGGCCTTCGCCCTGCTCCGCTGGTCTCTCGTATTTGCGATAACAGAGTCACGCATATTCTCCTTCTCTTTTCAAACGCATATCTGAGGTCTTGTTGCTTGCTCTTCCGCGAGAAAACATCACAGCGTCAGGGTCGAGGCGCTGCCTTTTCAATGACACCTCAAGGCTTTGCGATCGCTCGCAATTCGCTGGAAGCAATGAGGCAGGTAAGTGGGACGCTATATCCGGTTTTGTCGGAGCCTTCAGAGGACTCTGTTAGGTGCGGCGATTTGAGAAATATTAATTAAAATTACTCTTCGCTCATTTCTGCTCAGAGTGTTTTTTTCAGCCACTCTTGGTGCGATAGGTGTCACTGGAGTCCGAAATATCGGCGACAATTTTTTTTTCAATTTTTTATCCCTTTGATGACCGTACAATAGTCCCTATACTGTCTTCTTTTTTTTCCCTTACAGCTTTCCTATTTTTGTGAATCAACAAACAAAAAGCGACGTCTGCACAACAGTGCTGCCCCGACAAAGCAAAACAATATGTGCGGCGGTGCGTCTGTCCTTGACGTCATCTTAAAGAGCGACGACTTTAAAGAGTACGTGCCTTTAGGGACTTTTGACAGACTTAGCGCTTGGTATTGGTACGCTTCTTTCGACATGAGGAATCGTGGTAGGTTTCGTGAAATCTGCTCAATCACGGCAACACTGCTAAGATGTAATATTCATGTAGGCTGCTATTAGCTTTACGTTAAAGATAAAGCCCTGACTAGCAGATGAAAAATGTAACTTAAACGCACCTTCAGAGCTTGAGTACCACGAGTACTACTACAGCTGTACCGCGTTATTTGGGGTCGACGCGCTCAAATGGTGCATGCATACAGCGCCCACAACGCACGCATAGGAGACATAAACGCATGAACGAACCAGTTACCACAAGCTACGCGCTGAAATGGAAGTCTGACGTCTCTCGAGCATGGCGCGCACGAATAATGCAAAAGGCCAGGTCAAACAAAACACCCTAAAGCATTATCACATCAAACATGCCAAGCCGCGCGCTCTCATTGAAGTACTTACGATCAAATTTGCCGCATCAATTGGACTGTTGTCGAGACCACCAGAGATTTTTACGCAGACTTCCGAAGAAGCGTAGAAGCGAAAAGCCGAACTGGAGCATCAGCGCTTTGCAGCGAAAAAAAAAACGCCAATCATCAGCGTCAGTCAGCAACGTCGACGTAAACACTTCGAAAGCTTAATTCTCTCTTGGTTCTGACACAGGCATAGATCTCGCAGAAACTATTGCTGGGTGTCCTTAGCTACCACCTGGGAGACGCGAAGGCGTAAGAAAGCTATGGAAGAAGACGCCGTCGAACGCGCGAGCCGAGGCGCGGGCAGATCTCTGCGACAACGTGATACTTAAACGCGAAAGTGGTAAGGGTCACGTGTCGCAGAAAGTCTGGCGTACTGACGACGTCTGACATCGGATGTCGCTTCGCCGAAAGGAATTTCGAACCACGCATACCCAACTCCGCAGGCCCTGCATGTGCGCATGTGGCGCAAGGAAATTACTGAAATAATTTAATTCTCAATTTTAAATACGCAGAAACATCATAACATATGAGTGACACACAACCTACACACATGAGGGCATCAGTTTTTAATTTGAATATACGAAAAAACATAATTCTGTTACGCGGAAACTCAAACACAAACGCCTTTTACCGCGATAGCGTATTGCAGCTGGCGTTTGAGGCCTTTACTTGTCGGAGCGGCGCGCCATCAGAGAAATCCGGAGGAAGCTTAAGCCTCGCCTTTAAGAGTGGAACGCGATAGCATTCAAAGATCCCTGACTGCTTCTCACGCATCCCGGCAACTGGTGCTTATGAAACCGTAATGTGTACTGGGAAACGCTGGCTGCGAATGCTATGCACGAAGGCGGGCTTTGTCGTAGAAACGCTGCCTCTTGCGTGGGCCGTGGTGCGGTGGAGGCGAACGCGAGCTGGAGGTATGCCAAGAAACCAGGCGCGCCACTCCGTGGTCCCCGAGACGCCTGCGTGCTGGCGCGCGCAAATGACGGCCAAAAAAAGCGCCAAAAAAGGTTTTTCTTTTTTTAGCTTTCGCGTAATAACATTACGTTTTCCCTTGAAGCTAAATTACAATCCAAGAGCTATCGTGTCTGTAGGTTGTGTGTAAGTCGTAGGTAACAATTTATCCACGTATTTTAGCTTGAGAAATTGAATTTGTTCAGTAACTAGCTTGCGTCACATGGAGCGCCTGGGTTTGGGTGGTTCGAAAATATCTCATTCAAAGAGAAGTCCGAAGCTAAGACTAGGTTTTCGGCGGCATGGGCTCCTTAACGCTCTCGCGCTAAACAGAAACACATAGATCGCCTTCGAGCACAGCGTTCGCCACCAGCGTTTCCCGGTGCGCATTACGTTTGCATTACCTGCAGTTGCCGAGAATCGTGAGAAGCTGTCGGGGATCTTTGAATAGTATCGCACTAAAGGCGAAGCTTAAGCGTCCTCCAAATTTCTTGCACTGTCGTGGATGAACAGTTCCAGGCCACAAGGACCTTCAAAGACGCCTTCCAATGAGATGTACAAGGCTTTCGGCTTAAAATGAGACAATGCTATATGGGCCATTTTCCTACGCTTCAGCGCCCGTTTCTAACCGCTATAGTATTGCTTTTGAGCGCACCGCGGACAATGGATAGGGACCCTTTAAGTCTCACAAATATCTAATAGGCCCTGATCGAAGGTAGCGTTTGAGGCTGTTAGATGCTGGATTTGCTGTTACATCGCTTACCTGACTTAGGACGCATTCGCATAGTAATAGGCAATTCGTACGCGCGGATGTCATCAGCATTGAGTTTCCCAGCTGTAGTAAAAACGTTACGTTTACCAAACTTCTAGAAAAATATATTGTGATCACATCACGTCAAATAACTTCATTGTGTGTCTACATAAAAGTGGCCAAATAAGACACTGCCGTTTATAAATGGTGCCCCCCTCGCAAGATCCCGACAGCTGCGGAACAGGAAAAAAAAATTACCCGTAACCGTGTACACGTCGTACATACCATGGGCTGCATTTCAATGTACTGTTCTCTAGCACTTCGCTTAACGTAACCGATATATGGGATGCATTCTGCTTTACATTTTGGTCTCTGTACATTTTTGTAATTTATAACTTACGGCATGCCTGTGTTGGCACGAAGGTCGAAAGGAAGAGGTCAATAAAGCTTTGCTTCATTATTGCCGCATGTCCGACGCTTGGCGGTAACTCTGAAATGCTGATTTCACTGTAAGCTACGCATACTTCCTGTTTGCTTCGCCGATATCGAGAGTGTGGCTGCTCCCCCAAGGTTGGACGCAACCAGGATTCTTTCTAGACACGCAGATCAACCAGCGCGGGAAACTATCGGGGCATATTACACGAAAGACAACAAGGACACGTCTGTGAGGTAGTTTTGTGTGGCTTTGACCGTTGGGCAGTGAATGTTATTGAGTCCTAGACATTTGTGCTCCCAACCCAAAATTTCATGTTCAGTGGTTTTCCAACTCGCTATAGTCTCCATAGTTTTCCTTTTTTTTTTTTGGTGTTAGATTCTTCTTACACAAAACGCGAAAAACAACGGGAAGTGAAGGCGTGGCCACGCGTCTCGTGCCCGCGACTGGAGCGTTCTCCAAAAGGTGTTTGAATGAATCAACACTGCTCAATGGCTGTCTTGCTTCAGTACG
Source organism: Dermacentor andersoni (assembly GCF_023375885.2). NCBI lineage: Eukaryota > Metazoa > Arthropoda > Arachnida > Ixodida > Ixodidae > Dermacentor > Dermacentor andersoni. Next base: position 52,445,445 of record NC_092821.1, read on the forward strand.
ATAACTTTGAAAGTCGCAAATAAATTGACAACGACGTATCGAACCGTAAATATGACGTTTTCGAGTGCTATGCGAAAATTAATTTTCGAGCTCATGGAATTATGCAAACAAAATATGACTACGGACTGGTTAGCTAAACTACACTGGAAAGTTCACCAATGTGCGTGAGTCGACTGCTAACAAAACAATCGTTGATCCATTGTCCTATCTCAAACTACACCGCCGCACCCTTTTCTATTTCAAGTAGCTTGGCCCGCTTTATCTGGGGCACTTTACGCAAATACAGAAGCACTGCATCGTGCTCGTTTCCTGAGGGCAGAATGTGCACCTAAGGGTCTGCAGATGTAAGCACCAGTTCTCCAGACCAATGCATGCCCAACTACTTTGACGATGCAGCCGGTATACAGTTGAACGCCTAAAGAACAAATGCCTCTACAGTAAAAGACATAGTACCTGTATACAGTATACGAGAAACGATTCACTGTATCCCGGGTGAATTCTTATCCCTTGTATGAATTGCCAACGCCTAAGCAACTTACACCACTGCAACAAATTTGCCTTTGAGAGGAAGAAATTTAGGCATTCCCACCGACACGATTTGTTGCTTTACAATGACTGCGACATAGCGGTGGCGCCACTACCCTCAGAAGAGGTCCCCCAGGTGCGCTCTGAGTTAGCGCTAACGGCAGCGCACTCGACGACCGTGGCAATATCCAGAGTAGACCTGGGGCACTACTCCAAAACTCACTCAACTCATACGCTGTTCGTGCAGCGAATCAACAGTGCGACGGCTGACAAATCTGTGGCAGTAGATGATGTAAGGATGTAAACCTTAAGTGACGACCGACGACGTCTTGAAAACCATCTAAGGCAGAAAGGACGAGAATGTCGGCGGAGGCGACAGTGATTAAGATGCTGTGAGCGAACCAAGAAATTTCGACCACAAGGGAGGCGATAGTAGCGGTTGACGATGTGCATCATTACGCCCCGTAGCACTCCGTTGCTCCAGGGAGCATGCCATGAATTTCGGTGCAACAAATTCTGTCAGACAAAGGAGGCACAATAAAGTAGAGAGCCGTCTCGCTAAGGCGCCCTTGAATGCGCAATAAGTAAACAAATATTCTTGACTGTGCTTCGCCTGCACTGCTGTGCGCGGCACGACACGCGACCTCTACAACGCTATTACCTGCATAATGATTCATTTTTGAGGTCCCGAGCACTACGTTAACTGCTGTTGTAACGCTTCCACGCCGCTCCTATATCTCAAGTTTTGCGTTCTTTCTGGCAGAAGCTTATATGTGCTCTTTCAAACCTTGCTTCCAGTTTAGCAGATGCAAACCCGCTCAAGCACGTTGGCGTCACCTTTAAAGAATGGCAAGAAAGGGCAGACAGACCTCAAAAAATTGTTCTGACTTTGGATGTGTCGGGTAGTATGTGGGTAAGCAGAGACTTTCGGTATGCATTGTTTGCGCCGCTTGCTTGCTCGTAGCAAAGAGTGGCAGTCAAACGAAAATGGCCTTTGTACGAAGCGCGCACGAGTGAGCGCACACTGCCGCATGCTGACACCGCATATCCCGTTCAGAAACGTGCTAGGCGCACACAGACTCGACGTCTTGCGGTTCCTAGAAAGGTGCCGTGCGTGCGTTTCCGACGCTGTATCACTGTCGGCGCTCATCCCTGCGTTCCTGCAGGCTCAACTGTGACGTCAGCGCGGGGTGTGCGAGGAAGGCACGTGGACGCACTGCTTACGGCAAATCGTGTACGAACTGCTGAAGAAAGAAGTGAAAGCATGAAAAAAGACGTGTGCATGTTACTGAATAAAGTAATTAGGTTACCTTACTGCGTAGCCAGTGAAAATGCAACTGTGTACAGTGTTAGTTTACGGGAACACTAAAGCGAACAATAAATTATTCTGCATCAGTAAATTGTCATTTGAGAATATTGAAAACGTCACCCCTACCAGGATAACACGCTTAGTAAACGATAAAAAACGCGATCAGGAAAAGCGGGCGGCGACGCTTCCTTATATTTCCCGCACCAGCTCGCTGTGATGTCATGGATTTTGACGGCGTTTTCTAGGGCCTACGTAATACCTTTGCGATAAACATCGATTACATTGTGTTCAAAGTACGCCAACGATCAGGCATGTTGAACTTCAGGAACTTTTGCTGAACCAGCATGGCGTAAGCACGAAAATTCACTTTGAAATACGTGACGTCACTATGGCGTCCTTTCTTCTTGACCTTCTAATCTAATCGAACTTTCATTAGGACATTGACGAAAACAGTTTTCAATCCAAGTTCATTCCGATTGAAATGATGTAGTATTTTCCTTCAGTGTCCCTTTACGGTTCTATGTTTCATAAAGTATTTGAGCTGTATATCAATAGCTAGAGTTTATATATATTTCCAGCTAGAGCACTGAACGAGCTCGGGCTTATCCGAAAGCCCAGGTCCAACCAGGCTCGTGCGCAGGGCTCTAGCTGGATGGGCATGGTTCGACCAGGTCTGCGCTAGGGCCTAGGGGCTGGGCACGTGGCTGGTGCCTGCCACTATACTTCTCCGGTGTACGCTCTCCCATATACGCCATGCGCTCAGCGGCTAGACATTATCGCTTCCGTATCACGCGGTGAAGGCCGATTTCCCGTGAGCCGGTCGAAAAAGGTCGAAAAAGTTCATGCTCGTCCACCGCAGAAAAAAAAAAACATTGGGACGTTTCACATCGTGAAAGGGAGCAATGCGCAAGCGTATATAGGTGTCATTCCCCAGTTTCTGAGCTATATGCCGTCTTGCCTGACACCCCCGCATTGTCACAAGTCACCTTGCACGTTTGTCGGGTGTTTACTGGGCACGCCAAGCCAGAGCCCCCTTGCCGGTCTTCTTGAGCTCGTGCTCGGCGCTTGCCGACGACTTCGAGGTCCGTCGACTCGGGCTCGGCCTGACGCTGCTTGCGTTGTTGCTCTGTTTGCGTTCGGCCTCTTCATCGTCATACGAACCTGCTACGACCGTAGCGAACACAGAGCTCGTAGCGACAGCCAGAGGAGGTGAACACAGTCGCACACTAGTCCCACGACACTCGGCCTCCATCTTCCTCTTCCCACTACCGCGTATTCGTCCACAGCGTCCCGACGTGCTCCTCCTCTCCATCTCGAGGCGCGATTCTCCTCCTGCGCTTACTTTTATTCCAGCACGGCCGCCTCCGACTTAAATCTCACCGATTTCAGTGCGGAAGCATGTAGGCTTGCTCGCAAAAGAGAAACAAACGATTGTGCAAAGAAAATACAAATGGCAATACGTGCGAGAAACGCTACGCTTGCAGAATCCACACACACAAAAAAATAATACGCAAGACTTGCCTTAAACTCGCGATGGAACGATTTTAAAAACGGCTGGCTCTCCCGTGATTGAAAGTAGATGTGATGTAAGCATGAAATGGCTACAGGCAAAGCAGATTGGTCGGACATGATACTAGACACATACTTAAAATGAGTGGAGTGAATGTTCGCAATGGCACACGCCACAACACTTCACCGCACCGTACCGAACCACGCCACACTGTGCACTGGTCCACATGGTTGCTGCCCAGCTAGAAGAAAAGCGGCTGAAAGTGGCACGACAAGCAGCTAAAGACGCCATGGAGACAGAGAACTCTGCCCAGCTAGAAGAAGAAAAGCAACTGAAGGAGGGGCCACACAGCATGGCACCATCTCTCGAAGCGGCGCAAAACCCGTGCCGCGGAACTAACGGAATGTTGATGTTCAAAGCAGCACAAGCTCTCGCGTCTGCGCGCCAAAAGATGGCAATCAAGTGCCCTGTATCCCCTTTTAGACGTCGCTATTAGAAATGACAAATAAAGCTTCACCTCACTAGAAGTTTCTGCTTGAGTGGTACTGTGAACAAACATTTGGCCCTGTACAAAGGGTCGGGGGCCAGAGACCGCACTTTCACAAGTTTTCATTGTTTGCCTGGATGACACCGTTTTGTGCTCGCAAAGATGCCCTGATGTTTTTGGTCGAGTGCCCGGATAAGGGCAGTGGCTTTTGGCTCAAGGTCACTTGAAGGTCGCCGACAACGGGAACTGAACGTTTTTCATGCTTAAAAGTTCCGGTAGGAATTTAAGAGCAGTTGGAACGACGTGGGCATAGTGTGAGTTGAAAGTTCCATCCCAAGAAGCGTCGGGCAGCTGGTTCCTCACTCCCGCAGGCGACGGCGGACACGCCGCCCACCGAGAATCCCGGCTCACTACACGTGCACACCCACGGGACCAAGACTACCAAACCAACTCTGCCGCTCGCCACGGCCACCTCTCCACTCAGTCCCCTTGTGGCACGCCGGCTATCACGTGAGAAACAGGACTAAGCATTGCTCATTCAGCAGTGCAAGACGCCACAGCGGTTGGTGGAGGCATAGGCGGCCACACCGAGCAATTCACGTACTTTGTGATCTGTTCATTGTGGCGTAAGGATCCGGATACTGGCGAATCTTTCGCGCTGTTCTTAAACAAATCGCTGCTTCAGTTGATCGCGTAGATGGTAATTGTAAAGAATGAGCGCTCTTAATAAATGTACACGTAAGAATATAATGTAAAAACCGAAAAATGTTTCCCGTCAAATATAAGAAAACATTCGTAAAGGACGTACCTATCTACGGGGAAACAGTGGCATATTTCAGGTCGAATATATCTTTTACTTTTGTGTTTCCATGCAGAATAAACTGTATAAATGAAGACCCATATCTGCGTTTTTTTGATGGAGTTACGAAATTATCGATTTCTTCTAAATACTTAATAACCTGCCGCCCAGTATTAAATAAACATCTCGCGTAGCATGCTTGCATGCCAGTAAAACTTGAATAGGCAGCAATTTCTTGGAACACACGTGGCAAACACAGCATTATACAACTTGAAAGCATTCATAGAAAGGTTTTTCAAGGCTAATAAGGAACTATTTAGCTGCCCAATAAAAATTATATATAAGCATTTTCTTTTTACTCAGTGGATAGTTAATTTTATGCCTTGGGTTTTCGATAAGGCTCATATTGGGCACAGGGAAAGGGCAGAGGGACGGCATTGCACCCGTAAACGCCGTGCACAATGTAGAAATTTTTGGCACTCACTCGACCCTGGCGGCAACCAGCGTTGTCCGTTACAAATGCAACTAACAAGCGAGGAAAATCTGACAATCATAAGGACGCCTGCTCTTCTTCGCACACTTTCAAAACAAGTGTGCCGCTTTCTGGGTGTTTTAACCTAATAGCGCCACCTCTAATATTTCTGTGTATTTTGCTCCTTTGCTATGCAGCATTCACAGCGCAAGTGTATACAATGCGCTAAAGTGTGGGTGCGTTACGAACCAATAGCCGCAGTTGAAGGCATTGTGTCCTCATTTTCCGGTTCCATGTTTTTCAAACAGCGGTTCCTCTCCCTTTCTGCTTTCTGCTCTGCTGGCTTTCAGAAAGTTGACGCCGCAAACCTGACGGCTTAGAATGATTTTTCTCGCATGTGTATGAGCCGCATACATTGTGCAGAGCCGGTTGTACTGAACTCATCCTGACGAGTCTGTCCGGCCTTCGTTGTCTATAGAGGTTATATGCAAAGAATGCGCAGTGGCCGGGGTATAGAAATACTGGAATACCATGTTGCTTGTTTCTTGCACGAGGAGTTGAAATGTCAACGGCCGTTATTAGGAAAGGTGCAAGGAACCGTTGAAGAACACAGGAGATTAAATGCCTTAGGCTGCACTGGAATTCCGAAGACTTAACATTAACGTCGGCGTCCTCCCAACCCAATCCGATCCGACTGGCAGACGGTGATTATTCTAAGTGGATGGATTCCAGGGCTAGCTCAAAAGCTTTTGCGGCAAAAAATATAGCCCGTTATCACCAAACTGAAAATTACTTTATGCTGCGTGATTTCTTCAGTGCTAAGAGTTGGCCGAGACTAAAAAAGTGTATAAAGCATAGTTTCTACAGAGAGGATAAACTGGAGATCGTTAGAAGAGGCGTTCGCTCTGTAGTAGACATTAAATTAGCCGCCTTCTGCTACTGGTGATCATGCTAATAATGATGATGTCTTCATATCGCAGGATTGGGATCGCATTGATTTCTTGAAAGAAGCTGCCAGGCACTACATACAAACTATACCTGATGGCTTGAGGAGACTGGCTATTGTAACATTCTCCACAAAGGCCACAGTTGCCCACAATATGGACATCGTCAATTCGACCACACAGCAAGGCTATATTAACAAAGTGAATGCTCTAGAACCTGAAGGTTGGACGTGTATTGGGTGCGGACTTGAACTGGCACTGGAGGTATGTCTTTTCCTCCTCATTTGCTTAGTATAGCGTTCTGAGCTTGAGGCGACAGTGTTACCTGCGCTAGCTTCAGTCTCTCGGGCCAAGATCGAGATACACACGGCAGGTTGCGATACGAACGATAGCTGAGCCGGTCGCCTATGCCTCGCTTTGGTCCTGCCTGCCTGGAAAGTTCCAACAGAGGAGCGGGCATTCTGACTAAGTCTGGTCAATATTTCAGGATGCCCGCTTCGCGTTTATTTCAGACAGAACGAGGGAGCTCCTGCTCGAGACCTATTCTAATGGTAAGGTGTAAAAGCAACGAGCATTTTACATCTATGGCATGGAACCAGGTTATACAAATCAGCTTTGTTGAAGCCAACGTAAATAATGATCTCTAGGAGTGGGGTTAGTGTTGTGTATATATATACTGACAAAGTTGTATACACTAAGGGGCATTGCAGATGAAAAAAAAAAAGACGCCATGAGCATTTCTTTTTGGTGTGAAGATTGTTAGCTTACCTCAGTAAGCGCAAATAATTGATACGGTTGCATACATGACATGAGCAGTCAAAAGACGAAGTGTCTAAGAATAAATGTATAACTGTGAGGGAGGAAGACGACAAAACCAGAAGTGATGTAGGGGAAACTATTACTGTTTAATTGAAGTCTCGAAACTACCAGGTGAAGTGAAATGAAAGTGGACGCAAGCTTATATGGGCCGCAAGAGGGAGTCCACCCTTTCACGCAAACGAAGCTTTGCTAAATAGGCGAAAGTGTACGTGTTCAAAATCAACGCTACGTGCTGTTAGTTTAGACAGCGCCTCTCGCCGCCTTGTTTGCTGATGTCAAACATACTATTCTTTGTCTCCAGGTGTCGATTAGTTTACCACCGGATTAGTTTTTACCACCAGGGGATCTTTCCCGAGCTCCCAATGCACCGGATACGGGCTCTTTTCATTTCGCCCCCAATCAAGATGCCGCCGCCGCTGCCGGGATTTCATCCCGCGACCTCGTGCGTAGAAGCGCGATACCATAGCCGCTAAGCCACCGCGGCGAGTGTTTCGCGAAATTTGCGATCTCTCCTTAAATACAGGCGAAGTTGACGCGGCTTGACTTTTTTGTTTCGTTACGATAGCAGTTATATGTACACTCCAAGCGCCTTTTGCCGTCGCCGTCACCGTGAGGTTCCGTATAAATTCCAAGGGCGACAAAAGCGTCGACGCGTGCCATACGCTGTATGCGCGAGTGAAAGCATTCGAGGGCCAGCCGGCGATCACGGCTGAAACATGCGGACGTAAGCGAAGAAAGCGGGGAGGAAGCGCGCCGTATTCCGGTCTGCGCACCACCCCGCGCGAAAGGTACGGAGGTGGCGGAGGGCGGGGCGCTTTCTACGCCTGGCGGCCCAGGATGCTGTATCTTGAAAGCCATCTGCGACGAGGGTAGAGTCCGCCACCCGCTGTGTTTTCTCGTCTTAGTTGGCGTTGACGCTAGAGGCACCACGAATGTCAACTTGCCCAAAGCTGCTGCCGCGCCTGTTCATGCTTGCTTGTTTGGTGCGTGACACCATGCTTGTTAGTTTAGTTAGTATGCCTATGTTTACAAGTATATACGCCCGATAAAACTACTTTCACCACTTCCTATAGCTTTCCACTAATTTGCTATCGTAATCGATGCTTTGCCTCTCGGCCAAAACTGCCACTTCACAAATATATCTTCTTTACCAATCGTTGAGCACTAATGACGAAAAATGCAATAAGATTGCAACAGCTTCAAATCATAACCACCCATATATGCACGAATGACAAGGTTGAGCGCCGTAGTTTACGTTGCTATGTTGAGTAGAGCAAAGAGACTGTGAAACTTCATTTGAAGAAATACCCGCTTGTAGAAAGGGTTTCATCATGGGACTCAGCACTTTTTTTTCCTTTTCAAGGGAGAGAAAGCTCTCTGGGGAAAAGAAATTCAAAATGCAGCTACCGTTAAAACCAAGACATTTGCTTAAACTTTGTGTGCCGGGCTCAGACTTTTGTTAACACTTCTTTTCAGACTTTTGTTGTTAATCCCATTGTTGATCACATACAATTGCGGATTTGTTTGGGTATATGTGTACACAGTTTTAAGAGGCTTCCCTTTTCCATTACTTGAATACCTTCACATTTCCTCTGCACAGAGGACTCGACACTAGCATTACTGTTGCTTCTCATTATGAGTTAGTGAGGTATCAATTACATGCAATTACTCAGTACAGCGAATGATATCCATCACATGCAGTTGCTCGATGCACCGTTTGATCCTCCACATGGCTCCCTCATTCTCCTGATAACCGACGGCCGAGAGAACCGGCCACCTTTTGTGGCGAGCGTCATGCAAAAGCTCGAGAAGTCCCTCATCGAAGTGAGCTCATTTGCGATTGGAAGAGGAGCTGACGAAAAACTTGAGGTTTTGGCAGCTGCAACGAAGGGTCAATCGTTCTGTTTCCCAGACGGCCAACCATTCAATGGCGTAAACATGGGCGTGGCGTTTGTGACAGCCAGTGCATCCGAAGTGGAACCCCAATGGCCCGTTACGGTAAGTTTAAGTGTTCCCATTTTAACACATTTGCCTCTACCTTTCTTGCCGTTCGCTTTTTTTTTTTTGTGACTAATCATTGTCTTAGTTCATATAGAGCTTTCTTATGGCGTATCCACACGACGGTTGGCTCCACAGAAAACTGTTCTGCAGACAATAATTCCGAACCTCGTCTGGCTCCATATGAACTAGGCGGGCAGACGACTAGTCATGAACGATATTAGACATGACGGAGGCACTGAAGTAGGCGCCATCTGCTTCAAATCTATCAAGTTGCCGTCATGTGCTGTTTTGCCCTTTAATTCCCGACTGACCCTTATACTTTATTTTTCTATAATGACACTTCATCAGCCAAGTCTTCCAGACCATTCGGCGCGATTCCGTAGATCCGTTTTCAATTTTTTGCGCTTTAGGTGTTTCGAGAAAGGCTCTGTCATGCTGGGCGCTTGTATATGGTCTCCAAAAGTTAGCCCCAGTACTCGCCAGTCGTACTGTCAGGGTTTAGAGGCGATGGATAGCGAATGTTTGCTTGCTAATATTAGTTATACGGAGCACCATGATCTCAATTTTGCGCAGCTGAATCCAGTGGTCGGCTTCAATGGCTTCGCTTTTGTTTATTTTGTTGGCTGAAATAGGTAGTCTTTTTAATTCGAAAACTGTCTGATCGGTCAAGGTGCACTTTTGTGACCAGACGTAGAAAGCAATTTATTCTAAATTCACGTTGCTCGAACACCAGAACTCGGATGTGAGAAAAAGCTTAGCATTTTACGCCCGTATGCCGCAGACAAGATGCTGGCAGTCGAAATTTATTACGCTTAATCAGATAAGGTTTCGTTCGGCATGTAAAACACGTATTTGTTCCGTCGTCTGGGTCCCTATAGGCGAACAAGTAAAAGACAATTGAAACACCTTAACACTTCCGTATCCAGCTTTTCTGGACACGAGGGTTTAGTTCGCGTGATTGCCACAACGTGGCGTACTGACCTTAAGCTTTCAAACTTCCCGCGGGGACGTGTGATGACGTCAACAAAACAAAAATAAAATAATTAAAAGCTACCCCTGCGTATTGAACTTCGCCACATTGCTTGTCCCACCGGCGATATCGGTGTTCTTGATAAAGCGGAGTCGCTCGTCGCCTGGAAATGATTTATCATCCTAAGAGCGTTCAGTCGCGACGTGCGACAATTGATTCTGGGCTTTTGATACCATTCTTTTTTTCTTTTCCTTCTTTTTTTGATACCAAGGAGTAAACAAGCTACACTCCAAGAAAAATTTACACCCTTTGGGACTTATCTTGTCCCACAACGATAATCGTCAACTGTCTTGCCCGCGTTTCCGTTCTTTAACGCTGCGAGACCGGTACTTCCCAGTCACGAATGGCATGCGCGTTATCAGTGTGACGCAGCATTCTCGACAGGAAAGTAGCGAGCGCCGAGTTTTCAAGAAAGGAAACGCAAGCAAGGCATATGACGAATATCGTTGTGGGACAAATATACACCCCAAAGAGTGCAACCGTTTTAATAGTGTAGGGTAATCGTCGGAAGCACCCCGAAGCAGCCTTTCTTCAGTCGGCACATTATCTTAACTTCCGAACATCGCACAGCGTCTAGGAGAGACGCCGTCGTGGGCGGATTTTGATTTTGACTTATCGATTTCGTTAAGGTGCCGCCAAATTTTTCCCTAGCGACTTCACTCTCCGCACTCATGGGTTAACCGCAGAGCTCCAAATCGAGATGTGCATAACTATTTAGATGGATACATGAATAGGTTGGTTTTGCACCTTGAGGCAAAAGGCTCGACACAGGAATTGCACAAACTGTCTCTGTGTGGTCGTCCGTTAACATGCTATTGCCGAAGCTGCTCACAATATTACGTCCCATTTACTGGCCACCGTGCCAGGCACACCTTTGGGCATTGCATATACAGTACTTCCAGTTAGTTGTGAAAGTGCTGTCCTGTCACAGTTATCTATGTGCGTGAAAGAAGACCACTATTTAAGATTATTGTGCAGTAATATATGTAGGATTTCTCCATATTGTCTACCGTGTTTCCGTTCCGCCTATATAATATAGCCGCAATGAAGACTAGCAGATATCGAACGCCAAAATGGCTACCCACATAATCAAAACCTCGCGCGCAACTCCTGACGCTTGTATTCAAGAGTTGTGCGACTCCCAAAGACATCCTTAAGAAATGGTAAATAATAAATTATGGGGTCTTGCGTGCCAAAACCACGATCTGATTATGAGGCACGCGGTAGTGCGGGATTCCGTTATAATTTGGACTAGCTGGGGTTCTTTAACCTAAATCTAAATACACGGAAATTTTCGCATTTCACTCCCCTAAAAATACGGCTGCCGCGGCTAGGATTCGATCTCACGACCTCGTGCTTAGCAGCCCCCAACACTACATCCACTAAACAACTACGGTGGGTAAAGAATGTTGGCAGTTCGAGGAAGGTGACAGTCGGCACGTGATACAATTTGTTTGCATATTCATGGCGCAAGAATCGGTACGAGGCGTCGAAGAATGACTGTAGAGCGCATTGTATTTAATGTGATGGAGTCCGCGCCCAAAATTCTTCAGCGATTCTCAAATTCTTCAGCCTTATGTGGCGAGCGTCATGCAAAACCTCGTGAAGTCCCTCGCCGAAGTAATCTCATTTGCTATTGGAAAAGAAGCTGACGAAAAACTTGAAGTTCTGGCAGCTGCAACGAAGGGACAATTGTTCTGTTTCCGACCCCGCCAAGCATTCATTGGCGTAAACTTGGGTGTTGCGTTTGTGAATTTTTTGGGACTAATCATTGTTTTAGTTCCCATCGACCTTTCTTATGGTAAATCCACATGGCGGATGGCTACACAGAAAACTGTTCTGCACACAATAATTCCGAAAATCGTCTGGCTCCGAAGAGCATCCACATGAACTAGGTGAGCAGACGACTAGGCATGAACGATAGTAGACATGACGGAGTAACCGAAGTAGGTGGCATCTGCATCAAATCTATCAAGTTCCCGTTATGGGCTGTTTTACCCGTTAGTTGCCTACTAACATTTATACTTTCTCTTTGTATAATGACACATCTTCAGCAAAGTCTTCCAGACTATTCGGTGCTTTTCCGGAGATCCGTTCTCAATTTTTCGCGCTTTAGTTGTTTGGAGAGGGGCTCTGTCATTGTGGCCATTTGTATATGACCTCCAAAAGCTAGCCCCATTCGGCACGCCACTAGCACTGTCAGTGTTGAGAGGCGATGGATTACGAATGTTTGCTTGTTATTATTAGTTAACAGAGCACCACGATCTCACTTTTGCGCAGCTGAATCTAGCGGCCGGTTTCAATGGCTTCGTTTTTGTTTTATTTTGTTGGGGAAAAATCGGTAGATTTTTTCATTCGAAAACGTGTCCCATAGGTGAATATGCATTGCTTGTGACCAGACGCAGAAAGCGATTGAGTCTAAATTCACGTTGTTCGAACACCAGAATCTGGATGTGAGAAAATCAGCATTTTCCGTCTGTTTGACGTAATAGTTCTGCGGAAACCTGCAAGGTGGAGAGAAGTAAGTAATAAAGGGAAAATCAGACATCCACCCATTCGTAGTAATTGCTACAAAGGAAACCCATACGAATTCCCCGAAGGAAAATCCTCGCAGTTGAAGAAATATTCGTCATGGTTAAACTGCGAGCCTTTTCATTCGTGGAATCCGTACGGGTTTCCTTTGTAGCAATTGCTACGAACGGGTGAATGTCTGAGTTTCCTTTATTAGTTACTTCTCTAAACCTTGCGGGTTTCCGCCGAACTATTACGTCAAACTCTTGCCTTTGCGTCGAGTTGTTGACAAATTAGACTTCGCCCTGCCATCTGCTAGCCGCCTGGTTAGCTCAGATGGTGAAGTGGCTGCCCCGGAAAAGCGGTGCTCCCGGGTTCGAGTCCCGGATCAGGAAGAATTTTTTTCAACTGTGAGGCTTTTCTTTCGTGGCATCCGTATGGGTTTCCTTTGTAGCAAATGCTACGAACGGGTGGATGTCGGATTTTCCCTTTATTATTTTCCGTCTGTGTGTGCCGTGAACGAGATGTTGCCTCGTCCGGTATGGAAAACACGGATTAGTACGTCGTGCGAGTCCACTATAAGTGAAGCTGTTAAAGACAAAGGAATCGCGCTAATATTACAATGAAAACAAAGTACTATCTAACACCATATGAATTTGTCGCTAAGAGTTCCCACGTGAAGAAACATTTTGCAAAGGTGGGAGAATGCCCGTATGGGTAGATTGCCTGTGTAGAGACAGGGATAAAACAAGGAAACTGGCATGGTCACTACGATACCGTTGCGAAATCGGGAGTAAGATCGGCCACGGAGACTCCAGGACTCGTGTAGTGACGTATAATAGATAAAAAGAGAAGTCTAGAGGGTCGAACATATGCCGAGAATAGGAACAAAAAGGCCACTGAGAGTGTGGTCTATTTAGTCGAAATAACTCTGTTCCCAGGTCCTCTAGGCTTTCCAAAATGTTCTTCCACCACGATATTGGCAGCTGCAGCGCGTGATAAGTACTGTTAAGCGGTTCGAGGCTGTCGATGCGGGGTGCTTCGCCACTGGCTTGTAGGCTGCCGGGTATGTGGGCCAGTCGCCTCCACGTGCTGAGGTGACCAGTGAGCTGGTGAAAACGTTGCACTCTTCAGCCAGTTCACCCTTGTCCACAGGAACGTGATGAGAAAGCACCAGCGTTGAGCTGGAAGAAGCAACAAGACTGTGCTGACTGACTGCCAAAGTTTATTGGAAAGAAACACATTTTTAAACGTTTCTTATGCGCTTCCTGGTGGTTGAAAATAGACATGGTAATAATAAAATAATATATTTCTAAAAGCAAACATAAAGCCAGAAGCGTGCCACATTCATCGCTCTTAAATTGACTGCATAGGCCAACCGCCGATTGCACTAACACGTGAACGAAGGAAAAATTTACTTCACGCCTCCCCCTATCCTTAAGGTATTTCAATGTGTGACCAGATGCTTATTGCCTTACATATGCTTCTTAAATGTTAGTTCACATATTGTATCATTCCATCCTGTTCTAGACCTTGGCAGCACTAACAAAGTTGCATAAACCTGTCGAATAGCGTCAGGGATCGGAGTAAGAGAAAGCATTTCGCTGCCATTGCCGAGACATCGTGGCTGAACCTGAGCTAGAGTGACTCAACTGGGATTGAGTGCTGTTCGCTTTCAAGGTACCTTACTTAATAAACAAGTTTGTATACTTACATGATCGTTAACGCTAAAGGAAACCCATAAAGAAGACCATAGATGACACATTTGCATTGTTGAAGAGTTCGTCATTTCGTCAAGAGTTTGCCAGCGTTCTACACCCTGCGCTAGTTACAAGACGGGCGCTCGTCCCTGCCGGAAGGAATTATTCTCTGACAAAAAGCGAGTGTTTAGCGATTGTGTTTATGCGGCCTATATTACGACGTCCATGTGGCCACATGAATTGCGTCCTGGCGACTGATCACAATGCAAGCAGCTGCATCATGAGGCTAGACCAGGCTGCCGCTGGGATGAAATGTTCGGTGCTTCTGATGCAGATATGTGGTGTGGTATTCAAAAAGGAAGAAGCAGGACCTAATGTTGTGACAAGGACTAACGTTAATGTATATGAAGAGAGCCGTGTAGATTAGAAAAAAAATGGAGATATACTTTATTCTAGTTGACATTTAAATGAAAAGATGTATCTGGGAAGGCCAGGTAATACGTAGGGCGGATAACCGGTGAAGCATTAGAGTTACATAATGACTGTCAAGGGTAGGGGAGCACAGCCGAAGATGGTAGAGAATTAGGTGGTCGGAAGTAGCTAGGAAATTTCCATGCACAAGTAGGGAATCAGCTAGCGCAAGGCAGAGGCAATTGGAGATCACTGGCAGAGGCCTGCGTCCTGCGATGAACCTAAAAGGGACACAAAAATAAAATACGTCGATCTGGATCATCGGAGTAGAAGCCTCTCGTATTTTTGTGCGTTTCAATTTCACATTTCTTGTGGAGGAAATTCCAGCCGAAGGTCCCGCTGTTGCTCCTCAATGTAAGCCGTCCGCTCCAAAGCGGAGGGTGTGACGTCTGTAGCGCAGCGTCCAGCAAGTCAAACATGTTGCGCCGAGGCAGTGGGGGGAACACTACCGATTTATTGTACACATGTACAAGGAAGCGGTGTGTCTTTTAGTCAGCATCAGATAAGGTGTTTGAGTAGAATACTGAACACATGGCACATGTGGTTATATACGGTGCGCTTGCGCGCAACGCGTATAGCGCTCGGCGCCCAAGATACGATACATCTTCCCCCGTTCGAAAAAAAAAACAAGAAACGGGAAAATGACGTTAATGAAAACTGACAGGCACTTCAGTTCAAGTCACTTGCGCGAAGTTCTAGTCGTAAGCCAGACGTTAAGGCGTCGACGTCGTTTGAGCTGGTGTGACGAGACACTTACTGGGCAACAAGCTCCGCGGGAAAAGACTGAGCTCTGCATTCTGTGTAGCGAGGTGACGACCTGCTTCTTTTGTCGGCGTTTCCCTTGAGGTCATTGTCGTTGTCTTTCTGGGCGTTTTCTCGGAAGGGCTGCCGGGTCAGTAGCAGGTGCTACTGGTCGCGCCTGAACACCGAGCCGTTTTCTGTGATGACTGTATACGACCTTGGGTAACCATCAGGCTTGAGAGTCTTCGCTTTCATCGCCCATGCACCTTTCTTGATCCAGACGGTATCTCCCGGGCTCAGGCGTGCCATTGGTCCCCTAGATTGGTCTGTCTGAAGGCGCCGGAGCATCTCGTGACTAGGATTACCTTCAACGCCGATAATTGTTGTGCGAATCCGTCGTCCCGTTGGCAGCTCAGTTGGCGATGCGCCGCACTCGAGTGGAGTGGTCCTGACAGGAAGCAGTCCCAGCCCGAAATATTGTTTCGCTTCGGGCGTTTTTTGAGGATACGCTTAGTTATCTGAACACCCTCTTCTTACAACCTATTGGAACGTGGGTATCCCGCACTTGACGTGACATGCCTAAAATCGTACAATTGTGAGAACAACGCGAATGCACGACATAAACATTGAAGTCTCATAGTCAGAAAAAACTTCTATAAGGATGCTGTGCCTATTAAGAATCCCACTTAGTACGTCAACAACTGTTTTGGCCATGGTGTCTTTGAGTAGTTCAACTTCCGGAAAGTTTGAAAGGGCGTCTTAAGCGCCCAGGTACGACCTCCCGCTCAATTCAAATATGCAAATGCCGACCCTGTACCACGGTTAGTCCGGCACGGGGCGCGTCAGTAGAGGCTCTCGAGGTTAGCTATATGCTTGCTTTTTGCAGATAGAACGTGTTTGGACGAACGATTATATATCCGATTTCATTCCCCGCCAAAAAACTAGTTGTCTTGCCCTGGCTTTGCTCTTGTTGATTCCCAAGTGCCCTTGGTGAATTCTTTCCAGTGTCTGGCTCTTCATGCTAGCCGTAATAACTTCATTGCAGTCTTTTTCCAGCTTATAAATTCCACAGATCGTTTCTTATTTGTTCGTCACGCACCATTTCCACAGCCAGCTGCCTACGTGCTGCTTTTCACCGAGTACTCTCTGTTTTCAATCGAAACCCAGACGCACCTTCAGTTGTCGTGACTTTAGCGCTGATACTATAGCAAAAGAACCTTCTTTATGATTAGACTGCGATTTCAATGCAAATAGTGGTGTACATTCTATACCATACGCGAGCACCAGCGATTACTCTGGAATGAACGATGAGATGGAGATAGATAGCCGACATGCTTGACTCGGACGTCAATCCCCGATGAATGACGGGTGTGCTTACGGCTATCATTTTGATAGAGCGCTACCTATTTCTCTTGGCACACGTTCGCCCAATGAAGTTTCTTTGAGTGACTCAACTGTTTTCTTCACTGTCACTGCAACGTGAACATATATTTTATGCTGTCTTTGTTGAGCTTTAAACTGGCAGCACCAAGCTGAAGTTTCAAATCAACAGGTTTAAGAAGAGTCTGGTTATAAGTACTATTCGTTTCATTCATTCACTGATTGAATCAATGTTTTGTAACATTTCTTCTATCAATGAATATTTTTGCGGGTGATATAAAAAGCGCAATTAAACTGGCAACGTCGTCACTCTTGTTTATATCTGTATCTGCGACGAAGCGGCTATACTATCGTTCGAAACGTGGTCGCAACCTTGCTTCATTTCTACGTACCAACAAATACTCGTTGACCACTTTGATAACTGCGTACGTTTATACTAGTATTATGACTAGTAGAGCAACCTTATTGTCGAAGATCCCAAGATGGAGCTTGATGAACAGGCCTCCGGGGACATTGGCGGTAAAAGTATGATTCTTCGATATGAGTCGTGACTACAATATGACGCTTCACGCAATGAAGGTGGCGCTTTGCCTTTAATGTAGTGTTTTCCACCTGTTCTTGCTGCCTGGTATATATGTACCCGTTTATTCTTCATATAAGCCCAACATGGAATGCTCACTTCTCAGTGCACTGGATATTATTGTCGCAAGATTACCACAGCGCCCTTGTCTCAATGCAGGTTTTGCAAGTTAAAAAGAACTTCACCGTGAGGCTAAACCAGGATTTCACCATTGATGTTGGTTTGGCAAAGAACACAATGATCTCCATTAGACTTGCTGGAGAGACCGATGGAGCACTGAAAGTAGGGGTTACGGACCCCAGTGGACGAAAATGCGCAGCCTGTGAGATCGTCCCTTACGGTGACACAACCAGGGTAACCCTGCCAGACCCCGTAAAGGTAAGGTAAACTGCCGAGAACTGAGCCTTGGCAAGGTTCGAGTTCCAGTGGTGTAGTTTGTTAGGAAGCGCGACTCTCTCGCATAATTCATCATTTGTTTTCCCCGAATGATTCACGCGCATCCTATGTGATTGTGGGGAATGCGGGTTACTGCGTCTCCAGCTACTACGAGGGTCTATGGAAGGATGGATGGATGAATGACATGAGCATCCCCTTTGGAATGGGGCGGCGGGTGGCGCCACCAAGCTCTTGCTATTATACTGCCTAATCTCCTACCAAGGTTAAACAAGAAAAAGAGGGAAACACACTATACACTCACACAACTCTAATTGCGAACTGTGCTTTTGTACGACTCCATGTTCTGTCGTTTCCCTACTTCCACAAATCCTCCAATAGCCTCTTACTAACCCCTATTGCGGATACGTTTACTTTTTCGCTGCTCTCGTTCAACCCCAGGGCTTCAAGGAGGCCAGTGGTGCCTAAATCGATTGCTCGCAGATGTATTCACATTCTAATAAAATATGCTCCAGAGTTTCCCTGTTCCCTGTTCTGTTCACGCAGCAAGCACATGCTTCTTCTTTCTTAAATCCCGCTTTATAGATGCGTGTTCTAAGGCATACCGATCTCGCTTCCAAAAGTAATGAGCTTCTTTTTGAGTTGTAATTTTTTTCTGTCCTGATTTCGACCTTTTCCTTATAAGTTGTTACTCATGGCAGGTTTCTTTTCCATTGCTCCACTCATCACAAAATTTCAGCCTCTCTGACTTTCTGCTTGACGTTATTTTTTGCTGTGTTGCCCACCCGACAGGCTGCATACTTGCTGGTAAGCTTCCTAGTTCTTTTCCTCCACCGTGAATCAATGTTTATCATGTACAGATACATCAACACTCTCCCGCCCCATTTACTTTCTTCGATAATCCTCAGTCGTTCGTCATACTCAATTTTACTGCGAGCTTCCCTCTCTTCAAAACTAGTCCAGCCAATATCACCCTGCACAGCTTCATCTGTAGTATTCCCGTGAGCGCCCATTGCGAGGCGTCCCACTCACCTTTGGTTCCTATCGAGTCCCAATCGTACCCCGGCAAACAACCGAGTTTCCAAAAGTAAGTCCTGGAACCATTACACTTTTCTACATATATCGGAGCCCTTCGTACCTATTGCATCCCCATAGCGCTCTGTACTTCATTATGGCTGCATTTCTCTTCCCCTCTCGGTTGTTTTTTCTTGTGTTTCCATATACCTATTGCCTTCGTTTATCCATATACCAAGGTATTTATATTTTGTTACACGAGCTATTTCCTGACCCTGTGTCGCCACGGTCTGTTCACTGTTTTCTCTACATACCATAACACCTGATTTTCCAACACTACATTTCAAACCTAAATTCTTTCCTTCTTACCTACGGATATTAGACAGACGTTACAATTAACTTTGCTTGTTAGCAAGCAACACAATGCCGTCCGCATAAAATAAAACTAGAAGCTGCTGCTCTACTACTCTACCCACTTGTTTTTTTTTTTTTTTAGAGATTAAACCTGATATTACTTCTTTCTACCGCCCTATCCATCCTTACCATGTACATCATAAACAACAGGGGGGATAAAGGGCACCCCTGTCTCAGTCCCTTGTTGATATGAACTTTCTCGTCGCTTCTCATCCCTTCCCATTCAACGCAAACGGTATTTTCTAGGTAAATCTCTCTCGAAAGCTGCACACAATCGTCACCGAAGCCTTTCCGTTACAGAATATCCCGCAAAATGTTGCGGTCTACGTTGTCACAGGCTCCTGTAATGTCTAAAAAGGCCACATATAAAGTTCTGCTTTCTACTTTTGATATTTCAATACACTGAGGAAGAACAAATAAGTTATCATCTGAACGCCTACATATTCTGAAGCCATTCTGAAGTTCTCCCAAAATTCCATTATTCTCTGCCCATGCTTGAAGCTCTAATTTGATTGCCTGCATTGCTAGCGTGTATATTACCGATGTAAGGGTTAACGGTATATACGAGTGAATTCTATCTTTCTCCCCCGTACCTTTATAAATTAAATTTCACGAGAACTTTCACGAGAGCTTCCTTACTTTTTGGTCCTAGTTCATTATTCAGCCTAACGGGAAACTCGTCTAGCCCTGTGGCTGTGCGCTTAGGGATTTTCCCTTCCGCTTTCTTCCAGTTGAAATTTATCAGCACCAGCTCCTTTTCCACCTGGGTCTCTTTCATGATTTTTTTTCTTCAAGTACAACCTCGTCATTGCCTTGGAAAGATTCGGCTGTTATTTTTGGGATGTAATTTATTGTCGCTTCTCCTTCTAGTCTGTTTCCATCTTTGTCTAGGATATGTTGTTTTGTTGTTGTTGACTTCCTGCCTAACAATATTATGTGGTTCCAAAATATTCTAGGTGCGGCCTTCTTTTTCTCACGTATTACTGACAACCAACGTTCACTTTCAGCTTTTATCTTTGCTTGCACCAGTATTTGAACCACAGACTTTTTTCCTCCCGGTATAATTCACATTTACCGGCTACTTCATCCGGCGACAACTGCGTCTTCTTTGCTTGCCTGTGCTTTCCGGATGCTTTCTGTCGTTCGGCGATCGCTTCTCGTACCTCCCTGCTCCACCAGCTTTGCGGTTTCTTACTGTATCTCTTCCGTGTTTGTCTCGTTATTTCACTTAGAAGCTTAGTATATTACCACTCTTTATTTGGTCATTTCCCAAGTTCCTCCTCGACTCTAGTGACTATATTTGTTATTTGTTCATCATTCAAATTTGAACTGTTCATTTTTCACTCCTTGCTCTCTTTCCCAACTACATATCCCATATTCAAAATGATGCGTTTATGATAACTCCCTATGCTGGTATACCCTTCCTCATTAATGACCCTTTCTGTCAACTTATTAATTCCTCCTGTCATCAGGCAGTTATCAATGGTTGATTGCCGGGTTCCCACTTCCCACGTGATCTGCCCTTCACACTTAAGCCCTGTATTCACGATAACGAGGTTATGTTGCTCAGAGAGGTCTAGCACTGACTTCCCGTTGTTGTCGGTATAGACATCTAAATCCTGTATGTGGGCATTCATGTCACCTAATAGGATCATTTCAGCACCATTCCAGAAACCCTTAATATCAGCGCTCATGCATTCCACTAACTCTTTATTCTTCTCTGCGCAATTATTTCCGGTGCACAAATACGTAACGCGCAGCCAAGTTTTTTTCCCACTCATTGTACCTGATAACCGAAGATGCTCTTGACATTTTAAATTTACTCTTTGTCCGTTTGGCTCCCTGATGGATGAGCATTCCGACTTGCCCTCCTTTTCTTTCCGACTTATTTCTGTTGCACCCTTCCCAAACATAATTCTCAATCACTGGCGGCTCTTCCGAGTCTCTAAGGTGCGTTTGTGTAACGACATACACCCTTATTTGTTCTCTAACTGCTCCTAAATCTCTGCCACTTTTCCTTTCTTCTGCCGCGCAGCATGTTTATCCAACCTATTGTATGGCGAGCTCTTTCTTGCTTTCCTCGTTTTTCTGTTATTGACGGCGATGCTATGCAGACGTTCCCTTAGGGGACCTTCCTCATTACTACCTACTATGGCCTCCTGAGCGCCCGTGGGCCCCTTAAAGAAGCAACAGCGCGACCAGTGAGTCGCCAGCACACTTCTAGTGCAAGCCTGTAATTGAAGTGGATCCCGTCTCGTTGAAAACCACCACACCTTCTCACCTCCCTGTTTACTTCGACAACCTCGAAGCCTTTATCTCCGCTCATTTTCCATATCGCCTCATTAGCAGTCACTACGGCTCTTTGTATGTGACTGCCACATACAGGCACCTCTGGCACCGTGCACACCACGATCTCTACCTGAAGGGACAGCTCGCGCAAGTCGTCCACCCCCTTCGCCAACGATGGGCTAGTCCTGTCCCTTTCCTGTTTAGGACCTCATTTAGCCCACCGGCCCTTATGAAAACGTTGCGCGCGTGGGAATTTTCCGCGAGCTTTGCTTTTGCTCGCTCGATGACAGAACCCAGCGTCCACCCCGGAAATGTCCCTACCGCTACTCTTTTATCGCCTTTCACTCTCTCTAAAATTGCTTCTGAGCACCTATCTAGGTTTGAATCGCCGGCGCATAACAACCATTTCACTTTCTCCTGCGTCTCCCATGCTTCCCTTTGTTTTTTTCCGTGTGATTCGGACTTGTCAAGGGGCATTGACCCAAGCGCTCCTGCTTTTGCCGCGTGGCGACCTGAA
Source organism: Dermacentor andersoni (assembly GCF_023375885.2). Classification (NCBI taxonomy): domain Eukaryota; kingdom Metazoa; phylum Arthropoda; class Arachnida; order Ixodida; family Ixodidae; genus Dermacentor; species Dermacentor andersoni. Next base: position 52,467,351 of record NC_092821.1, read on the forward strand.
GGTGGGTGCCGCTCTTTCCATCTAACCCCTCACCACGTTCCGTGCATTCCACGTACTTTGCTGGCACTCCCTCTCCTGTCACGTCGGGGGATTGTGTTCCATTGTCACGGCCATTTTCGTTCACAATGGCGGCGCTGTTCAGCGTTTCCTCGACTGCTTCAAGCCTTTTTCTACTACCTTCCGAGCATCACGCTCCCTATTTAGCTCATTTTTGAGCTCTTCAACCGGTTTGACAAGCTATTCCTCGAAAGCCTTCAATTTCTTCAGCCTAGCATCGACATCACAGTGTGTGCCGATTGACTCATTTTCCTCTCCATCTCATCCGTCGCCTCATCTCCCTTGTGCGAGCCCCCGGGCACTGCCTGCTTTCCCGGCTGTCTTGGCATGTATTTCAGGGCATTTTCTCCTGCAAATATTATAATACTATAATAATGCAGAGCACGTGCTTTCTGGTAAAAACCGATATTCAAAGGATCAAAATCCTTGAAATGTCGCAAAGTAATTCTTACCAATGTTTAAAAGCAATCAATGCTGCAGGGACTTATGGCACGTTTTCGCACGTGTTCAACCACGCGGTCACGCTCTCGCTTTCCTACCAACGCACACACAGTAAAACCACTACTAGCTTTCAGTCTTGCCACTTGCAAGCTACTGTTTAAAGGCTATAACGACTCAACGTCCCACCCGGTTTCACGTGCTGAAGCACGTGACGTGAAAGGGCGCTCTGACTATCCTGCAGAACCAAATGTGCACGAAACACTCCTGCACACACGAAAAAAAGAGAGGCAAAAGAAGAAGAAAACTATCCAATTATTATTTAAAGGCTAAAGAAAATCAGAAAATCAATAACAGAACAAGCTCAAAGCATGCACGAAAAACAGTAGTAGTTCGAGCGCCACCTGCTGGCGGAATAACCCACGAGCAAGAAGGAAGTTGCCGCCTCTTCCTAAATTTCAGAACGTTGTCGCGTGCGTACCGATGGTAGGGTCATATGCGCGCTCGGCAACCCACCGCAGGAATTGACTGATGGCGTCGGTGCAGCACTGTGATGGGCAAACGCTTCATCAACAGTTAGGCGTACAGAACTTAAAAACATGCTCCACGACTGCATAATCTGCCGCATTACCGAGTCTCAAGAAGCCCCCTCGTCAGCCAGCCAACCCTGTGTGCTTCACTACCCGCAGCGAGACCAAGCGTCGGTTATAGCTCGTAACTTACTTTTATGAAAGAAATAATTGCAGTTGGAATTCAGCGAAGTGTAAAACGTATATCGTGCTGCAAGCGACGACCATTCAATGCTTTTACCACGAACATCGGCTAACGATACGACACCGCGTTCAATTCACAACAGGCGCCTGACCCCGCAATGCGAGAAGGCACGGGGCCTGGAATGCTGTGTACATCAGAGTATCTTCCTTAATTTTCCATGAAATTATGAAGAGCAGAAAGTTAGGTGATCTCAAACGTACGCGTTTTGGGACCGTCAGCGGTTGATGTTTAACGCGCCATCCGTTAAAATGGGATGCGCAGCCGGCGTCGGCATTGAGTTGGTCGAGTCAAACGAGGCTGGCTATGCACGTTGTGCCGATTGTAGGGCCATTCCCAAAAGTCGCTGTTGACTAAGCTGCGTACGCCTCCAGGACGTTGCAGTACAGTCGGCGCAGTATAGCGGCTGGCTTAGTATTTGCAGGAAGCTTTCCGAGACGGCGGCACTCCAAATTGTTGCTCTGCTCTTTTTTTGCAGGCAGGGAGTGCCACATTTCTATAAAACTACTTGCAGAGAAAAGACACATATATAGATAGAGATAACTTGCAATATTAGGAAGTAAACATCCTTTTGATTTTACATATGTATGTCATTTCAAACAAGCTGAGGTGTGTACATTGATTTAGGAATTTATTTATTTATTTGTTTATTTATTTCTAAAGCGCTTAATGCCACGTTTCGTCGCAGAGTGTCGCCCCCCCCCCCCCTCGTCGTTTCAGGCTTTATAAAATTGGAAACAGAGAAAAAGGGGCCCCCAAAAGATTCTGGAAGCTTGTAACAGCACTAGGAGCTCCAACTAAAGATTTGCACGCGATTATAAGGGGTGAATCGGGTAGCATATACTAAGGAGACGATCCCCGGTGGCACATCACAGACGTTGTTAGGGACAACTTTGGCGCGAAAGGAAGCGTAGTTTAGACCTAAACATATCCAGCGAAAGCAGAGAAGCCTCAGAGATTAAACTTTAGCATAGAAAACTTTTGCTTGAGGACAGCAGATGATGTCCCTAATAACATGGCAGCAGGACCCGATGAAATCCCAATACAGCTAATCAAAAACCTCGGTGCAAAGTGCGAGGCACAGCTGACTAATGCCATAGAGCAGGTGATCAGAACTAAGAAAATTCCGATTGGATGGCGTGAAAGCAAAATGAACCTCATCTACAAAGGCAAAGGTGGTAAGGAGAAGACGAGCTCGTACAGGCCAGTTACAGTAACGTCGGTGATGTATACGTTGGCAACGCAAGGAATAAAATTAGAACTGTCGAAGTGGGTGTAGAGAAATGTACTGGCGGAACTCAGAAGATTTCAGTAGCTCAGAATAGACCTCTATTGATAGCATATTTATATATTCAAGGAGCCTATGAAAACGTAGACTGGTAATTGTTATGGGATATATTCAAGAACGAAGGCATCTATAACAATTTTGTGGAGCTGCAAAGGGAATTATATAGAGGCAGCCGAGTACAAATTGTCGGGTAGTCTAAAAGGTAATAAAGTGGTGGGACTTCACAAAGCACGGAAGCAAAGACATCCTCTGCCTCCATTGTTATTCGCGATTTCTGATTTCTGTGGGGCCACTGTGGGGCCAAAATAGGTTTGAGGTGGTGCATTGAATCTGGAAAGCAGTACTGGTGCCAGCGATAACATTCGCAAATGTGATTGTATGTTTAAAATCAGATATCTTGCCTGGGTTGGAAGTTAATGGTCGGTAGGCCGGTTGGTTTTGGGAGCCCAAGGTAAAGGCACAAATGAAGCAATGTAGGGTGATATGTGTTGGGTCCATTTTGAATTTATAGAAGCGCAGAGCAAGATTTGAAGAAAGACTCGGGAACATGGATTACACAAAATGGAGGAAGAGGTCAAGAAAGTTGGCAACCGACTACAGGGCAATTGAATGTGTAAATAGACAGCCAGGAGTCATCAGAAAAAAGTGAGAGAAGCAGAGACAGTGAATAAGATTCAAAAGTATCGAAACAAAATGGACTATAGAGATTTACAAAAATGAGAAGAAAGAAATTATAAAGGACAACTTGTACGATAACACGAAGGGCAGTGCCTTGCTACTTGAGGATTGAGCCGGCTGCCTGAGAATAAAAACGTACCGGAGCAAATATTCGGAACTAGATAATGCATGTGCACGCTGCCTCGAAAATCCGGAGACCACTCAGCACATCCTAATTGAATGCAAAGGGATTCACCTTGTGAGAACCGTATGTAACGTCCACCTTCCGCAATCACTGGGATTTGAAGTAGACGGAAGCACCACCCGATCAGCAGTCCAGATAAGTGAGAGACGTGTAGAGCGGTGGTGGGAAAAAAAGCAGGGAAGAGACTGACACGACCGGATCTGTTAGCCATAACTAGCTGTACAATGTAGATTTTGAAGGGGAAAAAAGGGATTAAGGAGATGTACGCTAAATTGCTTGAGAAGAATATGGATGGTATCCCAGATTAAATCGAGCAGGCTAGGTGACTATTTGTCACTACTGCCACGTTTCAAAGAGGATGTCATTAAATCGTCTTCATTAGGTGAGGATCAGTGCCCATTTAAATTGTGTAACTGTCTCATAGATTAAATTGATTGCTGTTACTGTGAATCCCAATCCTTCCACGATAACTACAACACACATTACGGACGTTTATCGCTCCTTTCAGGGGAGGGGGGAGGCTAAGGCGGGGCCTCAGAGTTTCTTGCAGTTTCCTCAAGATTCTCTTAACGCAAATTTTGAACAATTTGCGCGTGCCCAGTAAAATCATTCCCCATTATGCATACAAGATTAGTCTAGAAATATTGAGAAGTGTTGTAATTGTAGGCGTTATGGGCCATCCATATTCCTGCTTGGGTCGAGAAGAATTCAAGAAATATTTAATCCAATGTGTGCTTTCAAACTTCAAGTTTTGTTCTGACTATGAATGTTTTGCTGATCTGAAAGAATAACATTCACGTTTCAATTTGCTTCAAACATTTCCTGAACAATTACAATCCCATGCAAAGAGAATTTGGCAGGGAACATCTTTTTATTTAGGGTAAAGTTTGTTTGAGTTCAGTAGACAAATTAGACAAATGACAAGAACTTGGGTAAATATGACACTGAAACTTTGTTACGCACGGAAATGATATTCTTGTCTGCAAAAGCAGTGTTTTCAAAAAGTCGCGTTTATATGTTCAGTTGTGGACCACCAAGGCCTAAATTTATCAGGAACTTAATTTCCCCAATCATTTACTGGTCATTCCCTTGGAAAGTCCGTCTTGGCAATTCTTGTCGCTGAACAGAATCACTGACGCACAAACAAACAGGGTGCCGTCACCGGTCAGCAATGCCATTTCTCGCTACATCATATATTTGTGTGTGTGTGTGTGTGGGTGGGTGTGGCGCACATGTGTTGTAGAGTGATTGATTGACACTGTATTATATTTATTTTTCAAGACGGGTACATGGACGCTTCATCTAGAGAGAAACAGCAGCGATGAAGTCGGCGCCTGCGTGAGTGTGTTTTCACAGCCTACTAACAACAATACAGAACCCATCAGATCCAAGGCCCGAATGACGAACACGTTGGTTAGAAACAACTCCCTCGCTATCGTCATTGTTGATGTGACTAAAGGAAAGAAAATCGTTGTGAATGCAACTGTGACGGCTGAGATAACTGACCTGGATGGCGCAACCACAACCCTAAGACCCCGCGACGATGGCCAAGGTACGCATATTGTTACATGATTCTGTTGTCGCTGAGCTGAATATAGTCGGCTAAAAATTAGACTGTAGCCTGTTAGCAGTGGCTGCGGTGCGCTGTAAAACAGTGCCGGTTGCGAGCATCCCAGATTTTTATTGGTTCTATTTCCTAGAACTGAGGTTATACAGCGCGACAAAGACGACGACACAAGGAAACAAATACCACAGACAAGCGCTGACTGCCAACTGGAAATTTATTTGAAATTCACAGGACATTTATACCTTTTGCAGCATAGGCATACGCACACCAGTCGCAACAACAGCTGCAAATCAACAACATTACAATCTTTGTTCCAAAAATGTTATTTCTTTTCCCGACAAGGCAAGAAAGGGAGTGCTTACACATTTATCCCCTTCCTTTCTAATGTGACTCTCACTCTCTTGCCTTATAGGGAAAAGAAATATTTTTGAAAGAAAGATTATAATGTTGCTGATTTGCGGATGTTTTTGTGAGTGGTGTGCGCATGCCTATGCTGAAAAAAGTATAAATGTCCGGTGAATTTCAAATAAAATTCCAGTTGGCAGTCATCGCTTGTCGGTGGTATTTGTGTCCTTGTGTCCTCGTCTTTTTTGCGCTGTTTAACCTCAGTTCTAAGTATGAACCAATGAGCCCTCATCAAGATCATATTAATGCAAATTTCTGTTTCCCTCCTGGGATTTGTTTGGCAAGTGTAGATGCGTCTGCAGCGCACGTCCGCAGAAACGCATATGTAGATATATATATATATATGTATATATATATATATATATATATATATATATATATATATATATATACATCTTTAAGCGATTGTCTGCCTTGCTTCAATGCCTTTATGACCAATGTTAGCGTCGTTCACTTAAGTAAGGTGGGTGAACCTTTCGGAACAACTTTTTTTTTTCAGTCTCATTGACAGGAATCCCAGTAGCATCTATAGAAATCTTTGACGTCGTTATTAAAATCTGCAGAAGTGCCGAAGTCACTGTGCGAAGGTTGAATCTTGTTTGGTCATGCACCCTGCTCAATTTGTGATCTCGTATGAGATTTAGCTAAGCTTACTAAGAATAGTTTCTAGGCCTAATACCCATATGATACTCAAAAGCCAAAACCCTCCAAGAAGTCGCAAGCCACAAGCACTTAAAAAGTCGACATCTGAATGTTTTTATCTACGAGTACTATTTTACGCACTTAATAGCTATTGGAAACTGCGTTCAAGCGTAATATGTCAACTACTGATAGACTTATAGCACTCACATTTCCTCTTGTACCATTCATTATCGATTCAAGTTCGGGCAACAAACTATAAGGTTTAACTTTAATAAAATTCTTTAAATTTATTACCATGAAAGTTTTCACATGTGAAACCTTAGCAATATAGTGCACCAGATGATGGTCTTGATCGCTCCATTAACCTCACGAAAGGACGACGCGAAGTTCAAAGCACTGTTTTCTTTTAATGCGAAAGCATTAGACGCCTCATTGCGCGAACATTTGTCGTAGTGAGCGACGTTGCCAAAGAGTAAAAACACGTAAAAAAAATGTTCGGGTCGACGTCAAGCTTATTAGGCTGGCTCCTGCAAAGAAACTGAACTAATGACTTTAAAAAGTAAATGTGGTACATCTCGCTCTGAATGGGAACCAAACCCTGGCCAGCGGGGTGCGAGACGGGCACCCGTCCCGGAGCCCATGGTGGCTCCATAGTTCTCTGGCTGACTAAAGGTGTGCCTAGTGCGTGCGTTGAGGCCGGTGGAGAGACTGGCGCTGTGTGAACGCAACCAACTCCTCAGCGACGATAACATGCCGTGCGCTTTCTGCTTCGAACACATCCTCAGGGGGACAATGTCCATTCTGTCCAACAAGAACACGTCACCCTGTGCGCCCTACTACGTTGTCGCACATTTCAAGCGTATATAGTTTCATGCGTGTCAAAAACCTAAATCGAAAACATTTCACCAAAGCGACTATAATTATTTCGCATTCCCCCACATAAGCAGTCCTAAATGTTTGTGCCTTATACATCTCTGAAAACAGAAAGACCGCTACTTTTAAAATTTTATCTGATCAGACGTGCTTTTTTCAGCAAGGCATGTGTTCTTTGGCTTCCTCCTTAAAAAGGTATAACAAAACTTGTAACCCCACCCGGCGTCTGTGAAATCGAAACTCAGAGTACCGGTTTGATGCGGTAACATAAAAAATGCAGCAGATCCAAAGTGCTCTGTTGGAACCAATGTACAGCGATACTTACGAGGCAGTGTTCCCGTGAAACTTCTTATGTGTCTCTGTGTGTCTATTTCTTCTTACGTCCTAGTTTAGTCACGCGCACACATTCTATCATTGTTAATTTGGTTAGCCAATGCTTACAAATTTATACGGCCGCTAAAATTACTACCCTCACTTCGTACCACATACCCACTAATTTACTATCGCAATCGGTGCTTTTCTCTCGGGCGAGACTGCGACTTTTCTTGAGTTACCATTTTCATATTTCTTATCGTATTAGTGTAGCTGCACAAACAAACAACAAAGATATATCATAACCACGGATATCAATTACTCAGCCCACAGCCCTAGCTAACAGCACGCCTCAGAAAATGACGTGCAGCGCAGCTGGAGCTTCTGTATTAAAGAGGTAATGGAACGAATTTTGCAGAGCCAGACGTGTACGCTGACGACGGGAAATACACTGATTACTACAACAACATTAAGGAAAGTGGAAGGTACATTTTGAAGGCCTACGTGAGTGGTGACAATGTCAACGTATCCTGTCGAACGGCATGTTCTGCGAGCTCCAATATGCCCCTCATTATGCAGAACAACACTACCGGTGAGTACCTAATTGAAACGTTTCCGTGAAACACTGGTTCTGAACACACAGACATGGTCCCACATCTTTTGCAGTATCCTGAATGAGCACAAAGAACCTACGCGTGGCATAAAGCTTGAAACAGAAACTATTATTACGGAGTGAATGAGAACACGTGCCGGTACGAAACGAACCGACGAGGCACATGTAAAGCGTCCTCACGTTATATCTGCTGCTTGCACCTGGTGGTTCATTGACTAAAGGGACACTAAAGGCAAATATTAAGATAACTTGATAGACTGATACGCGACAATCCCTAAGTCGTCAAAGTTATCGCGAACAGAGACTCGAGAAATTAAGGTAAATGCAGGACATGATTAGACACTCCCCCGGGACGTTCAAGCACTAGCCCGGTGACGAAAGCACTCCTCAGTTAAATTAAGTCAGTAGTTCTCAACCACTTGTTGAAAAAACATTCTTATATTGTATTATAAACCGAAATAATATGCTACTTGTCCAGTTCTACTTCATTTCTAGAAAAACAAAGATGTCATTAAAATTACCCTTAACAACTAGGCCGGTGGAAAGGCCTCGTAGCCAAACCACTCCACGCCGCCCACGCTTTCGCGTTTCAGTAGTCTTGTTAACATGTAGTGCTACGCTGGTTTGGCAGGCTGGCAAAACTAGCACAAACTGCAGGCAGCAGAGAAATAAGCTACCATGTTATATCACGAGTTGCCCGAACGGTCTACGCCGCTTCACTAAAGAGCAGCTGCAGCGGCGAATCCATCGCTCTGTCTTCCCTCGGTGTGGCCGTCTGTCGGCCGCCGCTTTTTAGGGTGGTCATGGCGTGTGCAACGTCACTGCTCCCCCGGCTGGGTGACGGGATATTTGTATTTTGAAAAAGGTATTCGCATGCTTCATATTCAATATTCTCGTAAACTAAGTCTTTTCTTGGCACGAAACAAGCGTTGTGAGGTTTCTGGAATGGTACTTAAACAGTCTACGTTGAGTGAGTATTAGCCTGTAGTGCCCCCTTAGCGCACGACTGCTTAGAACGTTGCGAGCGTTTGGTCTAATCAATGCATGTGCATTTCATAAGCACACTGCATATACTCTGGACCAGCTGAATTGATAGCTCAGCCCAAAAAACCACAACGCCCCTTCTATTTGTGCTTCCGCGCCCGAAAGGTCACAATGTTTTACAACTGTGAGAATTTACCTCGCACTTCTGCTTGGTTATTCATTGCAATGCATCAAAGCCAAAGCACGTAATTTGTAAACACCCGTAATTTAAGGTAAACAAATTTAAGATGGTTACTAAACCGCACTTTTAAACGAAGATGACTCCAGAAGTTGGCTTTCGTGTACAGCAGGCACCGACTGCTATTTGCAGAATTCGGAAACAAGTTATGCATGCCATCGTTTTGACATCGCGTTTCGGGATGCAAAAAGTTAGAATGACAGGTGTACTTTTAGTATTTGTAGTTTTCTGCAAACTGTAGCAGAAATATTGCCTATTTGCTTTCAACGTTTGGTTTCACCAAAGACGCTGTCACGGATATTTTTTTCACCTTACCTTAATTTCCACCAATGTAACTATGGCAGGAATGAGGTAATCGTAACGTAATTGGGATGCAATAGTTAACAATACCTGCTGATGAACTAGACGTCAACACTGTCACGATATTTCAGGAAAGCTTGAACTTCTTATACGCAGAGTATCACCGCTCTGAAGCGGCGGCATCATAATGCTGGAGCTACTTATAAATATTTCTCTGAATTTCTTGAATCAGTACATGCCGCATCCTAATTAGGCCAAACAAGGTGCGCCATATTGACTGACAATAGACTGTCTCCAAACCCACCAGCGAGAACTGCCAAGATCCATCAACTCCACATAGTGCACACTGCCCGCATGTGTTTACAGCTTCTTCCATTATTACAAACACCCTGTTGGTCACGTCTATTTTATTAATGTAAATCGCCCGCTAAGTTTATTTGCTCGACTTTTTGCCTTTGCATAGCAATGCTTCTTTGAAGTACAATATTTGGGCTCGGGTGTTTAGCGCTTCGGGCGTGGGCAGGCACTTTGCCTTCCCTATACGTTGCCGTGACCCTAATCGGCATAGTATCCACGTTCACGTAACGTAAATTCACGACCATGGTGAACTGATGACCTGTTTTCTTTTTCTTCCTACTTTACCTATTCATTTCGCTGTAACAGCGCCAGCGGAAATCTTCACGTAGTCATGACTGCCTCTAAAGAGTACTCCCCGAGCGGCTGTTACTTTCTCAATATGCGGCAAGAGGATCATATTCTGTTTATTAGCAAAGGCTAAAGCGCCGTACCGGGCCGGCCAGGGTCGGGCAGTGCCCAAGTATTTCGATCGCGGGCCATGTATGGGCAAGGTTTGAAAGCTCGGTGCCGGGCATCGGTGTACCAACGCGTGGCGCTCTCGGGCTCGAACCGGGCTCGGACCAGAAGAAAGGGTCCGTGCATGCTCTAGTGTAAGCTACAAAAAAAAAAAAAATACTTAATGGGGTTTTACATGCCAAAACAACTTTCTGATCGTTAGGCACGCCGTAGTAATGGACTCCGGAAATTTGGACCACCTGGGGTTCTTTAACGTGCACATAAATCTAAGTAAACGGGTGTTTTTGCATTTCGCCCCCATCGGAATGCGGCCACCGTGGCCGGGATTCCATCCCGCGACCTCGTACTCAGCAGCCCAACACCATAGCTACTGAGCAACCACGGCGGGTAGTGTGAGCTACAAGGCTATCTGTTTCTTTGTATACTATTATGCTTCCTATGAAGGAACAGCAATTATCTACGCAATAGGTATAAATGCAATGGCGAGAACAAATAAGCGTAAAGCACTGAAACCTTCGTAAATGAAAGCCCAAGAGCATGTTTTTTTTTTTTTTTCAAACACATCTCCTGTCTGTGCTCGAAAAGGGATTCAGGCACAGACTGGAATGTGCTTTCAACTTACTCGTTTCCATGGCAGTGTTCAAGTGTCCTTACATGCAACTGTATTCTCATCGCATAATATTGTCCACTGCGAGTAAAACGCGGCGCACTGATTGTCTACACAAGAAGCGCTATTGAGACCAAGGACACTCAAATTGCTCGCTTGTTGTGTAAACCCCTCACAATATTTTCAATGTCAACATCACTTGCAGGGCAGTGTAGCCCGTCCCATAAGTATCCCAAAAGTTGCTTCCCTTCCTACAACGGCACCTTCAAGTATAAACGCCAGCGGCCTGGAGAACAGACCGTCAACGGAACTTGGCATAGGGTTGCCGACGGAGGATCATTCTATCTAGAGGCCCATAACATGAGCCTGGATCCACCCTTGAAACCTTGGAAATTTAAAGCCTGTTGTGAGAGACTCGGAAAAAATGGCACTCTCCTTCTAGAGTTGAGTTGGAATTGGGCCGGTGCTCACCTGAACTTCGGGAAAGGTTGGTATTGGAATTGGAAGCGCAGCACGGTTCTTTAGCACATAAGCAATCGAAGAATGAAGTAAGAATACTGAACATCGTTCCAGAATTAATCTTGCTCAACTGGCCACTTGGAGCGAACTCGGTGCACGTTGAGTAAAAGTAAAATATTCTGTCTGTTAAATCAAATGTGTAATCAAGAAAGGTGAAGTCAAACATTGCCGCGATTTTCCATAACGCCAACGTTGTAGCGGCCACATTTAAAGATGTATGTAGCGAAAAGAAAATAGCTGTGACGTCTAAGCCGGAACATATGTGCCGCGTACGATCATCCATATAAACTTGGACGAGAAAAAAAGAAAGCGATACTGAACTAAACACATGAAATAGCTGTAGATTAAACGTGTTCTGTTTTTCAAATGAGCAAAGGTTCAGTCGTATATTTCATGTAGCATCAGTATACACGCAACGGCTTTTCTTGCAACTTCAATATAAACGTACCATGAGGAATAATCACTCACATTTTGCTTTAACATTTGTTCGGTATTATGTGTCCTCTCTAACAGCGTCATCAATCGATATCCGGGTGAGCAATGATTCCGAAAGCCTCAAGCAGCATTTCGAGTCCCAGGAGAAGATTGATTCAACGAACTTGGTTGAGGGTACTTTAGAACCTGGTGAAGCACGCACACATAATGTTGTGACGATGTCGCTTCCCCCTGAGTGGGCAGAATTGACGGAAGAATACACAAGGTGGAACCTCAAGTTTGCTGCGAGAACGACCAACTCCCTAAACGTGACGTCCGAGCTATCAGACATTGCAGAGTTGGACTACTTCAACCACCACAAGCACACATCAGAGGCTCCAGTTCCTACAAGGCACACGGCACCTGAAGGCGGAAACACAGCCGAATACAATGATGCGGTGCACAAATCCATGACAGAAGACTCTGGCGACGACGAAAAGTCCCCATCAAATGCACCAAGATGGGAGCCCACACGAGACCCGGAAGCTACGAAAGGCGGTAAAGAATCAACAGACGGACACAGCGACGAAGACAACGATGACGGCACGACGTCCGCATCTGTAACGCCACTGGTTCTGGGTCTTCTGGCAACAGTAGTGATCGTTTCTGCCGGGATATGGGCCCTTAAAAGAATGGAGGATCAACGCGAAGCTGTGATAGCAAGAAACAGTGCTACGGAACTGACTGCGACAACGAACTTGTCAGTGCAGTAGAGTTACAAACGGTGCAATAAATTTCATTGAAGACACTGCTTCAGGTAGTTTTACTAGGCTCGCCTCTTTTCTGCACCTCGTGTTTCAGCGAATATTTCGAACTAATAACCAAAGTCACCGCACTATACTTGACACTTCTGAACACCTCGCGGCTTCTGGCACACCAGAGGATTAGTGAAAAATGGTTATTTCAAGAACCAACTAATATTTTCATTCAATTTAAGCCATATTTTATAACTGCCCAAATAATGACGTTGCTCAAAACTAATCTATTTGGCAATATCGTTATATGTCCCTCAAATCAGCCACGAAATGCTTTGGCGTCGGGTTACCGTACGCAGGAACCACAGCGCGGTAGGACGACAGTGCAAAATCATACAAAGATCAAGTGCATTCTTTGGCAAACTAGAAAGCTGGAATTCTTTGAGCACACACGACATTCATTGTGTATTGAACAGTCGTCAAAAATTGATCGATCAAAAATTTCTAACACACGTTCAAACAGCAAAGACTTGTAGTTCACGAGGTGTCAACTGACTTATTGAATGTTATCAATGAATGCAAGAATGTAAGTCACAAACGTAAGCGAGCAAATACAGGTGGCAGCTGTAGGATGCATGGCGGGTGCCCGGAGAATGTTTTTTATTCAAACACCCTAAAGGCAAGGCAGGGATTACATAGGGAGGGAACAACAGTAAGTACAAAGAAACGCAGTACTACGATGTGTACAGAAGTCACTGACCGTTACCAGCACGTCGAAAAAAAAACTTAAAATATAAAAACGCAAAGCAACAATCATCAACAAACATTCACTTGTTACAGAGAATAGCGTTATATATACACACGTATAAAAATTCGTAAAGGGGAAGGATGAAGGTTACAGCTCAAGGTGACGTTTCAGGCTGGTTACAAACGCTTCGTAATCAATGACAGATGCAATGGTGGCAGGCAGAAGATTCCATTGACGGATGGCTAGGACGAGCGGCGAATAAAAGAAGAGGTTAGTGAGATCAAAGATGGGTTCTACTATGAGTCGGTGGTCAATGCGTGGGAATATGCGATGCGCTGGAGTGAGACGGGACATAGCAAAGGAAGAGTGGCTGTGACATAATTTGTGGAAAAGGGACAGAATGGAAACCGTTCTACGTCTTTTAAGAAAGTGGGCACGGGAGTAGCAACAGCATCAATGCTCACATTCCGCCTTTTGGCACTTCGCAGGCTTTCCTGGCATCCTTTCTTCGGTGGTCGGCGCTTGCCTCTGATGCCTTAGCTGACCGTTAAAATATGCTGCAACACCAGACGAACCCGCCGGCCATCACTTCCCAGACACCTACTCCCTACCGAACCCATCCGGACTGCCTTGTCCAATCTACTGCGCATTTACGTCATCAACGGTGACGTCAACCCCTGGTGCCTACTTAAACTCCCGGCCGTTCGACACCGTCTTTAGTGGGCGCGGGAGTGGCAACAGCATCATGTCTCACCTTCCGGCTTTTGGCACTTCGCAGGTGTGTAAGCGTTTTTCCCTGTGCGCTACAAAAAGCGATGATCTCTGCTTGTTGCTACTTCCACGCCCACGCGTGCTTTGGGATATTATTTGCGAATGTTTCCATATGTCTATGTTATTACTTAGCTGTGGTGACATCGAAACTAATCCTGGGCCTACCACGCGTTCAGAATATTTTCTTGATACACAGACGTTACCTGATGAACCCTCGGAACAAATGGCCGTCCTCTTCCAGCTTCTGAAAGACGTTCAATTGCGATCGGTTCAGTCCTCAAAGCACCAGACAAAATTGGTTGCTGATGTCAAAGCAATCAAAGCCAGCCAAAAAAATATTGAAAGCAAGATTGGCTGCATCCAAGAAAGACTGGATGCTCTTGAAGATAAAGCTAATTCACTAGATCAGCCTAAGGAACACGTCACAGGTCTCCAGAAATCTGTAGCGACGTGCAACACTCATCTTGTTTCGTTGCAATCTGTGTTCAACAACCTAGAGGACAGATCATGAATCCCTGATCGTGACATCCCTGATTATCGCGAATCATGGGAAGGATCTGAGGCCCACATCATTAGCGCGCTAGCACCTATCATCGGCAATCTACCCGACATGGCAATTGAATGCGCTCATCGTCTCGGTTCCACTTCACCCGGTAAATGCCACCCCATTGTAGCCAAATTCAGCAACTACAAAGTAAAGGAAAAGGTGCTTTCCGCGCTTTCCTAAAAGATAAAGACAACACGATCTGTGAAGACTACTCACCTGCCACCCGCCATATCCGAAGTAAACTGATTTCCTTTGCAAAACAGTTACCGGGCAAACCCCTGTTTCATCTCCCATACAACAAATTAGTTGTAAACGAGAAGCAGTACACGTACGATCCCGTTACAGACAGCGTGCTAACATCGAACCACGTACTGCGCCACCTAATCGTCCATAGGGAAGCGGGAGGGGCAGTGGAAGTCACTTATACCCCGTGTCTGTCCTTTTCGCTAACATTCGAAGCATCAAAAACGAAGGCGACTCATTCAGTTCCACAGTCGACACGTTTATCCCAGATATCATTGCACTTACCGAAACTTGGCTGCATCCCCATATTAGAGACCATGAAATATTCTCTTCCGCACATGGCTTCTCAGTTTATCACTGCAACCATACGTTGCGTCAAGGTGGTGGTGTTCTACTAGCTAATAATAAACACCTACACTCTCAACCCATTACTATTGCTACTAAGTTGGAGATAGTCTGGGCAATTATCGAAATAAACTACGTAAAATTATAATGGGCGTATGTTATCACGCTCCTACTGACATTGCCTCCTTTGCTAACGAATTACAAGACACAATCAATATCGTTGTAACACGCTTTCCTCTCTTACCCTTGTTTCTACTGGGTGACTTCAACATTTCAAACATAGTCTGGCATAGTGAACTTATCGTGATACACCCGTTCTTCGCGTTAGCAAAAGATGTTCTTGACTTGTGCGCACTGTTCTTCTTGTGCGCACCCTTGACCTTCTGTTAACAACACGACCCGATTTTATTTCGAACATTGCTTACTTACCATCCTTAAGCGATCACTCCCTTATCCATTTCAACATCAACATTTCACGTCCGAAATCGGAAGAAAGATCAGAACAATTCACGGCTATAAGAAAGCTGACTTTGAATCTATGAACAACGAGCTCTGTATATTCCTTGATACTTTCATGACTGATTTCGATAACCGCAGTGATCAATCGAACTGGAATATGTTTTGTTACTAAAATTCGTTTATTAACAGGAAAATTCATCCCTACCTACACTCTTTCCTGTAATGATAACGCTCCCTGGTACAACACCAACATTAAACGCCTTTCTAACAAAAAAACGTTCGTACAGACTAGCTAAAACATCTGCAAACGCTCAAAGAGGGGCAGCTTACAAACGCGTTACATATAACTACATAACAGCGCTTAAACAAGCTAAAGATAACTTTTTAAAGAACACATTGCCATCCATGCCATCTACTGATGCGAAAAAGTTCTGGCGCACTATTACCCCAAAGCATGACGACGCCATAACCCTTGTTTATTGCTCCGATACCGCAATTCGCCCTGCCGATTGCGCATCTGTATTAAAAGACGTTTTTACGCGTAACTTTTCTAAACACGCTCATGTAACACGCCCAACTATACTGTCTTAAGACTGCGCCGCAATGCACCCTTTAATAATCGAACCCGTTGGCATGGAAAAAATGATCGCCTCATTAAAGCTCTCATCCGTTCCTGGCTGTGACTTAATTAACGCAAACTTTCTAAAAAGTACTAGCACATATTCTTCCATTATTCTTGCAAATATTTTCCTGCAATCACTTGACAAAGGTTCACTGCCTGCTGATTGGAAGGTGGGGAAGGTGATTCCACTCTACAAAACAGTTACTAAAAATTCCCCACTGAACTATCGGCCTATTTCCTTAACCAGTATACCATGCAAAATTATCGAGCATATTCTGTTTTCTCATATTGCCAACTTCTTAGAAGAAAACCCCTTTTTTTTTCTCAGTTTCAACACGGCTTCCGCAAAACATATTCGCATGACACCCAAGTAGTATCATTCACGCATAAACTAAACCTATTGCTTGACCACTCTTCAGTTGCAGGTCGAATTTTTTTTGGACTTCGCAAAAGCGTTCGATAAAGTGTGCCACAGCTTATTAATCTACAAACTGCAACAACTAAACCTTGACCCTAAATTTTTTTACTGGCTTGAGGTTTTCCTCACTAACCGTTCACAGTTTGTTTCAACTAACGAAGTAACCTCTAATCTGAGTCCTGTTCATTCAGGTGTACCACAAGGCTCCGTGCTTGGACCCCTCCTTTTCCCCATATATATTAACGACTTACCTTGCTGTGTTTCATCTCAAATCCACCTATTTGCCGATGACTGCGTAATTTACACCGAAATAACTCGCGACGAGGATGTTACCAGGCTTCAAGCTAACCTTAACGTCGTTTCTGCAATGATGCAATTCATGGTTAATGGAACTAAATGTTAACAAGTGTAAATTCATGCGTGTATCTCGAACTACCAGTGAACCACCTGTGCACTCGCTTAATAACGCTCCATTAGAATTGGTAACAACTTACAAGTACCTTGGCCTCCACATCACCTCTGATCTTACTTGGAATACCCACATCACTCATATAATAAGTAACGCTAACAGAATGCTAGGTTACTTACGACGCAACTTTTCCAAAGCACCTTCTTCCTTAAAATTCATCCTCTATAATGCTCTAATATGGCCTAAACTTCAGTATGCTGCTTCAATCTGGGATTCAGGTCAAGTAAACCTAATGCACTCACTGGAAATGGCTCAGAATAACTCTACTCGTTTCATTCTTTCTAACTATATTAGAACCGCGGGTATCAGTGCCATGAAATCTAGCCTTAACCTACCGTTCTTCTCGTCACGTCGAAAAATCTTTGACGTCGTTATTAAAATCTGCAGAAGTGCCGAAGTCACTGTGCGAAGGTTGAATCTTGTTTGGTCATGCACCCTGCTCAATTTGTGATCTCGTATGAGATTTAGCTAAGCTTACTAAGAATAGTTTCTAGGCCTAATACCCATATGATACTCAAAAGCCAAAACCCTCCAAGAAGTCGCAAGCCACAAGCACTTAAAAAGTCGACATCTGAATGTTTTTATCTACGAGTACTATTTTACACACTTAATAGCTATTGGAAACTGCGTGCTAGCGTAATATGTCAACTACTGATAGACTTATAGCACTCACATTTCCTCTTGTACCATTCATTATCGATTCAAGTTCGGGCAACAAACTATAAGGTTTAACTTTAATAAAATTCTTTAAATTTATTACCATGAAAGTTTTCACATGTGAAACCTTAGCAATATAGTGCACCAGATGATGGTCTTGATCGCTCCATTAACCTCACGAAAGGACGACGCGAAGTTCAAAGCACTGTTTTCTTTTAATGCGAAAGCATTAGACGCCTCATTGCGCGAACATTTGTCGTAGTGAGCGACGTTGCCAAAGAGTAAAAACACGTAAAAAAAATGTTCGGGTCGACGTCAAGCTTATTAGGCTGGCTCCTGCAAAGAAACTGAACTAATGACTTTAAAAAGTAAATGTGGTACATCTCGCTCTGAATGGGAACCAAACCCTGGCCAGCGGGGTGCGAGACGGGCACCCGTCCCGGAGCCCATGGTGGCTCCACAGTTCTCTGGCTGACTAAAGGTGTGCCTAGTGCGTGCGTTGAGGCCGGTGGAGAGACTGGCGCTGTGTGAACGCAACCAACTCCTCAGCGACGATAACATGCCGTGCGCTTTCTGCTTCGAACACATCCTCAGGGGGACAATGTCCATTCTGTCCAACAAGAACACGTCACCCTGTGCGCCCTACTACGTTGTCGCACATTTCAAGCGTATATAGTTTCATGCGTGTCAAAAACCTAAATCGAAAACATTTCACCAAAGCGACTATAATTATTTCGCATTCCCCCACATAAGCAGTCCTAAATGTTTGTGCCTTATACATCTCTGAAAACAGAAAGACCGCTACTTTTAAAATTTTATCTGATCAGACGTGCTTTTTTCAGCAAGGCATGTGTTCTTTGGCTTCCTCCTTAAAAAGGTATAACAAAACTTGTAACCCCACCCGGCGTCTGTGAAATCGAAACTCAGAGTACCGGTTTGATGCGGTAACATAAAAAATGCAGCAGATCCAAAGTGCTCTGTTGGAACCAATGTACAGCGATACTTACGAGGCAGTGTTCCCGTGAAACTTCTTATGTGTCTCTGTGTGTCTATTTCTTCTTACGTCCTAGTTTAGTCACGCGCACACATTCTATCATTGTTAATTTGGTTAGCCAATGCTTACAAATTTATACGGCCGCTAAAATTACTACCCTCACTTCGTACCACATACCCACTAATTTACTATCGCAATCGGTGCTTTTCTCTCGGGCGAGACTGCGACTTTTCTTGAGTTACCATTTTCATATTTCTTATCGTATTAGTGTAGCTGCACAAACAAACAACAAAGATATATCATAACCACGGATATCAATTACTCAGCCCACAGCCCTAGCTAACAGCACGCCTCAGAAAATGACGTGCAGCGCAGCTGGAGCTTCTGTATTAAAGAGGTAATGGAACGAATTTTGCAGAGCCAGACGTGTACGCTGACGACGGGAAATACACTGATTACTACAACAACATTAAGGAAAGTGGAAGGTACATTTTGAAGGCCTACGTGAGTGGTGACAATGTCAACGTATCCTGTCGAACGGCATGTTCTGCGAGCTCCAATATGCCCCTCATTATGCAGAACAACACTACCGGTGAGTACCTAATTGAAACGTTTCCATGAAACACTGGTTCTGAACACACAGACATGGTCCCACATCTTTTGCAGTATCCTGAATGAGCACAAAGAACCTACGCGTGGCATAAAGCTTGAAACAGAAACTATTATTACGGAGTGAATGAGAACACGTGCCGGTACGAAACGAACCGACGAGGCACATGTAAAGCGTCCTCACGTTATATCTGCTGCTTGCACCTGGTGGTTCATTGACTAAAGGGACACTAAAGGCAAATATTAAGATAACTTGATAGACTGATACGCGACAATCCCTAAGTCGTCAAAGTTATCGCGAACAGAGACTCGAGAAATTAAGGTAAATGCAGGACATGATTAGACACTCCCCCGGGACGTTCAAGCACTAGCCCGGTGACGAAAGCACTCCTCAGTTAAATTAAGTCAGTAGTTCTCAACCACTTGTTGAAAAAACATTCTTATATTGTATTATAAACCGAAGTAATATGCTACTTGTCCAGTTCTACTTCATTTCTAGAAAAACAAAGATGTCATTAAAATTACCCTTAACAACTAGGCCGGTGGAAAGGCCTCGTAGCCAAACCACTCCACGCCGCCCACGCTTTCGCGTTTCAGTAGTCTTGTTAACATGTAGTGCTACGCTGGTTTGGCAGGCTGGCAAAACTAGCACAAACTGCAGGCAGCAGAGAAATAAGCTACCATGTTATATCACGAGTTGCCCGAACGGTCTACGCCGCTTCACTAAAGAGCAGCTGCAGCGGCGAATCCATCGCTCTGTCTTCCCTCGGTGTGGCCGTCTGTCGGCCGCCGCTTTTTAGGGTGGTCATGGCGTGTGCAACGTCACTGCTCCCCCGGCTGGGTGACGGGATATTTGTATTTTGAAAAAGGTATTCGCATGCTTCATATTCAATATTCTCGTAAACTAAGTCTTTTCTTGGCACGAAACAAGCGTTGTGAGGTTTCTGGAATGGTACTTAAACAGTCTACGTTGAGTGAGTATTAGCCTGTAGTGCCCCCTTAGCGCACGACTGCTTAGAACGTTGCGAGCGTTTGGTCTAATCAATGCATGTGCATTTCATAAGCACACTGCATATACTCTGGACCAGCTGAATTGATAGCTCAGCCCAAAAAACCACAACGCCCCTTCTATTTGTGCTTCCGCGCCCGAAAGGTCACAATGTTTTACAACTGTGAGAATTTACCTCGCACTTCTGCTTGGTTATTCATTGCAATGCATCAAAGCCAAAGCACGTAATTTGTAAACACCCGTAATTTAAGGTAAACAAATTTAAGATGGTTACTAAACCGCACTTTTAAACGAAGATGACTCCAGAAGTTGGCTTTCGTGTACAGCAGGCACCGACTGCTATTTGCAGAATTCGGAAACAAGTTATGCATGCCATCGTTTTGACATCGCGTTTCGGGATGCAAAAAGTTAGAATGACAGGTGTACTTTTAGTATTTGTAGTTTTCTGCAAACTGTAGCAGAAATATTGCCTATTTGCTTTCAACGTTTGGTTTCACCAAAGACGCTGTCACGGATATTTTTTTCACCTTACCTTAATTTCCACCAATGTAACTATGGCAGGAATGAGGTAATCGTAACGTAATTGGGATGCAATAGTTAACAATACCTGCTGATGAACTAGACGTCAACACTGTCACGATATTTCAGGAAAGCTTGAACTTCTTATACGCAGAGTATCACCGCTCTGAAGCGGCGGCATCATAATGCTGGAGCTACTTATAAATATTTCTCTGAATTTCTTGAATCAGTACATGCCGCATCCTAATTAGGCCAAACAAGGTGCGCCATATTGACTGACAATAGACTGTCTCCAAACCCACCAGCGAGAACTGCCAAGATCCATCAACTCCACATAGTGCACACTGCCCGCATGTGTTTACAGCTTCTTCCATTATTACAAACACCCTGTTGGTCACGTCTATTTTATTAATGTAAATCGCCCGCTAAGTTTATTTGCTCGACTTTTTGCCTTTGCATAGCAATGCTTCTTTGAAGTACAATATTTGGGCTCGGGTGTTTAGCGCTTCGGGCGTGGGCAGGCACTTTGCCTTCCCTATACGTTGCCGTGACCCTAATCGGCATAGTATCCACGTTCACGTAACGTAAATTCACGACCATGGTGAACTGATGACCTGTTTTCTTTTTCTTCCTACTTTACCTATTCATTTCGCTGTAACAGCGCCAGCGGAAATCTTCACGTAGTCATGACTGCCTCTAAAGAGTACTCCCCGAGCGGCTGTTACTTTCTCAATATGCGGCAAGAGGATCATATTCTGTTTATTAGCAAAGGCTAAAGCGCCGTACCGGGCCGGCCAGGGTCGGGCAGTGCCCAAGTATTTCGATCGCGGGCCATGTATGGGCAAGGTTTGAAAGCTCGGTGCCGGGCATCGGTGTACCAACGCGTGGCGCTCTCGGGCTCGAACCGGGCTCGGACCAGAAGAAAGGGTCCGTGCATGCTCTAGTGTAAGCTACAAAAAAAAAAAAAAAATACTTAATGGGGTTTTACATGCCAAAACAACTTTCTGATCGTTAGGCACGCCGTAGTAATGGACTCCGGAAATTTGGACCACCTGGGGTTCTTTAACGTGCACATAAATCTAAGTAAACGGGTGTTTTTGCATTTCGCCCCCATCGGAATGCGGCCACCGTGGCCGGGATTCCATCCCGCGACCTCGTACTCAGCAGCCCAACACCATAGCTACTGAGCAACCACGGCGGGTAGTGTGAGCTACAAGGCTATCTGTTTCTTTGTATACTATTATGCTTCCTATGAAGGAACAGCAATTATCTACGCAATAGGTATAAATGCAATGGCGAGAACAAATAAGCGTAAAGCACTGAAACCTTCGTAAATGAAAGCCCAAGAGCATGTTTTTTTTTTTTTTTCAAACACATCTCCTGTCTGTGCTCGAAAAGGGATTCAGGCACAGACTGGAATGTGCTTTCAACTTACTCGTTTCCATGGCGGTGTTCAAGTGTCCTTACATGCAACTGTATTCTCATCGCATAATATTGTCCACTGCGAGTAAAACGCGGCGCACTGATTGTCTACACAAGAAGCGCTATTGAGACCAAGGACACTCAAATTGCTCGCTTGTTGTGTAAACCCCTCACAATATTTTCAATGTCAACATCACTTGCAGGGCAGTGTAGCCCGTCCCATAAGTATCCCAAAAGTTGCTTCCCTTCCTACAACGGCACCTTCAAGTATAAACGCCAGCGGCCTGGAGAACAGACCGTCAACGGAACTTGGCATAGGGTTGCCGACGGAGGATCATTCTATCTAGAGGCCCATAACATGAGCCTGGATCCACCCTTGAAACCTTGGAAATTTAAAGCCTGTTGTGAGAGACTCGGAAAAAATGGCACTCTCCTTCTAGAGTTGAGTTGGAATTGGGCCGGTGCTCACCTGAACTTCGGGAAAGGTTGGTATTGGAATTGGAAGCGCAGCACGGTTCTTTAGCACATAAGCAATCGAAGAATGAAGTAAGAATACTGAACATCGTTCCAGAATTAATCTTGCTCAACTGGCCACTTGGAGCGAACTCGGTGCACGTTGAGTAAAAGTAAAATATTCTGTCTGTTAAATCAAATGTGTAATCAAGAAAGGTGAAGTCAAACATTGCCGCGATTTTCCATAACGCCAACGTTGTAGCGGCCACATTTAAAGATGTATGTAGCGAAAAGAAAATAGCTGTGACGTCTAAGCCGGAACATATGTGCCGCGTACGATCATCCATATAAACTTGGACGAGAAAAAAAGAAAGCGATACTGAACTAAACACATGAAATAGCTGTAGATTAAACGTGTTCTGTTTTTCAAATGAGCAAAGGTTCAGTCGTATATTTCATGTAGCATCAGTATACACGCAACGGCTTTTCTTGCAACTTCAATATAAACGTACCATGAGGAATAATCACTCACATTTTGCTTTAACATTTGTTCGGTATTATGTGTCCTCTCTAACAGCGTCATCAATCGATATCCGGGTGAGCAATGATTCCGAAAGCCTCAAGCAGCATTTCGAGTCCCAGGAGAAGATTGATTCAACGAACTTGGTTGAGGGTACTTTAGAACCTGGTGAAGCACGCACACATAATGTTGTGACGATGTCGCTTCCCCCTGAGTGGGCAGAATTGACGGAAGAATACACAAGGTGGAACCTCAAGTTTGCTGCGAGAACGACCAACTCCCTAAACGTGACGTCCGAGCTATCAGACATTGCAGAGTTGGACTACTTCAACCACCACAAGCACACATCAGAGGCTCCAGTTCCTACAAGGCACACGGCACCTGAAGGCGGAAACACAGCCGAATACAATGATGCGGTGCATAAATCCATGACAGAAGACTCTGGCGACGACGAAAAGTCCCCATCAAATGCACCAAGATGGGAGCCCACACGAGACCCGGAAGCTACGAAAGGCGGTAAAGAATCAACAGACGGACACAGCGACGAAGACAACGATGACGGCACGACGTCCGCATCTGTAACGCCACTGGTTCTGGGTCTTCTGGCAACAGTAGTGATCGTTTCTGCCGGGATATGGGCCCTTAAAAGAATGGAGGATCAACGCGAAGCTGTGATAGCAAGAAACAGTGCTACGGAACTGACTGCGACAACGAACTTGTCAGTGCAGTAGAGTTACAAACGGTGCAATAAATTTCATTGAAGACACTGCTTCAGGTAGTTTTACTAGGCTCGCCTCTTTTCTGCACCTCGTGTTTCAGCGAATATTTCGAACTAATAACCAAAGTCACCGCACTATACTTGACACTTCTGAACACCTCGCGGCTTCTGGCACACCAGAGGATTAGTGAAAAATGGTTATTTCAAGAACCAACTAATATTTTCATTCAATTTAAGCCATATTTTATAACTGCCCAAATAATGACGTTGCTCAAAACTAATCTATTTGGCAATATCGTTATATGTCCCTCAAATCAGCCACGAAATGCTTTGGCGTCGGGTTACCGTACGCAGGAACCACAGCGCGGTAGGACGACAGTGCAAAATCATACAAAGATCAAGTGCATTCTTTGGCAAACTAGAAAGCTGGAATTCTTTGAGCACACACGACATTCATTGTGTATTGAACAGTCGTCAAAAATTGATCGATCAAAAATTTCTAACACACGTTCAAACAGCAAAGACTTGTAGTTCACGAGGTGTCAACTGACTTATTGAATGTTATCAATGAATGCAAGAATGTAAGTCACAAACGTAAGCGAGCAAATACAGGTGGCAGCTGTAGGATGCATGGCGGGTGCCCGGAGAATGTTTTTTATTCAAACACCCTAAAGGCAAGGCAGGGATTACATAGGGAGGGAACAACAGTAAGTACAAAGAAACGCAGTACTACGATGTGTACAGAAGTCACTGACCGTTACCAGCACGTCGAAAAAAAAACTTAAAATATAAAAACGCAAAGCAACAATCATCAACAAACATTCACTTGTTACAGAGAATAGCGTTATATATACACACGTATAAAAATTCGTAAAGGGGAAGGATGAAGGTTACAGCTCAAGGTGACGTTTCAGGCTGGTTACAAACGCTTCGTAATCAATGACAGATGCAATGGTGGCAGGCAGAAGATTCCATTGACGGATGGCTAGGACGAGCGGCGAATAAAAGAAGAGGTTAGTGAGATCAAAGATGGGTTCTACTATGAGTCGGTGGTCAATGCGTGGGAATATGCGATGCGCTGGAGTGAGACGGGACATAGCAAAGGAAGAGTGGCTGTGACATAATTTGTGGAAAAGGGACAGAATGGAAACCGTTCTACGTCTTTTAAGAAAGTGGGCACGGGAGTAGCAACAGCATCAATGCTCACATTCCGCCTTTTGGCACTTCGCAGGCTTTCCTGGCATCCTTTCTTCGGTGGTCGGCGCTTGCCTCTGATGCCTTAGCTGACCGTTAAAATATGCTGCAACACCAGACGAACCCGCCGGCCATCACTTCCCAGACACCTACTCCCTACCGAACCCATCCGGACTGCCTTGTCCAATCTACTGCGCATTTACGTCATCAACGGTGACGTCAACCCCTGGTGCCTACTTAAACTCCCGGCCGTTCGACACCGTCTTTAGTGGGCGCGGGAGTGGCAACAGCATCATGTCTCACCTTCCGGCTTTTGGCACTTCGCAGGTGTGTAAGCGTTTTTCCCTGTGCGCTACAAAAAGCGATGATCTCTGCTTGTTGCTACTTCCACGCCCACGCGTGCTTTGGGATATTATTTGCGAATGTTTCCATATGTCTATGTTATTACTTAGCTGTGGTGACATCGAAACTAATCCTGGGCCTACCACGCGTTCAGAATATTTTCTTGATACACAGACGTTACCTGATGAACCCTCGGAACAAATGGCCGTCCTCTTCCAGCTTCTGAAAGACGTTCAATTGCGATCGGTTCAGTCCTCAAAGCACCAGACAAAATTGGTTGCTGATGTCAAAGCAATCAAAGCCAGCCAAAAAAATATTGAAAGCAAGATTGGCTGCATCCAAGAAAGACTGGATGCTCTTGAAGATAAAGCTAATTCACTAGATCAGCCTAAGGAACACGTCACAGGTCTCCAGAAATCTGTAGCGACGTGCAACACTCATCTTGTTTCGTTGCAATCTGTGTTCAACAACCTAGAGGACAGATCATGAATCCCTGATCGTGACATCCCTGATTATCGCGAATCATGGGAAGGATCTGAGGCCCACATCATTAGCGCGCTAGCACCTATCATCGGCAATCTACCCGACATGGCAATTGAATGCGCTCATCGTCTCGGTTCCACTTCACCCGGTAAATGCCACCCCATTGTAGCCAAATTCAGCAACTACAAAGTAAAGGAAAAGGTGCTTTCCGCGCTTTCCTAAAAGATAAAGACAACACGATCTGTGAAGACTACTCACCTGCCACCCGCCATATCCGAAGTAAACTGATTTCCTTTGCAAAACAGTTACCGGGCAAACCCCTGTTTCATCTCCCATACAACAAATTAGTTGTAAACGAGAAGCAGTACACGTACGATCCCGTTACAGACAGCGTGCTAACATCGAACCACGTACTGCGCCACCTAATCGTCCATAGGGAAGCGGGAGGGGCAGTGGAAGTCACTTATACCCCGTGTCTGTCCTTTTCGCTAACATTCGAAGCATCAAAAACGAAGGCGACTCATTCAGTTCCACAGTCGACACGTTTATCCCAGATATCATTGCACTTACCGAAACTTGGCTGCATCCCCATATTAGAGACCATGAAATATTCTCTTCCGCACATGGCTTCTCAGTTTATCACTGCAACCATACGTTGCGTCAAGGTGGTGGTGTTCTACTAGCTAATAATAAACACCTACACTCTCAACCCATTACTATTGCTACTAAGTTGGAGATAGTCTGGGCAATTATCGAAATAAACTACGTAAAATTATAATGGGCGTATGTTATCACGCTCCTACTGACATTGCCTCCTTTGCTAACGAATTACAAGACACAATCAATATCGTTGTAACACGCTTTCCTCTCTTACCCTTGTTTCTACTGGGTGACTTCAACATTTCAAACATAGTCTGGCATAGTGAACTTATCGTGATACACCCGTTCTTCGCGTTAGCAAAAGATTTTCTTGACTTGTGCGCACTGTTCTTCTTGTGCGCACCCTTGACCTTCTGTTAACAACACGACCCGATTTTATTTCGAACATTGCTTACTTACCATCCTTAAGCGATCACTCCCTTATCCATTTCAACATCAACATTTCACGTCCGAAATCGGAAGAAAGATCAGAACAATTCACGGCTATAAGAAAGCTGACTTTGAATCTATTAACAACGAGCTCTGTATATTCCTTGATACTTTCATGACTGATTTCGATAACCGCAGTGATCAATCGAACTGGAATATGTTTTGTTACTAAAATTCGTTTATTAACAGGAAAATTCATCCCTACCTACACTCTTTCCTGTAATGATAACGCTCCCTGGTACAACACCAACATTAAACGCCTTTCTAACAAAAAAACGTTCGTACAGACTAGCTAAAACATCTGCAAACGCTCAAAGAGGGGCAGCTTACAAACGCGTTACATATAACTACATAACAGCGCTTAAACAAGCTAAAGATAACTTTTTAAAGAACACATTGCCATCCATGCCATCTACTGATGCGAAAAAGTTCTGGCGCACTATTACCCCAAAGCATGACGACGCCATAACCCTTGTTTATTGCTCCGATACCGCAATTCGCCCTGCCGATTGCGCATCTGTATTAAAAGACGTTTTTACGCGTAACTTTTCTAAACACGCTCATGTAACACGCCCAACTATACTGTCTTAAGACTACGCCGCAATGCACCCTTTAATAATCGAACCCGTTGGCATGGAAAAAATGATCGCCTCATTAAAGCTCTCATCCGTTCCTGGCTGTGACTTAATTAACGCAAACTTTCTAAAAAGTACTAGCACATATTCTTCCATTATTCTTGCAAATATTTTCCTGCAATCACTTGACAAAGGTTCACTGCCTGCTGATTGGAAGGTGGGGAAGGTGATTCCACTCTACAAAACAGTTACTAAAAATTCCCCACTGAACTATCGGCCTATTTCCTTAACCAGTATACCATGCAAAATTATCGAGCATATTCTGTTTTCTCATATTGCCAACTTCTTAGAAGAAAACCCCTTTTTTTTTTCTCAGTTTCAACACGGCTTCCGCAAAACATATTCGCATGACACCCAAGTAGTATCATTCACGCATAAACTAAACCTATTGCTTGACCACTCTTCAGTTGCAGGTCGAATTTTTTTTGGACTTCGCAAAAGCGTTCGATAAAGTGTGCCACAGCTTATTAATCTACAAACTGCAACAACTAAACCTTGACCCTAAATTTTTTTACTGGCTTGAGGTTTTCCTCACTAACCGTTCACAGTTTGTTTCAACTAACGAAGTAACCTCTAATCTGAGTCCTGTTCATTCAGGTGTACCACAAGGCTCCGTGCTTGGACCCCTCCTTTTCCCCATATATATTAACGACTTACCTTGCTGTGTTTCATCTCAAATCCACCTATTTGCCGATGACTGCGTAATTTACACCGAAATAACTCGCGACGAGGATGTTACCAGGCTTCAAGCTAACCTTAACGTCGTTTCTGCAATGATGCAATTCATGGTTAATGGAACTAAATGTTAACAAGTGTAAATTCATGCGTGTATCTCGAACTACCAGTGAACCACCTGTGCACTCGCTTAATAACGCTCCATTAGAATTGGTAACAACTTACAAGTACCTTGGCCTCCACATCACCTCTGATCTTACTTGGAATACCCACATCACTCATATAATAAGTAACGCTAACAGAATGCTAGGTTACTTACGACGCAACTTTTCCAAAGCACCTTCTTCCTTAAAATTCATCCTCTATAATGCTCTAATATGGCCTAAACTTCAGTATGCTGCTTCAATCTGGGATTCAGGTCAAGTAAACCTAATGCACTCACTGGAAATGGCTCAGAATAACTCTACTCGTTTCATTCTTTCTAACTATATTAGAACCGCGGGTATCAGTGCCATGAAATCTAGCCTTAACCTACCGTTCTTCTCGTCACGTCGAAAAATGTTCCGTTTGTTCCTTTTTCATAAATTATTTCATCACCCGCTATATATATATATATATATATATATATATATATATATATATTTATATACGTTCGCGCTTCAAAACAATCTACTCGTGAAGAATAACTTCTCACCAGTCCGCGCCAACTATCTTCTTGTTCCGTCGGCGCTGCGTCCAGAAGTACTGCGCGCCCTACATGACGATCCGACCGCCGGGCACCTCGTTTTCTCCCGGGCGCTATCGAGGATACAAGAACGGTTTCACTGGCCGTGCCTAACCGCGGACGTCGCCCGTTACGTACAGACATGCCGAGACCGTCAGCAACGCACGACACCACCCACAAGGCCAGCGGTATTACTACAGCCGATCAAGCCCCCTTGCCGACCTTTTCAGCAGATCGGGATGGACTTGTTGGGAGCGTTTGCGACGTCAACATCCGGAAATACGTGGATCGTCGTGGCGACGGACTACCTAACCCGCTACGCAGAAACTAAAGCTCTGCCGAAAGGTAGCGAAGCCGAAGTGCCAAAATGTTTCTTCGAAAGCATCCTGCTTCGACATGGCGCCCCAGAAGTCCTTTTCACCGACAGAGGAACGGCCTTTAGAGCGGAGCTCGCCCAAGCCATTCTACAGTACAGTGAGATAAGGCACAGGAGGATAACTGTCTACCACCCACAGACGAATGGTCTTACGGAGCGCCCAAATAAAACCCTCGCCGACATGCTAGGAATCTACGTCGACGTCGAACACAAGACCTGGGATGCCGCCCTGCCGTACGTAACCTTCGCTTACAACACGGTGTTGCAAGAGACGTCGAACACAAGACCTGGGATGCCGTCCTGCCGTACGTAACCTTCGCTTACAACACGGTGTTGCAAGAGACAACACAGCTCACACCATTTAAGCTGGTTTGCGGCAGAAACCTGAAGACAACGCTCGACGCCATGCTGCCGCACGTCACTGACGCGGAGAACCTTGACGCCGCTACCTATCTCCAGCGCGGCGAAGAAGCCCGACAGCTCGCCCACCTACATATCAGGAACCAGCAGCGTACCGACAGCAGACACTACGACCTCCGACGATGGTTCGTCGACTACCAGCCCGGCCACCGTGTTTGGGTATGGACCCCGATACGCCGAGGAGGACTGAATGAGAAACTATTGCGACGCTATTTCGGACCCTACAAGGTCATCCGACGTTTTGGCGCACTTGACTATGAGGTCGTGCCAGACGGTATTTCACATTCACAGTGGCGCCGCGCACGATCCTAAGTGGCCCACGTGGTGCGTCTTAAATCCTTTTACGGACACTAACGAACTTCCTTATTTTGTTGTTTTTTTTTTTTGCTACGAGTGCTTTTCTTTATTACTTTCGTTTGTTTGCAGCATCGGGTCGATGCTTCTTAAGAGGGGGCTATTGACACGTGTACTTGTCTTTATCGGGCGACACGTTTCACCGCCTAAAAAATGTTATCGCACAGCGCAGGACGCGCCTGCATGCATCGGAAGTTTCTGGAATGTTATCGATGGTTCCATCCGCTGTCTGTGACCGAACCTTGTGTAATCTGATTGCTTGTGTGCACGACGCGAATAATGTAGAAATTTTTGGAAGGCACGCGGGTCCCAGCGATTACTCTAGAACATTCGACGACAGATATATAAAAGCCGACGCGCTTGACCCGCTCATCAGATTTTGGATGATCGCCGAGTGTAGCCTCCTTTTGAGGGCACAAGTTCGCCCAATAAAATGCTGGTTTCGTTAATCAAAGTTTTGCTGCCTTCTTCACCGTCACTACCACGTGACTATATATATATATATATATATAACGTCATTTACGTTTTAAGATATGTTGGGTGTCTATGCGAATACCTCAAACACTTTTCAAAAATTTCCTGTGGCAGGTAGTGCAGTTCTAGCCTTTGATCTGGTCTTCACGCTGAGGCGGAGCGCACTTGCGCGAGAAATTGAAATGCTTCACAAAGCTTCAGCCATTCAGTTTTTAAATATTTATCTTAAGAAATACATCCCGATTTGCAAATTGAATCTGGTGAGACTGCATACCTGGTCGGTCCGATTTTTTGGTTTCGAGCTCTGTTCTCTCAGCACAGTAGCATGACGCCTAGCCATTCGACCGTGGACCACCCAGTGACCAAGGTATGCGGGACAACGGTTACAGACAAGCATACATAGCCTCCAGAAAGTTTCTGAAGTACGCCAATCACGTTAACGCTATAGAAAGGGCAAATGCTTGCTGCAAAGGATCCGAACGAATCGCTCCGTTCACAACAGGCGCACATCTTTGCTCAAGTTTACTGAGGCGTGGCTATCATAGGCATCTGCACCACCGTAGCTAATAAGCAGGCCACCAAATATGCAGAATAATACGGGCGGGGTCTAACATGAAGAAATACGAAGGCATGGCACATATGTTTGTTATAATTCTATTTTTTTACTGCATACTTTTAGCGAAAACAGAGAACTATAATTTTCATTCGAGGTTCTGTTATATATTTCTTCGTAATATCACGGTAGAATTCTAAAAAACCTTCTATGCAACTATTTCTGTTTTATTCATTTGAACATCATGAAGGGGCAGCGCAAGACAGCGAACACAGAAGGCAGTAACACATAGGACAGGGCTGAACTCTCAACTACCTTTATTTAAAGGCATACACAACCTTACGTACTACAACCCATAGCCACGTGCCCTCCCATCGATGGCATCATTATCAGTCTTCGTCGTCTTGCGCTCCCTTTTCAATATGTTCAACCAGTACGAACTGGCCCAAATGTCGATCATCTTACTGGTTTATTCGAATTGAATACTCCAAGCAACGGGCTACAATTTAATCCATTGTACATATGTGCTTTGACGCGTCTTGAAATAAAAACATTGAAAAAAAAATTGACTCGTAATTCGAGCCACGCGAAAGTGGATGTTCAGGGAAGCTGTTGCAAAACCACCACTGCTACTGCTGAGGCGGGTATGCAATGCTTAATTGATGGTCCTTGTTTTAAGCTTGTTCTTTATTGAAACGTATGCCGTTCTGCGAATTGCGTGGCTGGTTTCATTGAACGTATGCACTCTTTGCTTCACTTTGGTGAACGCTTGTACCCTTCGTCTTCCTGACTTATGAGCCATTGCATTTTTTTCTTGCTTACGGGCATATGGGCCATTGCTGATGATGATAGATACTTGATTTGTGCTTGCTTTGTATTGAAGCTTACGCTGTTCTGTATGTCGCATGCGTGATTCCAATGCATGCATGCATTGTTTGCTTCACTTTGTTGGCGGATGCTTCACTTTTTGACGGACACGAGAAATTCCAACCACCAAGAGGCTCAAAGCTTCGTTTTTAAGATAGAAGCACCCTAATTAAGGTGAAATCGCTGACGATGTAATTCGGCGAGTTTTCGTTGTTCTTTCATTTTGCGTAACTGAAGCATGGCACAAAAAAACAAATCAAGCACAAAAAGAATTTTTGCGATCATACACTAAAGGCAACGTCGAAGAGAGAGTACGAATTTCTCCCGATTGCTTTTAAGGGGACGATTATCATCATCACCATCACCACCACCGCCATCATCATCAGCAGCAGCAGCAGCCGTGTTCTCGACGACGAAGTACGCGTGCGCCACGCGCCAATCGCTGACGCCTTGTGTTCGACCAGTACCCTTCAAAGGTATGACCTGGCTAAGTATTACTTGACTTTATACTTTTTGTTCGTCGTCATTTCGTCCTTTCTCGGGCCTTTACTCCGTGGAGTGTTTCTGCGCAAGTCAGGTCAGCATAGGGTGCATTTTTTACTGTGTCATGAAGTCTTCGCGTTAGGTGGCTTGCGTTGCTTTTCTTTAGTTGCCTGTAGAGCTTGCTTTGTTTGTAGCGGCGTCAACTGATTCGCCGTCTTTGTTGCGGAGTAGCGCAGTTGTTGCGGGAATGAAGGCCAGCAATGCGAAAGAGGCGTAACCCTGGGAAGGCCCGAAGTGACCTTTGGGTGGAGGAGGCCCCCAGGCGTTAAAGCTTGCTAGAAGTTTTTCAAATAGCCCATTTGTACTAAGTATGCACTCCTTTGTGTGGGGGTAAAGCTTGTTATATAAATTTGCCTCATCGGTCCCGTTACAGAACAGTCATGGGCGTCTCCTAAGGGACACTCGCAGCGACCCTGTGGTTTTTCTGTTTGGCGAGCGCCATCGCTACGGACATCGACGAGAGGGATGGCGGCTATATCAATATTTTGGTATCAATCGAGCCGGAGGTCCCACCGGACGAAAACATTATCCGCAACCTAAAGGTACGTGATGGAGGCTTCAAACTTTCTTTAAAGCTTATTTAGTAAGCTAACAGAACGTATGTTCAGCGACCGTCATTGCATAAAACTTTATTAAATTCTGAGTAATTCTGTCCCTAGTCTCCTGATGAACTCAGGCCGACAGCGGAGAGCCCGCTCAAATTTGGTTTTTCGGCCGACCATACTTCACCGAAAAATATGCACTGCAAAATGCTACATTTAACGCCTCATATATTGAAAAACGTAATGTAATCGCCTGTGTGGCATAGTCATCAATAATGAAGCTATAGGGGCTTTCGGGCTACTGAGATCTTACTTTGTTCATGGGCTTTAGTGTAGGCTACAGGACAGAACCCACAAAAGCTTGGCGGCTCGAAAAACCTATGATTACCAGAGCATAGGTGAAGTTAGAAGTTTTCGTCGTTAAAAGGACACTACATAAGAATGTTATGTGGCGCTAGCAAACGCTATGTACAAACAATACAAACAGTACTTTTGTTTGACAACTGAACTGCTCATTGCGTTCCGTCAGTTTGAATTGTATTGTGCCGACTGCTTAAAAATATACTATTCTCTACTGTTTTCACTACCGTTGTAGTTCTACTTTTTCCAGTATGTTCTCAGTGTTACCAGTGTATTTTTCAGCATGTTTTATGAAGTTATGTTTTCAGCAAATGGCGTCCGTTTTGCTTCTGTATCTTCATTATTTACTCACCGTGATATGTTATGTAATGTAATCTAAAGCCCTGCGTAATACCTGCAAAAGGGCTTTTAGGGTACATGAATAAAGAAAGTGGAGTTACACTGAAACTCATTTGCAATAATTCGTCATTTGTAGGGAGAAAAGTGCCTTTGAAAACCACAAAATGACGCAAATAATATAGGACTGGATGCACCTCCTCTACACTGTGGCGGCTATTTTATGACGTCAACAACTGCTGGCTCGCAGAGAACTCACCATGGAGTGGAAGTCACGCGGAGAATATGTCAACTGGTACATTTCGATGTGGGCGGTTCCAATTGAAAAGTAAAAGAGCAGTAGCAGCACAGCAAGGAAGGACAGACTTCTAGGCGAAGAATCTGACGATTTAGTGGGACTGAATATTTTGCTCTACTGTATGTTTCCTCAATGAATGGTATCAAAAATTTCGCCTACAGTTACAATGAAGCTTGCAAGATAGCGGTACCTGGAGACTCAAAACAGCAATTCGCAAATAGGTGAGGTATTTATCGTTTTTTTTTTTCGTCAGAAAAATGAAGTGGCACGTGCTATTCTATTTCGTGCTTGTAACATTGCTGCTGTATCCCAAGGCCTGCAGAGTCGTAACTCGTGACTCTGGACGTGCAGGCCCTCCTGGAATCATCATCACTGTTCCTACACAGAGCAACAAACGGTCGAGTATACTTCAAGTCATTCGTCATCGAGGTACCAAAATATTGGCCAAAAAGAAAAGTGGATCGTCACCTAGGGGCAACGCAGTTCCTAAACAGCGATGTGCGAATCGTGAATTCCAAGAGTTGCGGATTCCAGGAGCCTTGCACGGTGACGTCACAAGGCTGCCAAGGAAAGGGAGATTACGTATTCATTCCAGCGGAATATCTCCAGCACCTGGGGCCCTTAACGGCGGAAACAAATGAAAGTGCTGGTAAGGATTTTTTGTTGCATTTACAAGGGTGTTAATGTGAAAAAAAGACAGCAACCCATGCTGGAAGCAGCATTTAAATACATACCGCGACAGCGGTTATTCACCTCCTTATTCAGAAATGCATCTTAACTTGGAGCCCACGCTTGACTTCATATAAATGACGCCTGGCGTGGATGTGCCAAAGACGATCATTGCGTACCCTTCGGCGCAATCACGGGAAGCGTCATCTGTATAAAATAAGGCATGAGCTTAAAGTTAAGATGCATTTCTGAATACGGTGGTTAGTGTCAACACTTCGCAAAACGTGGTAGTCCGGAACCACGTCACCTCAAATGGTAGCAGATAAAAGCGGTGCTGCCGCGGTTATGAGTTCCTACGGGTCGCGAATGTTTTTTTATGCGAAGCATATTACTAGAGCTTAACCCAGCTCCTCAGGCGCGGCGGTGTCGCCTTCAATACCACGTGACACCGTGACGTCACGACAGAGGAGAAACGGGGCTGCAACTCGCGCCGTCGCTCGCGGCGTCGCGGCGGTATATAAGCAGCTGCGCTTGTTTCTAGGTGGCTTTGGCTCAACTCTTGCAAGATGGGCTGGGTGGGAATCGAACCAGAGTCTCCGGAGTGTGAGACGGAGACGCTACCACTGAGCCACGAGTACGATGCTTCGAAGCGGTACAAAAGCGCCTCTAGTGAATGCGGTGTTGCCTTAGACACGAGCTGTTTCTAAGGCTCAGGCGTGCGTCGCTTGCTCAGGCGCACATTTCGTTACCGCGCCGAACGCTGCGTTGCTCGACGCTCACCGCGTCCAATGTGGGGCGCGTAGTCGCTGCGCCATAGCCCATTGTCTTACACCCCTTGGCGGGTCGACGGGAATGCTGTCGCGTTCCACTCTTGAAGGCGAAGCAGAGTAACGCATGAGTTGTTTCTTCTACTAGCCGAACCAAATATAGCCAAGTAACAGCAGTTCACCAGGCTGAATAGTGGTTCAAGAACTAAATTAAAGGCTAGTATGCTTCGCGTCCTGGGCTTAACCTTAGCTAAGCCACAGCCATTTTTTTATAAAGTCTGGTTATCTAAAGCGACCCTTCTGTGTTTATGAATTTCAGAAAACTGGTTTCGCAACATAAGTATCGGCATATGGATGGATGGATGGATGGATGGATGGATGGATGGATGGATGGATGGATGGATGGATGGATGGATGGATGGATGGATGGATGGACGGACGGACGGACGGACGGACGGACGGACGGACGGACGGACGGACGGACGGACGGACGGACGGACGGACGGACGGATCAGGTGACAGGCGGACGCCAAGCTATTTCTATGATAGAGAATTACATATTATGGTATTATTAGTCGAATAGCGAAACAATGCTCGACTACAGCCTTGATTTGCCGTTGCATATACGTGATTAATATATTGAATCAGGTACGGCTTTCATTATTTAAAGAAGTGAGCAAATAAAATGTTACTGCTTCCAAATTTGATCTTTCACCAACTGCACTTTGCGCAGCTATGAAAAATTGAGCTACATTAGCATACGCTGAGGAGGATGAAGGCCGAAAGCCTGCGTGCGCTCACGACACATTCATTAAATTACTTGACGTTCTCATTCTAATGCGTCGTTACTTCCTATGACTTGTTTTATCCCACCTAAGCTCATAGTTTACAGTGCCTTAAGTCTACCGTAATTAACAATGCCTTAACTTCGCTTTAGGTAACCACAAAAGTCGTAGGTCCAACTCGCCACAAAAGTCAAGGTTCGTGAGTTCGAGTGCCCCATTTACCTGGGTGGTAAAAGATCTAAATTACAATGCCTTAATTCCAAACATCGTGGCTTCGACTCCTGCCAAACGTTGAGGGTTCTACTTCCCCTACCCCCCAAAGGTCGCGGTTTCAACTGCTTTGTCTGATTCTATGGTAATTAATTGTGGCTTAATTACATTGCCCTAAATAACACCAAGTATCGTGGGCTTTGCTCCCACCAAAGGTGGTGCTTTCAATTGGTTTAATTAGGTCTATGTTCATTATAATTGTTTTAATTATCCCCGGCTTATTTAACACCAAAGGTCGAGAGTTCGACTGACACCAAAGGTCAAAGGTTCCACCCTCCACTCCACTTTAGAGCTGAGAAAATGTGTGTTTTATTGCGGGTGAATATTTTATTACAACTTTTTTTCTCTTCCAGCGTATACCTTCGTGCACGAGTGGGCGCACCTAAGGTATGGTGTTTTTGACGAATACGGTACCAGGGGAGACGATTCCTTTCCAGAGACCTACTGCGTCGATGGCGAGGTGAGCAGCAGGATTTCAGCTTGTTTGTGGGCAAGGCTAGACGCATGGGCATGTTGGTAACTTATTATGAAAACACGCCCAGTGCAGAAGACGTAGACAAAGACACCCACGGCAGTTTTTTAAACTTTTGTTTGTGGAGTTGCATGCCACAAGATGTCTCTCAGGTTTCAAATAATATTAGAATAAAGCTCTAAATTATCTTTGACATTGCGCGCTTTTCAATCCGTTATGTGGTTCTAGAAATTTTGGAAGAAAGCTTGAATGCAAAATATTTTTTTTTTGCTTTGAAAAACCCAACTAAGGTCAAAGCAAGGTCGCGCTCAACGACGCCATCACGTTTCGATAGTGTTTTGTCTGCAAAAAATGTTGGCAGATCTCCGAGATATTGCAGTCTAAACAATGTGTGTACATTGCGAATTAAGGCGACTCGATAGGCTTGAACCGGTCATAGGCCGGATATCATGCGAATTAAGGCGGCCCTTTGGTTAGTACTAGAAATTCGTTAAAGAACACCCGATATTGTCCGAATTTAAGCAGGTTTCTTGCCTGGTACCGGATACAGTACAAAGAAACGCCGTACATATCGTTAATTAGGGCGGCCTGCGGTGGCAGGTAATGGTACGCGAGGGCAGTAGTGGACCGCTACACATACATTGCGTCGTTGCCATGGCGTCATCGTCATTCCTTCGTTGCTAGTTCGTCGCCTTCATGGCATCGTGACGTTCTTTCATTGTCATTTTATCGTCATGGCTCCGTCATCAAAAAAAATTAAGGCTATTGCCACCAGTTTGCTTGCGGCAGCTGGAGTTTAGACATGCATCTTGCTGACCGCGAATACAGCACAACAGAAAGGGTAACACATTTTTGGGGGCCGCCGAAACAATACGGGCTTCTCTGCCACAGCGACGGTCGGTGAGGGGAAACAAATGAACTCGGCACAAAGTTTTGAGTGCGCACTAATAAATCGCTCGATGCTTCATTCTCCACGTGATGCACTACTCAATTTCCAAATTTCGTCACCACGCCTAGTTTCCTGGTGTCCTAGATTGCACTTCCCTTCCCTTGGAATCCGTTTTGTAACTGGTACACCACCGCTTTTCTGCCCTGTGCAATCAGACCTGCTCAGCTCCATCTTTTTTTACCTAATGTCAACTAGAATATCGGCTATCCTCATCTGCTTTCTAATCCACATCGCCTCTTCCTGTCTCTTAGCTTTACGCCTAACGTCTTTCCTTCCGTCGCTCTTCGTGCGGTCCGCAGTTTGTTGTTGAGCACCTCGTTAACCTCCATGTTTCAGCCCCTATGTTAGCACGGAGAGAATTCAATGTTTGCACACTTTGCATTTCAACGACAGTTGTAAGCTCACAGTCAGGATTTGGTAATGCCAGCTGTATGCACTCTAAGCACTTTTTTATTTTCCGCAAATTTTCTTTCCGTTATGTCAGAGTACACAGCTATATGATTCAGTGCTGCTGAAACAGCTATTAGAGCAATTAAATAAGCGACAACCTTACAGAATCATTAATCGGGCACCTAAGAAGCTTAGTTTATAGCATGTTAGAGGGAAAGACGTTCCAGGACTCAACTCTTAAAAATACATTGCCATTCCACACTGTGAAGCTAGATGACAAGCGAAGCTGTGTATGTGGGCTCCCTAATGGCGAACTGTCCATGGCCG
This sequence comes from Dermacentor andersoni, assembly GCF_023375885.2. Lineage (NCBI taxonomy): Eukaryota > Metazoa > Arthropoda > Arachnida > Ixodida > Ixodidae > Dermacentor > Dermacentor andersoni. The sequence continues at coordinate 52,506,226 of NC_092821.1, forward strand.
TGCGTCAAACACTCTATGCACGAAATTGGTAGGCCAGGCGCGACATAAAGCTCCTCCACGATGTTGATCGTCGGAAGATGATGAGGTACCTAGGGGTATACGCACCCATTCACTGTTGCAGAATGTGGCACGACATCTTTTACTAACGAATCGCGGCACGTAGAACAGACACGCACTTCACCGAACTCCGAGAGGGCACACACCGCTTCACCGTAGTCAAGGCGATCGTACGTTGGTCGACGTCCCGCACTGCAGTAGTGGTTGTGAGGTCACTCGAAAACCACAAGCGGTCGCGCACTACACAGGCCACGGAAAATTTGTTAGCCGAAAACTTCCTCTGAAACCAGGCCGTTGCTACGATGAAACGTTTGAAGATATTGGGATCGGGGTCACATGGACGGTTCGCATTTCTTTGGGCTTCGTGGTCCTGGCGGGTTGCACGCTTACAGAACCGCCACCACAGCAGCGCGGAAGGAAAGGACAGGAGGTACGTAAGCGCTTGGACCGCCGACAAACAGAGGGAGGTGCGAACGTAGACATGGCTGATGCGGGTCAAAGGGTAGCGTCTGTTCTTATAAGCTTGTATTTGATACGGGTAGTATTTGAACCTAAGATGTTCAACTTATTTTTGCTAGTTGGCGAAATTCCTAAGGCCTGCATCCCCTCCTCCGCGGTTCAGCCCGGTACTGCACTATCTCCGGGATCGGCTCACGTATGGCGAGAAATTCTCGATGTACATGGCTTGATAGACGCAGGCTATTTTTTCCAGAACCTAGCGATATACAGCGTCCCTGTAGGAAGCACCTTGAATATATTTAACGCTCACACTAAAGACTCGAGGTCTTGTGGAAGTTGTTTCCTAGACTGTTCATGCACAGCTACCGTTATTTATGGCGGTTGCAGAAACAATCAGATAGTGCTCCATCTGGAGTGCTCTTACCCACGCTTTCCGCATCAATTTGGATTTCCGCCACATTTTCATGACACTTCCCTAATCAGTGGCAATTTCACACGGGTAAAATAAACAAACATGTCCCAGGGTGAGCGACTTGTCGAATATGGGGCATGTGGTAGAGCGCAAACATATATTTCAGTTTCTTAGAAGCTGAAGCGACGTTCAGATTTTTCGTTTTGTTTTAGGGTAATCTGGTAGCACCAACTTACATCTGCGCAAGGCCGCTTAATGCAAATGTGGGATAACTGATGGCCTCTCCCAAAAGTTCCAAGGCAGATGTTTGTCTGGCTTCCCTTCATGTTCGTCTTTCGGGGTGTGAATTATAATTTGTAGATTGTTTCCATTTTCCTAAATCATTACCTATGAACTGGTGACACACATCGAATTAAATTTGAGTCTCCGAATATCCCGCGTTCAATAACACGGCGACCGACCTCTGTGCTGTAACGTGCTCGCATGCGCATTTCTTATTTGGGGTGGCACGTGGTGTTTATAGGCAGGTGATTCTGGGACCGTATTGCACCGAGTGCCTGCCCTGCCTGAACGTTTGGCGCCATTGAATGGCACGGCCTTTCGAAACTAAATAAATACAGCACAGCAAAAAATAAGAACGTTCTGGTATGAACAAAAGTTATACATTCAGAATATAACATTAATAACATTACAATTGACAGTAAACAAAGAAACCCAATTCCCATTCGTTAGACATACTGTGATCAGGCAATATCATGTTTTGTATTGCATGTTTAAATTTGTGAATTGTTTTACAATTGGTAGCTTCGAAAACTATGTTAGGGTACGTATTATATAGAGACATGGTTCATGTTCGATCGTTTTCGCGCCACATTTTGTCCTTGGTTTTTGTATTACTATTGATGTGTGACGTAGGTTGTATCCTGTGTCTCTACTCAAGTAACGAGTTAAAAATAGTTCACTGTTGCTGGAGATCTCTTTAAATAGCCGTATGCAGATCTTTGTTTTGTAAGAGTCTCTAATATTAGGAATGTTGTAGCGCATCATTAGCATAGAAGATCCTATCTATTATTTAGAGGAGTTATGCAACCGAACAGTTAGCCGTTCCAGTACTGCCAATTTTTCTATATCAGTTTTATTACTGTTTCTCCATATTAAGAGGCAGTAGCTAAGATGCGAGTGCACAAACGAAAAGTACAATTGTATGAGAAGCCTGAAAGGCACAAAGCATCGGATCCGTTGTAGCAAGCCTGGAGATCGTGCAACCTTAGTGCGTACCTTATTTATGTGCTCTGTCCAGCTTAGGATTTTCTGAAATGTAACACCCAGAAACGAATGGCTTGATACATGTTCTCGTTGCGATCCAGAATAAAAAAGTTTTACGTAGTAATCTGTTTGCTTATTCTTGGATTAAAAAACTGTAAATTTCGTTCTTTTTTTGCGTTTAAGTCAAGTTTATTTAGATAGAGCCACAAGCTAAGTTCTTGTAACCAATGGGTTGCGGTAACTGCTAGTTCATGAAGGTCTGCTCCGGAAAAAAAATACATTAGTTTCATCAGCGTACAGTATGATTTCCTGTCAGTGTAACGTAGGTCATTTATGTAAATAATAAATAATAACGGCCCTGATAGTAACCAAATAAACATTCTCAGCCTAGGGCTGCAAAGCCATGCTCAAAGGTGGAAATAGCATAAGCTTCTTCGTCACTGTAGCACGAAATAGCGAAAAACCTCCCATGCCACTACATAACGACACGTTATTGGGTACTGCTAAAAATGTTCCGTGATGTAACATTATGGCCCTCTCCGCTGAAGTGTCGGCTATCCTCTACATGGCGCTGGCAATGCACGCATGACGAAAGGAGCATCTGGATTATCATCCGATACCTCAGCATAGGAGCCCTATAGGATTTTTCAACCAATCGTTGCGGCGAGCTAGATTGCTTCCATTAACAAATTGATGTTTTAGAAACTCAAATAACTGTTTAACCATACGAAGCTCTAAGGATGACTGCTACCTCATTGTGTCTATTAGTTCCATACAATTATTACAATGCCAAAAGCTTAGCCCAGAGCAGGCAGCAAGCATTAGCAATTTCAGACGCTGTAGTCAGTTTTCAGTTGTAAAGTGCTTAATAAACTGATCTTAAATTGTTATTTTACTAATCAGAGTTCGGTCACTTGGGTTTAATTGTCTTGTTTAACTTTTACGAATATACTGTAAACATTCGTATATGATCGCAATCCCTATTAAAATTATTCCTAATTGGGCATTGTGCTAATGCCTTTCGGGAAGGGATATTAAAAATCTAGCAAGTGCACAACGAATATGTTACTCTTAATATCAGCGTCAAGCTGAACACTATCCCCTGTTCAGCTAGATATAATCTATTTTAGCTATACCCCAAACACAGCACGTAGCATGAAGTCGCTGAACCAACTGCTGTCACTTCCGAGTCACTTAAAAGGAATTAGGGGATATTATTGTTACTTTCTTACTGCTTCACGAACATTGAAGCCTTTCCACCGCAGCTAGCTCTATATCGTACTTTGACAATCAACAGAAAAATGCAGTACTGCTTTTTCTCGTGCAAAATTCTTTTGTACACCTTCTTTCCCAACTGTGTGCCATTCTGATTTTTTGTCCCTTTATTTTACAGGTTAGGCTGAGTGCGTGTTCACAAAATATATCTTTTACCGCCAAACTAAAGAACGGCTCATCTTGCCCGACTGATGAAAAATGCCGCTTCGGAAAAGACTGCATAGTCACACACCATATTCGCCCTGAAAAGCCTACAGAAAGCTCCATTATGTTCATGCCGTATGTGAAAAACGTACGAACTTTTGTGTTTACTTTGGGTGTGATGCGTTGTCCTAAAACAAAAACAAAAAAAATATCACCGACGATTACGATACTCCCTATGGACAATAGAGAGTTTTAGCAGAGCGTTTACGGTCCGCTCCGCTCAGACCGGCCTTTCACAACAACTGGCACGCAGCCGCTCAGCAAAACGCTACTGGGAACACTGACGCGCGAGCGCACAGCACACATAGCGGCAGCGGAACGTGGGACGCTGACCACGTTCCGCTAGGAAACTGATTTAGCGGTGCGTCAGGGAGCGTGTAGTTGCTTTCGTAATCGTTTTACCGCCAAGCTGAGAGCACGTCAGTGGCATCTCTGGAAGACGCTCTTGTTAGATGAGCGAAATCAATGCATTCTGTGCAGCCACCGGTGCGCGTGAAACGTGCGGAGCGGAGCGCAAGCAAACGCTCTGCTAAAGCTGTCTAATCTGTTTAGCGCGGCACGTTGCAAACGGAGCGAAGTTTGGCCCGACAGCGTCGCTTATTTCCAGATCGCGAGAGTCGCCTCGTGGGTGACACGTGGGCGCGATTTACAGAAACCCCGCCGACAGACCTCCAAGACTATGTGCGCTACTCTGCCGCCATGTGGTAGCCATTTGGTGCCACACTGCGCTTCTCTTCGCACGCTTCCGCCATACCCTCCTCCTCCGCTTTCCGCCTTATTTGTTCTGCTGCAGCCTCCTCTCCGCTTTTCTCCTCGCGGATTTTATGCCGCCGCTGCGCTCTGCGTTCGCTCTCATCTTTCGCTGTGCTCATTCGCTCGGTTATGCCGCCGCCGCTCGCCTCAGGAATTGGGGCCTAAGAGCTGCTCTCTAAAATCATAAAGAAACGAAAGCGCCTTTCCAAATGGCTGCAGCGCAGGAGCCTTGAACCACCCTTTAAATTTACCGTAGAACTACGAGTGTCTTCTGTGGAGTTGTGAGCACGTCAGGCAAGTTTGTAGTCGCGCGTACCAACTATTGTCTCGCCAATACGAATCACAAACGGGGGAGTAACCTTGCCTCTGTAACATTGCAGTCAGGGGAAAAAGCTTCTTGCCTTTTTCTGGAGATGCCAGTCGAAATGACGTGACGGCAGCTAACCAATCTGAAAACGTTTTGCGCCTGTGCTCACTCTGGAATTCGTGCCATTTCAGCATTCTGCACTGTAACATAAATTACACTTATAAAAGTGAATGACGGGATAAGAAATATCGGCAGATTCCACACACTGTGGGTGTTTCTGCAGTGTGTGATTTCTTCAGCATTTAATCCATCACGAGAGTGGTGAGTTGATGTTACATGTTACCTTGCGTGCACCACTGCTGTTTGTCTGCGCAGTACACAGAACACACGTGCAGATGTGTATAAGGTCTGAGAGGGTTGAGCACTATCATTGCCTCACATGGCAGAACACATCGTGGTGTGTCAAATTTTAATTGAATTGTGCAGATGTACGTAATTTATATAGTTGTACGTATACATTGTACGAGGGAGAATAAGAAAGCTTTTGCCCCAATTTCTTATTAGCCAATATAAAGTACGTACAGGTAATTAGAGATATACGTACTATACGTACGAAGTACCGCACACTATTTTTCTACATAGTCCGCACACAGTCTTGGATATTTTTCCCATCACAGCACCAAATTTGAGGTGCCCCTGTGGTCAGTCAGGGACGCACGTGGCAACCCCGAACGCTCATTTTCGTGTAAAGTTTCGCGGCCTATAGCGAACTCAGAAGACAACTACCTTACACTTATCAAAGCGAGACACGGTTCCCCATAAGTTGGCCATCCCCAGAATTCAAGCTGACCCATTCCCAAATTTCACTTTGCCCACCCCCTCATTTCAATTTGGCACAAATTCAAAATTCACTTGGCCCAACTTGAGTTGGGCCAAGTGAAATCACCTTGAACCCACCCAGGGAAAGCCAACTTGAGCCCATGCCCAAAGTTGAAGTTGGCCCACCCCCAAAGTTAGGCTGGCCCACGCCCAAATTTAAGTTGGCCAATTTAAGTTGGCACACCCTCATATTTCTTTGCCAACCCCTTACCTTAATTTGCCGCCCCAAATTTCAAGCTGACTCGCCTAAATTAGGTTGGCCCACGTCCACACATTAGGTTGGCCTACCCCCAAAGTTGAAGTAGGCCCATCCCCGAATGTCAAGTCAGCCTATGTACCAACTTCAAGCGGGCCAAGACCTAAATTTAACTTGACCCACCCCAAAATTTCAAGTTTGCCCACCCCTAGTTTAGTTAGCCCATCCCAAAAACGCGGGTGGACCACCCCTACCAAAACCTTCCCCATGCATTTTCTATGGAGTCCTATGTATCCGATGGGTATGCTCACTCAACAATATTATTTTTGTTGATTTGAACTATCGCTCATCACTTTGTTTAGATTATCGCCTTAACGCTTGTAAAACTACCAATCAACCATAGTGATACTTTCATGCTTAAATGCATTCCTAAATTAGGTATTTTTGCGCAGACACAAGGTATCGGTTTTCTCGCCTATTTTCGCGTGACGAAGCTGGAATATGCGCCCAAGGAAGCCTACGCTTTAAACATCGGGGGATAGCTAAGCACTTCGTTACGAGTATAACCCTATAACTTTAATCTATTCCAAGCTGTTTTAATTCCATATTGGCCATTCACCCTCACTGATATGTCAGAATGGTTAGGGTCCAGCCCACATGAGTGGACGTTGCAGCCATATGGATAGAGCCCGAGACATTTCAACCTATCAATGAGAACTAATGGCCGATTTTAATAAAAACAGATTGGAATAGTTTTACGTTATACCGGTCCTGGATACGGAAGCATTTATTTCCATTTGAACGCCGCTGAGCGGTCCTCCTGAACTCTACGCGCGCAAGCGAGCGCGTTTTTATTTGGCATTACGGAGGATCAGTTAGAACAGGCGAGCGCTTGAGTGGACGACGAACTCGCGGATAACGCAGGCTTCCGAGAGTGAGAGTGAGCGTGACGTACCGTCACCACCGTCACCGCGATGCCCTCTCGCCTCACATGACACCTGGCACGTCATCGCCACAGCAAATGCTCCCTTTCGACCGCTCGAGACATGGCGTTGCAACCAATGGAAATTTACCAGTCGGTTCGCTGCTAGAACAGCACACGCAGGCTTTTTCGCTCAATGGGTCATCTGACGCTTTCGTATCAATATAGTTGGTCTTCTCCAACCGCTCTGCTGCAAGCTCACTTACGCTACCGGGCACTTAGTGCAGCACCTTCTGGCAGAAACTGCTCACAACACTGATCAGCATTATTTCTGTAAAGATCATAGAAAAAAGGTCCTTGCTTTTCTCACATATTGAATAAATGGGCGGTTGCAAGGCTACCTCAATGTCCTCCTTGCCCACCGCTCTGTACAGAGTGGAGACAACTGCGGCGTCTACTACCGCGTTGGCCACGCGAATTGCCGGGCGCCGCAGATAGACGCCTTTAGCGGACGCCGTAGGGACGCGTTGCCTGCGTTCGTGTGTCCTGCGTTCCGTTTGGTAACACTTTACTTGCCTTCGCCCAGCTCCGCTTGTCTCTGGTGTTTACGATAACAGAGTCACGCATATTCTCCTTCTCTCTTCAAACACACATCTGAGGTCTTATTGCTTGCTCTTCCGCGAGAAAACAGACGGCACAGCGTCAGGCTTGAGGCGCTGCCTTTTCAATGACACCTCAAGGCTTTGCGATCGCTCGCAATTGGCTGGAAGCAATGAGGCAGGTAAGTTTGACGCTATATCCGGTTTTTTCGGAGCCTTCACAGGACTCTGTTAGGTGCGGCGATTTGAGAAATATTCATTAAAACTACTCTTCGCTCATTTCTGCTCAGAAAGAGTGTTGATTCAGTCACTCTTGGTGCGATAGGTGTCACTGGAGTCCGAAATATCGGCGACAAGTATTTTTTTTTTATTTTTTTATTCCTTTGATGACCGTACAATAGTCCCTATACTGTCTTGTTTTTTTCCCTTACAGCTTTCCTATTTTTGTGAATCAACAAACAAAAAGCGACGTCTGCACAACAGTGCTGCCCCGACAAAGCAAAACAATATGTGCGGCGGTGCGTCTGTCCTTGACGTCATCTTAAAGAGCGACGACTTTACAGAGTGCGTGCCTTTTGGCACTTTTGACAGAGTTAGCGCTTGGTATTGGTACGCTTCTTTCACCATGAGGAATCGTGGTGGGTTTCGTGAAATCTGCTCAATAACGGCAACACTGCTAAGATGCAATAAATATTGATGCAGGCTGCTATTAGCCTTACGTTAGAGATAAAGCCCTGACTAGCAGTTAAAAAATGTAACTTAAAGGCACCGTGAGATTTTGAGCACCATGTGTACTACTACATCTCCACCCGGTTTCTTAAGCTCGACGCGCTCAAATGTTGTACGCACGCAGCGCCCACAACGCATGCATAGAACACAAACGCATGAACGCACCAGTCACCACAAGCTACGCGCTGAAATGGAAGTCCGACGTCTCTCGAGCATGGCGCGCACGAATAATGCAAAAGGCCAGGTCAAACAAAACAGCCTAAAGCATTATTACATCAAACATGCCAAGCAGCGCGCTTTCATTGAAGTACTTACGATCAAATTTGCCGCATCAATTGGACTGTTGTCGAGACCGCCAGAGATTTTTACGCAGACTTCCGAAGAAGCGTAGAAGCGAAAAGCCGAACTGGAGCATCAGCGCTTTGCAGCAAAAAAAAAAAAAAAACGACAATAATCAGCGTCAGTCAGCAACGCCCACGCAAACACTTCGAAAGGCATAGATCTCGCAGAAAATATTCCTGGGTGTCCTTAGCTACCACCTAGGAGACGTGAAGGGGAAAGACAGCTGTGGAAGAAGACGCCGTCGAACGCGCGAGCCGAGACGCGGGCTGATCTCTGTGACAAGGTGATATTTAAACGCGAAAGTGGTAAGAGTCACGTGTCGCAGAAAGTCTGGCGTACTGACGACGTCTGACATCGGACGTCGCTTCGGCGAAAAGAATTTCGAACCACGCATACCCGACTACGCAGGCCCTCGATGGGCACATGTGACGGAAGGAAATTACCGAAATCATTTAATTTCTCAATTAAAATACGCAGAAACATCATAACATACGAGTGACACACAACCTACACACATGATAGCGTCGGTTTGCAATTTTAATATACGAAAAACATAATTCTGTTACGCGGAAACTCAAACACAAACACCTTTTACCGCGATAGCGTATTCCAGCTGGCGTTTGAGGCCTGTACTTGTCGGAGCGGCGCGGCCCGGTCGCTTCCTTGCACACCATTAGAAAAATCCGGAGGAAGCTTAAGAGGAAGCTTTAGCTCGGGCCCAACTCCGACGCGGCCTATTCAAATACATGTAAAACGCAAAAACGTTTTTATGAGATAACCCCTGGACCGATTTTGATGAAATTTGTTGCATTTGAAAGAGAAAGTTAAATTCTAGTGACTGTTGGAAGCGGAATTTCGATTTAGGGCGTGAATTTTCTTAAATCGATTTTCAAATATTTGACCGTTCGAAAAAAATGGAAGCACAAAGTTCACAAATTCATAGCTCTGCATCAATAACTGATATCGCGGTTCTGTAAACGGCATCCATTAGATCATTCAAAGCGGACAAATTCAATATGTCATTTTACATCTTACGTGAATTTGTTACGTTGGTTACAACGGTTTTGCAAAAGTTGTATTTCCCTACGATTAAATTATTTTATATTCATGTGTAACATATCAATTTTGTCCGCTTTAGATGTACTATTAGATGCAATTCACAAAATTGTATTATCATTTTTAGTGGTTGAGTTACAGAGTTGTAAACTTGATAGTTTCCTTTTCTGAAAATTTTCGATTTTTGGCAATTTTTAATAAAAAATTCACAAACTAACTCAAAAATTCGAAACCAACAGTCACTAGATTTTAAGTTTTTCTTTTAAATGCAACAAACCTCGTCAAATTTGGTGCATTGGTTGCCGAGAAAAACGAATTCTCCTTTTACATGTATTTAGATAGGAGCACTCGAGCTAAAGCTTCCTCTTAAGCTTCGCCTTTGAGTGGAACGCGATAGCATTCAAAGATCCCTGACTGCTTCTGACGCTTCCGGGCAATTGGTGCGTATGAAACCGTAATGTGTACTGGGAAACGCTGGCTGCGAATGCTATGCACAAAGGCGGGCTTTGTCGTAGAAACGCAGCCTCTTGCGTGGGCCGCAGTGCGGCGGAGGCGAACGCCAGCTGGAGGTATTGCAAGGAACCGGGCGCGCCACTCTGTGGCCCCCGAGACTCCCGCGTACTGGCGCGCGCAAATGACGGATGCCACGGCCGCTCTGTGAATTGTATAAGCGCAAAAAAGGGTTGTCTTTAGCTGTCGCGTAATATAATTACGTTTTCTCGTGAAGCTATATTACAATACAACAGCTAGCGTGTCCGTAGGTTGTGTATATGTCGTAGTTAACGATTTTTTTCAGGAATTTTAGCTTGGGAAATTCAATTTGTTAAGGAACTAGCTTGAGTCAGATGGAGCGCCTGGGTTTATGTGGTTCTAAAATATTTTATTCGGACGTCAGAAGCCAGCACTAGGTTTTCGGTGGCAAGGGCTCTTTAACGCTGTCGCGTTAAAAACAACCACAAAGATCGCCTTCGTGCTCAGCGTTCGCCACTAGCGTTTCCCGATGAACTTTACGCTTGCATAAGGTGCAGTTGCCGGGAAGCGTGAGAAGCAGTCGGGGATCTTTGAATAGTATCGCACTAAAGGCGAAGCTTAAGGGTCCTCCAGATTTCTTGCACTGTCGTGGATGAACAGTTCCAGGCCACAAGGCCCTTCAAGGACACCTTCCAATGAGATGTACAAGGCTTTCGGCTTAAAATGAGGCGATTTCTGGGCCATTTTCCTGCGCTTCAGTGCCCGTTTCTAAGCACTATGGTATTGCTTTTGAGCGCATCGCGGACAATAGATACGGCACCCTTTAAGTCTCAAAAATATATGATAGGCCCCGATCGAAAGTAGCGTTTGAGGCTGTTAGATGCTGGATTTGCTGTTACATCGCTTACCTGCCTTAGGACGCATTCGCATAGAAATAGGCAATTCATACGCGCGGATGTCATCAGCATTGACTTTCGCAGCTGTAGTAAAAAAAGTTACGTTTACCAAACTACTAGAAAAATATATTGTGAACTACTAACCTATGATAAAGGACCATTAACATCACGTCAAATAACTTCATTGTGCGTCTACATAAAAGTGGCTAAATAAGACACTGCCATTTATGAATTGTGCCCCCCTCGCAAGATCCCGACAGCTGCGGAACAAGAAAAAAAAATTACCCGTAACCGTAGACACGTGTTACATACCATGGGCTGCATTTCAATGTACTGTTCTCTAGCACTTCGCTTAATGTAACCGATGTAAGGTATGTGTTCTTCTTTACATCTTTGGTCTCTGTATTGTTTTGTAATATAAAACCTACGGCATGTCTATGTTGGCACGAAGGTTGAAAGGAAGAGGTAAATAAAGCTTTGCTTCATTATTGCCGCATGTCCGAAACTAAGCGGTAACTGTGAAATGCTGATTTTCTGTAAGGTACGCATACTTCCTGTTTGCTTCGCCATTATCGAGATTGTAGCTGCTCCCCCAAGTTTGGACGAAACCAGGATTCTTTCTAGACACGCAGATCGCGGGAAACTATCTGGGCATATTACACGAAAGACAACAAGGACACGTCTGTGAGGCAGTTTTCTGTGGCTCTGACCGTTGGGCAGTGAATGTTATTGAGTCCTAGACATTTGTGCTCCTAATCCAATATGTCATGTTCAGTGGCTTTCCAACTCGCTATAGTCTCCCTAGTTATCCTTTTTTTTTTGGTGTTAGAATGTTTTCACACAAAACGCGAAAAAAAATGGGGAGTGAAGGCGTGCCCGCGCGTTTAGCGCACGCCACTGGAGCGCTCTCCAAAAGGTATTTGAATGAATCAACACTGCTCAATGGCTCACTAGGTCCTAGACCACAACTTTGAAAGTCCCAAAAAATACACTGACAACAATGTATCAAACCGTAAATATGACGTTTTCGAGCACTAAGCAAAATTAACTTTCTAGCTCACGGAATTATGCAAGAAAAATATAATTTTGGACTAGTTAGCTAAACGACACTGGAAAGATCACCAATGTGCGTGAGGCAACTACTAACAAAATAATCGTTGATCCATTGTCCTATCTCAAACTACAGCCCCCCCCCCCCCCCCCCCCCGCTCTTTCTCTGTTTCAAGCAGCTTGGCGCGCATTAATTGGGGCACTTTACGCAAATAAAGAAGCGCTGCATCGTGCTCGTTTCCCGAGGGCAGAATGTGCACCTAAGTGTCTGCAAATGTAAGCACCAGTTCTCCAGACCAATGCATGCCCAACTACTTTGACGATGCGGCCGGTATACAGTTGAATGCCTAAAGAACAAATGCCTCTACAGTAAAAGACACAGTACCTGTATACAGTATACGAGAAACGATTCACTGTATCCCGGGTGAATTCTTATCCCTTGTATGAATTGCCAACGCCTAAGCAACTTACACCACTGCAACAAATTTGCCTTTGAGAGGAAGAAATTTAGGCATTCCCACCGACACGATTTGTTGCTTTACAATGACTGCGACATAGCGGTGGCGCCACTACCCTCAGAAGAGGTCCCCCAGGTGCGCTCTGAGTTATCGCTAACGGCAGCGCACTTGACGACCGTGGCAATATCCGGAGTAGTCCTGGGGCACTACTCCAAAAATCACTCAACTCATACGCTGTTCGTGCAGCGAATCAACAGTGCGACGGCTGACAAATCTGTGACAGTAGATGATGTCGTGATGATGTAAACGTAAGTGACGACCGACGACGTCTTGAAAACCATCTAAGACGGAAGCGACGAAAATGTCGGCGGAGGCGACAGTGATTAAGATGCTGTGAGCGAACCAAGAAATTTTGACCACAACGGAGGCGATAGTAGCGGTTGACGATGTGCAACATTTGGTCCCGTAGCACTCCGTTTCGCCAGGGAGCATGCCATGAATTTCAGTGCAGCAAATTCTGTCAGACAAAGGAGGCACAATAAAGTAGAGATCCATTTCGCTAAGGCGCCCTTGAATGCGCATTAAATAAAAAATATTCTTGACTGTGCTTCGCCTGCACTGCTGCGAGTGGCCCGACACGCGACCTCTACAACGCAATGACCTGCATAATGATTCATTTTTGAGGTCCCGAGAACTACGTTAACTGCTGTTGTAACGCTTCCACGCCGCTCTGTTATCTCAAGTTTTGCGTTCTTTCTGGCAGAAGCTGATACGTGCTCTTGCAAACCTTACTTCCAGGTTAGCAGGGCCGAACCCCATCAAGCGCCTCGACGTCACCTTTACAGAATGGCAAGAAAGGGCAGACAGACCTCAAAAAATTGTTCGGACTTTGGATGTGTCTGGTAGTATGGGGGTAAGTAGAGACTTTCGATATGCATTGTTTGCACCGTTTGCTTGCTCGTAGCAACGAGTGGCAGTGAAACGACAATAGCCGATGTACGAAGCGCGCACGAGTGAGCGCATACTGCCGCATGCTGACACCGCATATCCCGTTCAGAAACGTGCTAGACGCACACAGACTCGACGTCTTGCGCTTCCTAGAACGGTGCCGTGCGTGCGTTTGCGAGGCTGTATCGTTGTCGGCGCAGCATCTCCTGCTTCTCCTGCAGGCTCAACCGTGACGTCAGAGCGGGGTGTGCGAGGAAGGCACGTGGACGCCCTGCTTACGGCAAGACGTGTACGAACCTCTCAAAAAGAAGCGCAAGCATGAAAACAGACGTGTGCGTGTTACTGAATAAAGTAATTAGGTTACCTTACTGCGTAGCCAGTGAAAATGTAACTGTGTAGAGTGTTAGTTAACGGGAACACTACACAGATAAATAATTTCTTCTGCATTAGTAAATTACCATTTGAGATTATCAAAAACGTCACCCCTACCACGATAACACGCTTAGTAAACCAGCAAATGAGCAATCAGTAAAAGCGCCTGGCGACGCCTCCTTGTATTTCCCGCACCAGCTCGCTGAGATGTCATGGATTTTCACGGCGTTTTCTAGGGCCTACGTAATACCTTTGCGGTAAGCATCGATTACATTGTGTTCTAAGTACGCCAACGATCAGGCATGTTGAACTTCAGGAACTTTTGCTGAACCAACATGGCGTAAGCACGAAAATTCACTTTGAAATACGTGACGTCACTATGGCGTCCTTTCTTCTTCACCTTCTAATCTAATCGAACTTTCATTAGGACATTGACGAAAACGGTTTTGAAACCAAGTTCTTTCCGATTGAACTGATGTAGTATTTTCCTTCAGTGTCCCTAAAGGTTCTATGTTTCATAAAGTATTTGAGCTTAATCTCAATAGCAAGAGTCAATATATATTTCTGGCTAGAGCACCGAACGGGCTCGGGCTTATCCGAATGCCCAGGTCCAACCAGGCTCATGCGCTGGGCTCTAGCTGGGTGGGCATGTTTTGACCAGGTCTGCGCTAGGGCCGAGGAGCTCGGGGCTCGGCATTCGGCTGGTGCCTGCCGTTATATTTCTTTGGTGTACGCTCTCCCATACACGCCATGCAATCAGCGGCTGGAAATTAGCACTTCCGTATCACGCGGTGAGGGCTGGTTTCCCATGAGCCTTTCGTTTATATTTTATGGGTGGACGCCAATATTGTCACGCGACTAGAATACGTAAATTGTAGGGTTTTACGTGCCAAAAGCATGATCTGATTATGAGGCACGCCGTAGTGGGCGACTGCGGAATAACTCGGAGCACCCCGGGTTCTTAAACGTGCGCCTAAATCAACTTTCACGAGTGTTTTCGCATATCACCCCTGACTACAATACTTCAATCTAACCAAATATTTCGCCAGAACTTACTGCTAACACTCACTACAGTTATTTGTCTACTAAACAAAGTACCGCATGTTGTCAGAAGTGAAACAACCACAAAAATTCACGAAGCAATGCATATGCAAAATACGAGAACTATTGTTCTCAACTCTGCGGCAGAAGTGTATGTGACAACCGTGAATTTTGCTCGTAGTCTCTTATTTAGTTTTTATGAATGTGTACTCATGTAAGTCTTTTACACTACAACCAGTGTTGTTGTTACAGCAGCGTCCCCTGTATACGAGCTTGCGAAACAAAAAAATACTTCGGCAACCTTTCCTTTCTCTTGCCGAAACTCCAATATTTTTTTTCAGCAATCTGTTATTTACCAGGTTTGGAAGACTATAGTTATAAAGCAGCCATTTATTTTTGAAATGCTTCTTGCAACCACACACTAGACTTGGTATTAGATTTTGGCATAGTTTTTCTAGTGAAAGTATTTATGTTGGGTCTAAAACTGATCCTTTGTCTATGATAATGAACGTATTTTCACTGTACAGTGCAGCGCGGCGCCTTGTTACAACGAAATTAATTTTCCTACTGCAGATACATCTCTCTGCGCTTCACTGTGCGTATTCGATTCAATACTTACTAAACCTCTCCGGGTCGAAAAAGTTCATGCTCGTTCACCGCAAAGAAAAAAAAAAAAGGGGGGGGGGGGAGGGGGGGGGACGTTTCACATCGTGAAAGCGAGTAATGCAAGCGTATATAGGTGCCATTCCCGAGTTTCTAAGCTATGCCGTCTTCCCTGACACAGCCGCATTGTCACAAGTCACCTAGCACGTTGGTAAGGTGTTTGCTGGGCATGACAAGCTCGCGCCCCCTGCCGGTCTTTTTCAGCTCGTGCTCGGCGCTTGCCGACGACTTCGAGGTCGGTCGACTCGGGCTCGGCCTGACGCTGCTTGCGTTGCTGCTCTTTGCGCACGGCCTCTTGATCGTCATACGAACCTGCTACGCCCGTAGCGCAAACAGAGCTCGTAGCGACTGCGAGAGAAGGTAAACCCCGTCGCACACTAGTCCCGCGACGCTCCGGCTCCATCTTTCTCTCCCCTCTATCGCGCGTTCCTCCATACCTTCCCGACGTGCTCCTCCTCTCCAACTCGAGGCGCGATGCTCCTCCGGCGCTCACTTTTATTCCAGCACGGCCGCCTCCGACTAAAATATCACTGATTTCACTGCGGAAGCATGTACGCTTGCTCGTAAACGAGAAATAAACGAGTGTGCAAGGCAAATACAAATGGCATTACACGCCAGAAACGCTACACTTGTAGAATGCAAAAAAAGAAAAATAATAATACGCGAGACGCCGTAAACTCGCGATTGAACGATTTTAAAAACGCCTGGCTCTCCCGTAACCGAATGTAGAGGTGATGTCAGCACGAAATGGCTACAGGCAAAGCAGATTTGTTGGACATTATACTAGACAGCAGAAGCTTGATGTGGGCGAGTTGGTTTTGCATACTTGAAGAAAAGAGCGCTACATTAAGTTGGAAGTAGCGCTTTGTCCGTCGTACATGTTCTTCTTTTAGTCCGCGTCTTCGTAGCGTCTTGTCTTTTCTTCAAGCATGATACTAGACAAAAACTAAAAATGGGTGTAGTGCATGTTCGCTATGGCACACGCCAGAACACCACACCGCACCATGCCGAACCACGCCACACTGTGCACTGGTCCATATGGGCGCTGCCCAGCTAGAAGAAAAGCGGCTGAAAGTGGCACGACAAGCAGCTAAAGACGCCATGGAGACAGAGAACTCTGCCCAGCTGCAAGAAGAAAAGCAACTGAAGGAGGGGCCACACAGCATGGCGCCATCTCTCAAAGCGGCGCAAACCCCGTGCCGCGGAACTCACGGCATGTTGGTGTTCAAAGCAGCACAAGCTCTCGCGTCTGCGCGCCAAAAGATGACAATCAAGTGCCCTGTATCACCTTGTGGACGTCGCTATTGGAAATGGCAAATAAAGCTTCACCGTACTAGAAGTTTCTGCTTGAGTGATATCGTTAACAAACATAAGGAAGAGCTCGACAGCAATCTTTTATTATAAATTGCTTGGGCAGTAACTAACTTATGTGATAGGCCCTTTAGAAAGGGTCGGGGACCGGAGAGTTTTTTTTTTTTTTTTTTCAAGTTTTAATTGTCTGCCTGGATGACCCTGTTTTGTACTCGAAAAGATACCCGGATGTCTTCGTTCGAGTGCCCGGATAACGGCTTTGGCCTTTAGCTCAAGGTCACTTGAAGGTCGCCTACAATGGGAGCTGAACGTTTTTCATGCTTAAAACTTCCGGTAGGAGTTTGAGAGCAGCTGGACCGACGTGGGCTTAGTGTGAGTCGAACGTTCCATCCAAAGAAGCGTCGTGCCGCTGTTTCCTCACTCCCGCAGGCGACGGCGGATACGCCGCCAACGGATAAACCCGGCTGACTACCCGAGCACACCCACGGGACCAAGACTACCAAACCAACGCTGCCACTCGCCATGACCACCTCTCCACTCAGTCCCTTTGTGGCACGCCGGCTATCATTTGAGAAACAGGACTGAGCTGCGCTCCTTTCAGCAATGCAGACGCCACAGCGGTTGGTGGAGGCATAGGCGGCAACAACGAGCGGCTCACCTACTTTGTGTTCTTTTCATTGTGGCGTAAACATCCGGCTACTGGCGATTCATTCGATCTTAAACAAGTCGCTGCTTCTGTTGATCGCGTAGATGGTAATTGCAAATAATAAGCGCTGGTAATCGATGTACACATAAGAATATATAGTAAAAACCGGAAAATGTTTCCGGTCAAATATAAGAAAACATTCTTAAAGGATGTACCTATCCACGGGAAAACAGTGGGATATTTCAGGTCGATTATATTTACACGTGTACTTATATTTATCGGGCAACCACGTTTCACCGCCTAACAAAACTTATCGCACATCGCGGGACGCACCTGCATGTATCCGAACTTTATGGAAAGTTATCGATGCTTCTATCCGCTGTCTGTTGTCGCCGAACCTTGTGTTAACTGATTTCATCGCGTGACGCGAATGGTGTAGAACTTTGTGGAAGCCACGCGGGTCGCAACGATTAGTCTGGAACATTCGATGACTACTGTATAAAAGCCGACGCGTTGGACCCGCTGATCAGATTTTCGACGATCGCCGACCGTGTTCGCCGCTATCGTTGTGCTATCAGTGTAGCCTGTTTTGTGGGCACAGGTTCTCGCAATAAAAGTTAGTTTTGACCTTCACAGTATTGCTACTGTGTTCTTCAACATCACCACCACGTGAGAATATCTATTACTTTTGTGTCTCAATGCAGAATAAACTGTATAAATGAAGACCCATATCTGCGTTTTTCTCGATGGACCTACGAAATTATCGATTTCTTCTAAAAAATGTAATATCCTGCCGTCCAGTATAAAACATCTCGCGTAGAACGCTTGCATGGCAGTAAAACCTGAATAGGCAGCAATTTCATGGAACACACGTAGTAAACACAGCATTATACAACTTGAACGCATTCAGAGAAAGGTTTTTCAAGGCTAATAAGGAAATATTTAGCTGCCCAATAAAAATTATATATATGCATTTTCTTCCTTAATCAGTGGACAGTTAATTTTATGTCCTTGGTCTTCGATAAGGCTCATATTGGGCAGAGAGAAAGACCCGCCAACGCCGAGCACAATGTAGAAATTGTTGCCGCTCACTTAACCCTGGTGACAACCAGAGTTGTCCGTTACAAATGCAACTAACAAGCAAGAAAAATCCGATAATCATAATGACGCCTGCTTTTCTTCGCTTCTTCGCACACTTTCAAAACAAGCGTGCCGCTTCCTGGGTGTTTTAACCTAATAGCACAACCTCTTATATTTCTGTTTGTTTTGCTCCTTCGCTATGCAGCATTCAAAGCGCAAGTGTTTACAATGCGCTAAAGTGTGCGTGCGTTACGAACCAATAGCCGCAGTTAAAGGCCTTGTGTCCCCGATAACATAGCCTCCATATCTAATCCCGACACGTTCCGCTCTCAGTTACTCATGCTTTTCCCATTTAATACCGTTCACGAGTGACCAATCTAGTGTGTGTTATCGTGCATTTTTGCCATGTTGTATGTCATTTTCATAAACGGTATTCCTTTGCACTGTTAACAGTAACAAGTGTTCGTGTGCCTTCAGATATTGCTTTGTATTCCTAGTGCCTTCAATATTATAGCACTGATCCTGTTGAAAATTTGTACTTTATACCTTTACTGTTTAATATGCCCTCCTTACTTTATGCCCTGCCATAGGGCCTATAAGGTTCTTTTGAATAAATAAACAAATAAATAGCCGCAGTTAAAGGCCTTGTGTCCTCATTTTCCGTTTCTCTGTTTTTCGAACAGCGGTCGCTCTCCCGTCCTGCTCTGCTAGCTTTCAGAAAGTTGACGCCGCAAATCGGACGGCTTAGAATGATTTTTCTCGCATGCGTGTGAGCCGCATACATTGTGCAGAGCCGGCTGTACTGAACTCATCCTGACGAGTCTGTCCGGCTTTCGTTGTCTATAGAGGGTATATGCAAAGAATACGCAGTGGCCGGGGTATAGAAATCGAAGAATAACGTATTGCTGGTTTATTGCCCGAGGAGATGAAATGTTAACGGCCGTTATTAGTAAAGATGCAAGGAACCTGGGTGCACTGGAATTCCGAAGACGTAACATTAACGTTGGCGTCCTCCCAACCCAATCCGATCCGACTTGCAGACAGTGATTATTCTAACTGGATGGATTCCAATGCTAGCTCAAAAGCTTTTCCGGCAAAAAGTATAGCCCATTACCACCAAACTGAAAATTACTTTATGTTGCATGACTTCCTCAGTGCTAAGAGTTGGCCGATACTAAAGAAGTGTATAAGGCATAGTTTCTACAGAGAGGGTAAACTGGAGATCGTTAGAAGAGGCCTTTGTTCTGTAGTAGACCTTAAATTAGGCGGCTTCTGCTACTGGTAATCATGGTTATGATGATGATGTTTTCATATCGCAGGAATGGAATCGCCTTGATTTCTTGAAAGAAGCTGCCAGGCACTACATAGAAGCTATACCTGATGGCCTGAGGAGACTGGCTATTGTAACATTCTCCACAAATGCCACAGTTGCCCACAATATGGTCACCGTCAATTCGACCACTCGGCAAGGGTTTATCAACAAAGTGAATGCTCTAAAACCTCACGATCAGACGTGTATTGGGTGCGGACTTGAACTGGCACAGAAGGTATGTCTTTTCGTCCTCATTTGCTTAGTATAGCGTTCTGAGCTTGAGGCGGCAGTGTTTATCTGCGCTCGCTTCCGTCTCTCTGGCCAAGATCGAGATACACTCGGCAGGTTGCGATACGAACGATAGCTGAGCCGGTCGCCTATCCTTCGCGTTGGTCCTGCTTGCCTGGAAAGTTCCAACAGAGGAGCGGGCTTTCTGACTAAGTCTGGTCAATATTTCACGATGCTCGCTTCGCGTTTATTTCAGACAGAACGAGGGAGCTCCTGCTCGAGACCTATTCTAATGGTAAGGTGTAAAAGCAACGAGCATTTTACATCTACGGCACAGAACCAGCTTATAGAAATCAGCTTTGTTGAAGCCAACGTAAATAATATTCTCTAGGAGTGGGGTTAGTGTTGTGTTACTGACGAAGTTGTATACGCTATGAAGCATTGCAAATGAAAAACAAAACGCTATGAGCATTTCTTATTGGTTTGAAGATTGTTGATTGTTAGCTTGCCTCAGTAAGCGCAAATAATTGATACGCTTGCATACATGAGATGAACAGTCAACAGACGAAGTGTCTAATAATAAATGTATAACTGTGAGGGAGCAAGACGACAAAACCAGAGGTGATGTAGGGGAAATTACTTGTGTTTAATTGAAGTCTGGAATCCATCACGTAAAGTGAAAGGAATGTTGACGCAAGCTTGCATGGGCCGCAAGAGGAAGCCCTCCCTTTCACGCAAACCATGCTTTGCCAAATAGGCTAAAGTGCACGTGTTCGAAGTCAAGGTTACGCGCTGTTAGTTTAGACAGCGCCTCTCGCCGCCTAGTTGGCGGATGTCAAACATACTTTTCTTTGTCTGCAGGTGTCAATTAGTTTACTACCGGATTAGTTTTTACCACCAGGGGATCTTTCACGTGCTCCCAAGGCACGGGATACGGGCTCTTTTCATTTCACCCCCAATCCAGATGCCGCCGCCGCGGCCGGGATTTCATCCCGCGACCACGTGCGTAGAAGCGCGATACCATAGCCGCTAAGCCACCGCGGCGAGTGATTCGCGAAATTTGCGATCTCTCCTTAAATACAGGCGAAGTTGACGCGGCTTGACTTTTTTGTTTCGTTACGATAGCAGTTATATGTACACTCCAAGCGCCTTTTGCCGTCGCCGTCACCGTGAGGTTCCGTATAAATTCCAAGGGCGACAAAAGCGTCGACGCGTGCCATACGCTGTATGCGCGAGTGAAAGCATTCGAGGGCCAGCCGGCGATCACCGCTGAAACATGCGGACGTAAGCGAAGAAAGCGGGGAGGAAGCGCGCCGTATTCCGGTCTGCGCACCGCCCCGCGCGGAGGGTACGGAGGTGGCGGAGGGCGTGGCGCTTTCTACTCCTGGCGGCCCAGGATGCTGTATCTTGAAAGCCATCTGCGACGAGGGCAGAGTCCGCCACCCGCTGTGTTTTCTCGTCTTAGTTGGCGTTGACGCTAGAGGCACCACGAATGTCAACTTGCCCAAAGCTGCTGCCGCGCTTGTTCATGCTTGCTTGTTTGGTGCGTGACACCATGTTCGTTAGTTTAGTTAGTATGACTATGTTTACAAGTATATACGCCCGATAAAACTACTTTCATCACTTCGTATAGCTTTCCACTAATTTGCTATCGTAATCGATGCTTTGCCTCTCGGCCAAAACTGCAACTTTACAGATATATCTTTTTTACCAATCCTTGAGCACTAATGACGAAAAATGCAATCATATTGCAACAGCTTCAAATCATAGCGACCCATATATGCACGAATGACAAGGTTGAGCGCCGGAGTTTACGTTACTATGTTGAGTAGAGCAAGTAGACTGTGAAACTTCATTTGAAGAAATACCCGCTTGTAGAAAGGGTTTCATCATAGGACTCAGCACTTTTTTTCCTTTACAAGGGAGTGAAAGCTCTCTGGAGAAAAAAATTCAAAATGTAGCTACCGTTAAAACCAAGAATTTGCTTAAACTTTGGGTGCCGGACTGAGACTTTTGTTCTTAATCCCATTGTTGATCTCTTACGATTGCGGATTTGTTTGAGTAGATGTGTACATTGTTCTAAGAGGCTTCCCTTTTCCATTATTTGAATACCTTCACATTTCCTCTGCACAGAGGGCTCGACACTGGCATTACTGTTGCTTCTCATTATGAGTTAGTGAGGTTGTCACAGTTACATGCAATTACTCAGTACAGTGAATGATATCCTTCACATGCAGTTGCTCGATGCACCGTCTGATCCTCCACATGGCTCCATCATTCTCCTGATAACCGACGGCCGAGAGAACCAGAAGCCTTATGTGGCGAGCGTCATGCAAAAGCTCGTGAAGTCCGTCATCGAAGTGAGCTCATTTGCGATTAGAAGAGAAGCTGACGAAAAACTTGAAGTGTTGGCAGCTGCAACGAAGGGTCAATCGTTCTGTTTCCCAGACGGCCAACCATTCAATGGCGTAAACATGGGCGTGGCGTTTGTGACAGCCAGTGCATCCGAAATGGAACCCCAATGGCCCGTCACGGTAAGTTTAAGTGTTGCCATTTTGACACATTTGCCGCTACCTTTCTTGCCGTTTTTTTTTTTTTTTGCGACTAATGATTGGCTTAGTTCCCATATCTTTCTTATGGCGTATGCACACGACGGATGGCTCCATAGAAAGCTGTTCTGCAGACAATAATTCCGAACTCGTCTGGCTCCAGATGAACTAGGCGGGCAGACGACTAGTCATGAACGATATTAAACATGACGGACTCACGGAAGTAGGCGCCATCTGCTTCAAATTTATCAAGTTGCCGTTATGCACTGTTTTGCTCGTTAATTCCCGAGTGACACTTATACTTTATTTTTCTATAATGACACTTCATCAGCAAAGTCTTCCGGACCATTCGGCGCTATTCCGTAGATCCGTTTTCAATTTTTGACGCTTTAGTTGTTTCGAGAAACGCTCTTTCATGCTGGGCACTTGTATATGGTCTCCAAAATTTTGCCCCAGTACTGGCCAGTCGCACTGTCAGGGTTTAGAGGCGATGGCTTACGAATGTTTGCTTGTTATTATTAGTTATACATAGCACCATGATCTGTCTGAGCGATCAAGGTCTAAGAGAGACGCCGTCGTGGGCGAATTGCGATTTTCACTTACCGATTTCGTTAAGGTGCCCCCAATGAATTCCCTAGCGACTTTGCTCTCCGCACTCATGGGTTACCGCAGAGCTCCAAATCGAGATGTGCATAACTATTTAGATGGATACATGAATAAGTATGTTTTGCACCTTGAGCTAAGAAGCACGACACAATTGTACAAACTGTCTCTGTGTGGTCGTCCGTTAACATGCTATGGCCAAAGCTGCTCACAATATTACGTCCAATTTACTGGCCACCGTGCCAGGCAAACCTTTGGGCAGTGCATATACAGTACTTCCAGTGAGTTGTTAAAGTACTGTCCTGTCACGGTTATCCATGTGCGTGAAAGAAGGTCACTATTTAAGATTATTGTGCATTAATATCTGTGGGGTTTGTCTGTTCTCCATATTGTCTACCATGTTTCCGTTCCGCCTATATAATGTAGCCGCAATGTAGACTAGCAGATATCGAACGCCAAGATGGCTACCCACATACTCAAAACCTCGCGCGCAACTCCTGACACTTGTATTCAAGAGTTGTGCGACTCCCAAAGACATCCTTAAGGAATGGTAAATACTACATTACGGGGTCTTACGTGCTAAAACCACGATCTGATTATGAGGCACGCGGTAGTGCGGAATTCCGTTATAATTTGGACTAGCTGGGGTTCTTTAACCTAAACCTAAATACACGGAAATTTTCGCATTTCACCCCCATCAAAATACGGCTGCCGCGGCTAGGATTCGATCTCGCGACCTCGTGCTTAGCAGCCCAACCCTACATCCACTAAGCAACTACGGTGGGTAAAGAACCTTGGCAGTTCGAGAAAGGTGACAATTGGCACCTGATACAACTTGTTTGCATCGTCATGGCGCGAGAATCGGTACAAGGCGTCGAAGAATGACCGTAGAGCGCATTGTATTTATAGTGATGGAGTCCGCGTCCAAAATTTTATACCCGAATCACTCTGTAACAACTGACGACCACGCACCTGCTTATATATACAGTCGCCTGACAGTTGCCGGGTGCTGGCGTCGGCCACAGGACCTACCTGACCTATCTGCAACACTTGCCGACATTCTCGCCTTATTTCGCACCATCGGGTTTCGGCAGAATTCATTCAACAGCCAATTTATTTGTCCAGAATTTTGGCTAGTGAATTTATGTTTTTTTTAATCTTTAAGTCATCTTTTATATTTAAGCTAGTACTGTCCTGAGATTTCCAGCGGCTTCACCGTTCCCAAAAATGCCTGCAGTTTTGTCGGCCTCTGTTCACATATTGGGTGATCTTTAAGATACTTTGAAACCATAGCATGGCCCCCTGACCAAGCTGCTCAAAAAGATTTTTTTTTCGTGAGGTCTTCTGCAAGCTTCTGCCTACTTGCCATTTATCAACTTACCAATTTCCCTGTCACTTGTATTCTATTTTGACGACTACAATCCCACGGCGTTGGCAATATTGTAATGGCCATGGGAGTGAAGCCGTTTAAATCAATTCTACTGTAGACAGGACAGCCGCTTTTGCTAACTGCGAATGAAAATATTGTAGTAATTAGCGCCAATCATAAGCATATAAATTCACAGCCTAAAAGGTTATGTGGAACCCACGCACTGTGGGAATCGATGTAAGCGAAGCTTTTTGTTTTGTTTTCTTTTATTGACGAGAATTAGCGGTAATGCTGACTGGCGAATCTATATTTTCTTCAGCGTTTAGTGCAATACGAGAGTAGCAAGTTGATGGCAAATGTTACCTTGCGTGCACCACTGCTCTTTGTCTGCGTAATACACAATTTACAACGAGACATGTTTGCTTGAGGCGTTGTTGTGTGCCATTGTTTATAAGTTATGGGAGGGTTGAGCCTTCGCGTTGCTTCACATGGCACATCGCATCGCGGAAGACGTCTAGGCAGAACTATGAGGCTCTACGTGCTAAAGTCATAATAAGATTATGAGGCAGGCCGTAGTGGAGAAAGTCAAGATTAATTTTCACACCCTGGTGTTCTTTAACGTGCACCTAAATCTAAGTGCACGACTCCTTTTGTATTTTGCTCCCGTGGAAATCCAGCTCCCATGGTAAGGATCGAAACCACGACGTCGAGCGATGCCATAGCCGCACAGCTACCGCGGCCGACGTGCGACCGTTCTTTTAGTGTTGCCTAGACCGTACGGTGATTTAATGTGGCTTTGCATCTGCACGCCCTGCGTCAATAGTCCGCTTGACGAACTTGCATGGTGTTTGATTTTGAGAACAAGCAGAAACGTACAGTACCATACCTTCCATTTGGCCCGCAATTGTTGTCGTGTCTATAGTAGTAGCGTTTCCTTATCTTCGTTTCCGTAGTGTAACCTTTTCTCGGTCACGACCTTCCCTCCTGTATGGTAACTGCGAACGAAGAGTGGCAAGGCTGTTGTTATTCACTCTTTTCGCGATTGCCGCCGGTTTTACCCCTTCTCTGCCTCATCTCTTTGCTCCCTCTCTACCATTCTATTTACCGCTCCTCAGAACTCGCACGTTAGTATAGCAGTAAGCGCTGCAGTTTCTTCAATGGTTTTGCGGGGGAGGTCACAGGTAATTACAGCTGTAAAGAGGCTAATGTAACGACGCCCATAGAGCTCCGCAGAGCACTGTGCACATGTGACGCGATGAACGGCGCGAATGGTCTAACGAGTTTACTACAGACCTACAGGACTTCTTTTTTCAGTATGTTCATTATTTGCGTCATCCACGGGTATACTGTGGATGCACTTCCTTTATACGGCCTTGTAATAATAAATTTACTTGTTTTCAAATTATATTCTCTTATAATGTTGGATTCTTGCAATCATTGTCGTGCGTAATCTACAAAGAGTGCTCAGGCACCCTCTAATGCTTTCACTTTTTGCTTAATTACACCTGCCATTGTAATGCAAGTAAAGATAGCTTGAACTCATTTTCTCAGAGATAAACGCCGAATAAAACGCTGACGTCATGCTGAACAAAATCCACAAGGGCCGTAGTACTCGATTTTCTGATGTCCCTGTTCGCAAGCTCTTTTTTTTTTCTTCAGGATGTGATCTTGTACCGTAGAAACGTCCCTCGGACATCTCTGATGTGCCCGTTTTTATTCTCAAGCACACAGTGCGAACTGGCATTGCCGCTCTATAAACATACTGCAAAGGTGCTTGCGTTGAGCGTATGTAAGGCGAGAAACGCTGTTTCACTGTCTGTTCTCTAATGTGGGCAGTAAACCGATGTTTATAGTATCCCCGCAAACGCAACGGCCTCGAGTATGGCAACCGTAAGCGCAAGAGTCACAGTATGGTCGTAAGTTGTCGCGACAGCGCTGCTGTAGTTCACAGAGCCTGTCACTAAGGGATACGCGGCGATTGGCATTTCCCAGGATTGGCAATTGCCAGGATTGGTATTTGGTAGACGTTAATTACCAAGAACTGCGGGTGCTTACACTACCGCAAAGGACGCATGCTGGGCGGTGGCTCCAATCATTTGCTCGCTACATAACACATCTACACTGAAATTAAACTGGTCTCAGAAATTCCCACTTATATTCTCTCGACCCTTAACTGCGACTTCGCCTGCCCCCTGAACTCTTTCTTTTTTTCTCTTCTTGTACCTCGCTCCCTTCCCTATGTACGGGGACGTGCTTCCACCGACGTTCGGTTCTCCTTTTTTTTTTTAATGAATTCATTCACACATTTATTCAACCCTAAATTGCTTCAGAAGATAACGTCTCAGCTCCATAATTATCCGCTCTCCACTCCTGGAATCTGCCATCGCAAAACGATTTTGATATGTTGGATATGGCTGGGCGTCGCATACCTACTTTTCTAGAAATGTCCAGCAGCGCGCATGCAATTTTCGGTGGATCATGAGACAGTATGGAGTACCTTCTCTGCTACTTCCACACTCAACACTATGGCCCGGTTCGAAGGCAGACAACTATCGGAGAACAATATCATCGGAGCTTGGTCTAAGCATAATTCGATTCACAAGGCCACAAAAGACCAACTGTACTTTTTGACAGCGCCTGCACTGTGTGTACTGTAGGGTTCACTCTCGCTACCTCTTCATTTTTTTTCGTTATCTCTCTGTTTATATTTTGATATGTAGCATTAGGATTGTTAAAGTGGAAAAAAGTGTAAGCGTGTGAAGTTTGGCAAGCTGGTCACGTGGGAGAGGTGGAGAGGAGATGGGACCGCTCAGAGTTCACGCAGAGTGGCGCCATCTTTCGAGCCGGCGCAAATGGCGCACCGGGAAAGTCACGGACCACTAGCGTTTAAAAGAGCAAAGGCAACCCTATCTCAGCCCCAAAAGATGAAAATCAATTGTATGGTGCCCTGTATCTGCCTTTTGAATGTCGTTGTTGAAAAGGACCAATTTAATTTCAGCGTCTTAGAAGTTACATCTTGAGTGATATTGTGAAGAAACATTAGGACGAACTCGGAAGCAATATTTCTTGTAACTTGTTCGGACAGTAACTAAGATATGTAATGCGATCTTCGTACAAAGGGTTGGGGGCCAGAGACGGAATTTCTCAAGTTTTTGACTGGTTGCCCGAATGATCTCGTTTTGCTCTCTCAACGATGCTCGGCTGTTCTCGTCTGAGTACCAGGATAATGCCTCTACCTTTTGGCTCAAAGTCACTTGAATGTCGTCGACAACGGGAGCTAAAAGCATTTCATTAATTAAAATACCCTGTGGTTCCGCTTGCCACACCGTTACTCCTCGCAGGCGAAAACGTTCATTGTGGAAATTTTGCGATGTAACATAGGCAGATTTCACTCACTCTGACGGCATCATCATCTATGTAGTTCTTAAATATATATATCCTAGAGGGAAATGTGACACTAGTGTCTACGGGGGCTCTCCTGAGCGTTGCCTCAGCATACAGGGGAATGATTGGAGGTACTGGCTTCGGATTGACTTCGATTTTCAGACTAGTGGGGTTTGCATGTGGTGCAGTAAACGAAGCTGTGTTAAAATATTTTCGTGTAAAATCTAATTTTTTTTCTGCAGTATTGGATATAGTGCACAATACATTGCCTACTGTTTGTATGACTTAGAGATCGAAGCACGATTTAACATCAGGGCACACCAGGGTATGCATTGTTCTACAGTTCTGTTCCCCATTTAGCGCCAATGAATAATAATTTATTTATACAACAACAGTAACAACCGTGCATGTGCTTATGTAAAATACTCGTCAAATATTTATGGTACTAAAAATTTTGTAGTGCGAAAGTGTTGCGCCTTTGACAAAAATGTTAGAAGTGTCGTCTGCTACGACGCCTGCTCGCTGCCAACGCGAGACTTTTCTCGCAGAAGATAGGCAATTGCGAACTCTCTCGCTCTTTCGAAAGGCACACTTTCGAAAAGCACATCTGCAGCAGTGCTAGTTGGGATGCTTGTGGCCTCCTACAAGTACGCCTCGTTACATTTCATGTTGGCGTACCGCTTTATCTGAAGCGCGCGCCAGCAGCTCTTGTGGCGTGGCTTTGCGCCTACCCGTTTTGCGACAGCGGACAACAGCTGTTTTCTAAGTGCTTTAAACGACAGCAGACAACGTTTTCTAAGTGCTTTAAAGGTTCTAAGCACAGAACACGTACGTAGTATCGTGCTTGTAACAGTAGCACCTTCTTTTTGTTCTTCTGAAGTTTCACAAAGCAGGTAACACTATGGCTCCAAACTAACACACTTATCAAACCAAGGCCAGAACAATGAAAGCACGTTCCCTCAACGTTTACGATGCCGTCGCTTTCTTGTCAGGGTTTCGGCACCGCGTCGCGAAACAAACATCGGCCCAACCACAACCGCAGCGCGCCATCGTCACTTCGAGCAACAAAACAAAGGCAGAGAGCTTTGCAATGCACTGTCCCACTGCGGGTTATAGCAACTGCACTTACAGCCAAACCAAAACTGCCAAAAAATACGGGTTGACTAGTTCGCCAATCAACAGAATACCAATACGCAGCCTGTAATTCACATCATTCTCATGATAGTTGAACAATTGCAGCGCCAGAGTTCCCTCTCGTTATTTTAGTACGAAACTATGTAACAATCTGACAAAAAATGTGGGTTTATCTCGAAGGCAGTGGAATCTAAAAAATAGGAGTTGATCCCAAACGTGCTGCAGTCAACAAAGCGTCCAAACGAGTTTTCTGTACGCTACGTGACGTAATAAATCGGCGCGTGACACAGACGCCAAACGTTTCAAAATGCTGTTTTGGCACGACAGAAGCACACGTAGGATCTTAGTCTAATAGAGCAATGTGCTTCTGTCCTGCAAGTCGTAGGTTTGATCTAACCATCAATAGCACGTTCCTCCGTCAAAATATGGGCGAATTTCACTCATTTTGTAGGTAATCATCGTCATTATAATCGCCATCAGCCTATCTTATGTCCTGTGCTGTACGAAGGTCTCTCCCAGCTATCTCCGATTGCCCGTCTTGCACTAGTTGATTCAAGTTGTGCCTGCAAATTTTCTCACTTCTTCAGAGCACCTAATTCTCTGCCGTCCTCGACTGCGCTTTCCTTCCCTTGGCACACATTCAGTGGCTCTAATAGACCGCCGGTTATCGGCCTTACGCACTACAAGGCCTGCGCTGCTTTATTTCTTTCTCTTAATGTCACCCAGAATATCGGCCACCTCTGCTTGCTCTTGTATCGCGACCGCCATCTGTCTGTCTCTTAACGTTTTGCCTAACATTTTTCTTACAATCGCTCCCTGCACGGTCCTTAACTTGTTTTCGAGCTTCTTTGTTAACCTTGAAGTTTCCGATCCACATGCTAGAACCTCTACATAGCAATTATTTTAGGTTTCTTTTCCAGTATACCAGTAAGCTACCAGTTGATTGGGTAATGCCTGCCTTATGCACTCCAAGCCATTTTTATCCTCGAAATTTTCTTCTGAAGATCAGGGTCCTCTGTGATTTTCCTATATATTTGCACACTTTCAAAGATTCTAGAGGCTTACAACCAACCATGAATTCTTCTTTTCTTGCCATCTCATTGTACATTGCCATTCTCTACAGCATATTGGTACGTGACACACACCCCATATTCAACACTAGCACTTTCTGGGCTAAGGTATTCAGTCAATCTTTAGAATTCATCTTCGTCGCTTCTGAACAAGACAATGCCATCTGCAATCTGTAGGTTACTGAACTATTCGTCTTTGATCCTGACTCGTAATTGTTCCCACTTAAGTAGTTTCCTTCATTACGCGTACGTTTTCTCTTTCATGCTCAGTTTTCGGCATCGGGATGATGCTTTTTTAGAAGTGGTGCATTAATACGTGTAGATTGGTTATATTTTGGGATGCTGCTTTTCCCCGACTAACCGCTGTTTGAGTGTTCTCGATCGACACCAAACACCGTTTCAATTGTCGCAATTTTGTAGCTGATTGTATAGCATGAGAACCTTGTTTACAATTAGATAGCAAGCGCAATGAAAATGGAGGTGTGCATTATATATCCTTCGCGAGCAGCAGTGCTTACACTAGAATGTACGATGAGTCAACTATATGTAGCTGACGTGTTTGACTCGAATATCAATCCTCGATAACCGACGAATGTGCTCCCTGCTATCAATGCAATTGGGCGGTACTTGTTGTTCTGGGCACATGTTCAACCAATGAAGGGTCAGCCTACGTGACTCATCCTGCGCCAGTATCTCGTTCTTCACTGCAACTACAACATGAGAGTATATTTAACGCTGTCAGTTTTACGCTTTAAACCAATAAGGTCCAGCGCAAGTTTTGAATCTAACAGCTTTACGAAAAGTTTGATTATGCTACTATATGTTTCATTTAGTCAGTGATAGAATAAGTGCTTGCTTAAATTTATTCTATCATTGAATATTTTTTTTCTGAGCAGTATAAAAATCGCGTATGCACTGAAAACGCCAGCACACATGAGTTTTTCAGTGTCTAGGACGAAGCGGCTGTATTGCTCTTCAAAATGTGATCGCAATCTTGCTTCATTGCTGTTTACCAAAAACTATTCATCAACCGCATCGATACGTGCATAATGGTATGCTATGACTATGAAAAGTGAAGCAGCCTTATTATTATTAGAAAATCCTCATAAGAAGCTTGATGAGCTGTGCTTTGGTAACGTTGGCGGAAAACGTCTGGTTTCTTCAATATGCACCTTGGGTGGAGTACGACGCCTTGCACAATGACGGGAGGTGTTTTGCTTCTCTAATTTGCGTTTTCTACCTCTTTTCGCGGCCTAGTATACATGTTTCCCTTTTTTTTAAATAAGCCCAACATGAATTGTGAATGCTTAGTGCGCTGGGAAGTAAAGTGTCAGAATTACCGCAGCGTCCTTGTCCTCATGCAGGTTTTGCAAATTGAAAGCAACTTCAGCATGGGGATGCAGCAGAATTTCACTATTGATGCCGGTTTGGGAAAGAACACAATCATCTCCATCAGACTTGATGGTTCAACCAAACGATCACTGAAAGTAGAGCTTACGGGCCCTAGTGGACAGAAATGCGCTGTTTGTAAGGGTGTTCTCTACGGTGACACAACGAGGATAGCCCTACCGGGGCCCGTAAAGGTAAGGTGAACTTCCGAGAGCATTCCTTATGATCAGTTTTCCCTGTATGATTCACGCACTTCTACGCGAATGTTACGCAAATGTAACTCTTTATTCGGGTATCAAGTTATGTTTCCTCCTATCATTGCGAGTCACAATCTTTACATCGCACGATAACCTCAATACGTATTAGGGATGGTGGCCAGTCACTAGAGCAAAGTAGCAACACAGGGCCTCACAGACTTTTCCAATTTTTTCGAGTTCGTCGTAAGCAATAACTTTAGCAATTCGCAGGTGCCTAATTAAATTATTCCTCATTATGCGTACTTACATACTAGGTTCGCCCAAAATATTGAGAAGTGTTTAATTGTAGGTGTCTTTATCAATCGATATTTGTGCTTTGATCGAGGGACATTCGGGAAATAGCTGATGCGATTATTGCGTTCAGAGCTCAAAATTTGTTCAGAAAATGATTTTTTAAATAAGCTTCATTTTTCAATTCGCTTCCAAAAGATATTTTTAACCTTGACATTCCAATATAGTGATAATTTTGCAAGGAACGTTTCTATTTATGGCACGATTTTTTTGCTTCACTACATAACAAACAAATAGAAGAATTTAGCTAAATTTCAGGCTGAGCATTTTCTAACGTACGGAGAGAATGCTTTATCATCTAAAGCACGGTTTTGGAGAAATCGCATTTAACTGTTAAGTTTTGAATCAATAAGCCCAAAATTCATCAGGAACATTTCTCACATCATTTACCGGGCATTGCTTTGAAAAGCACTTCCTAGCAATACAGTAGCTTTTTATATTGGATTTCTGAGGAAAACCCGAGCGAGACACCAATGATCTTTGTGAGGCTCGGCTTTTCGTAAGGGGGGCCTGACCACTTTGTTGACACAGGGCAACATACAAGTTTCCTGAGGATCTGCGCGTTTTCTGAAGGTTTGATAAAAAGGGAGGCATTCCTTCCTCCTAATTGTTGCACGTTAACACGATTCTATTTGCATCAAATGTATTCAAGAATATGAACTATGATGAACGGAAAGGCTTATGCACAAGAAGCAGGCTGCAGCCATCGGTGATCAATGCCATTTTCAGCTGTAATAATCTCTCTCTCTCTCTCTGTCTCTCGGTGTGTTTGTGTGTGTTTTGTCATTTTCTACTGATTGATTGATGTACTGTACATGTCTATTCTTCAAGACGGGCACTTGGATGCTTCACCTAAAGAGAAACAGTACCGATGATGTCCAGGCCAGCGTGAGGGTGTTCTCACAACTTTCTGACAACACTACGGAAACCATCATAACCAGGGCCCGAATGATAAATGTGTTCTTTAGAGAACCCTACCGGTCAGTCGTCATTGTCGACGTCACTAAAGGGAAGAAGGTCGTCTTGAATGCAAGTGTTACTGGCAAGATAACTGACTGGCTTGGAGAAACCACTACTCTAAGACCTCGTGACAATGGCCAAGGTGCGGAGAATTTTCCTCGATCTTGTTATCGCAGAGCTCGGTTTAGTTTGTTATAAATCTTAAATATTCACAGATTTAAATAATACAAGCGCGAAGGAATAGCAAAGCTCAAATATTAAAATTATGTAGTTTGATCGGCGTGGCCCTAGACTTCCTTCGGGATCGGCCAAGAAAAGAGGTTGAAAACATGCTCTATACGCAAAGGTGTCACTAAGAAAGACGCTGGCTTCAGTAATTAAACATAAACGAAATTTCCCGTTAGCAAGGCTAAAACCGAGGACACCTAGCACGACAGCTCGTTTTTCCTTGGTCAATATCTGTTTATTGCAATTTATACTGCCACTGTAGCTACGAACACTTCGTGCGATATTCAAGCATATTGCTATTGCAATGGTTGTTTTGCCCTCATGGCGAAACTGCGATATATTTTTAACGCCACAGCGTTAAGGGCCCCGCGTCACAGAAAGCGCGGTCCTCGGCGTCTCGCGTCCGACGTCAAGCGTGGCCGTCGTTTCTGGAAAAATCATTCCGAATCACGCACACCCAACCAAGCAGGGCCCACGTGTAGCACAAATGAGCTACTTAACTAATTGGATTTCTCAAAGTAAAGTGCACCAGAAAAATATTGTAAAGTAAGACTTATACACTCCCTACAGACATAATAGCGTCAGACTGCAATTTCATTATACGAGAAAAGCTAATATTTTTACGTGGAAACTCAAACTTCTTTTAACACGATAGTGCAACAGTTCGAGGTCTGTCCAAAAGCAGGAGAGGCGTGGCCCACTCGGTTCCTTCAATATACCATCAATAACAGAACCAGAAAGCTCGCCTTCGTGCATAGAGTTTGCCGCCAGCGTTTCCCGGTAAACGTTTTGGTTACATAAGCTGCATTTGCCGGGAAGCGTGAGAAGCAGTCGGGGATCTTTGAATGCTATCGCGTTCGACTCTTGAAGGCGAAGCTTAAGCGTCCTCCACTTTTTCGTTTTTCCTCTTTTTGCAGCATGGCGCACAGTCAGTAGCGGTATTCCGCGTTCTATGTTAAGCTGTTTACGAGGTGGCGTGCCTTCATTATTGAATTTGCCGAATGCGGGTCAAACGCAGGTAACTTTGGACGTGTTACCTTGAATTTCTTGCTTGAAGGGCATCTCCCTCGAGAGGAACGGCGTACGGACTTTAAAACATTTAGCGGCTTTGAAATTACAGTCGCACAGATAGTAATAATTTTCCACACGTGTCTGGCACCGCGTGATCTACGCGGCGCGCTAGTCGGTTTTCAATTCTTAAACCTAATTAGCAGCACTTCAATTGTTTTACACCGTCCCTTTCATTAGTTTTGCTTTCGCACTACCACGATTTGTGTGGAATCCTTGAATCTGCTCAAAGGAACAAGAAAAAAAAAGAACTACAGAAATTCTGAGAATTGTCTAATAAAGCGTAAGCATTGTTTGGCTCGGCTGTGGCTTCGTTTTTACTTAGTGCTGCTTAAATCCCTTACCTAGTTTGTGCGCGTCTACCGATCGTTTTTCCAGTGGCAAAGAGTGCTTTGGCTTTAGTAGACAATTGCCA
Organism: Dermacentor andersoni; assembly: GCF_023375885.2. NCBI lineage: Eukaryota > Metazoa > Arthropoda > Arachnida > Ixodida > Ixodidae > Dermacentor > Dermacentor andersoni. The sequence goes on from NC_092821.1 coordinate 52,540,875, forward strand.
AATTTTCTCGCCGCATCCGACCCCTTCAATGCAATTGTATCAAATGAGCCGGAATGCCGAGCTCAAGCGCGCCTCGACGGAGCTGCAGAGCGGTCGAAAGCTAACACCAGGGGCGCGATCAGATGTCTTTGTTCGATACGCGTTCTATTCGGTCGCTGCAACGTCACCAAGTGGCAGTATGCAAAATTTCTGAGAACGGGGCGGAGAGTGCAGCCAATCGGCAAGCGGTGAACTCCCCGGGAGTTTACTTCCCTCGTTTGTCGTTTGCTTGCAGACAGAATACTAGAAAACGAAATGTTTCTCGTCTTCCAATTAATGTAATCTTCATCTAAATTTTGTCTTCTGAAGCTCAAAATCGTTTTCAAATAGTAGTAAGTGTGAATACTACAATTTATCATTAGTTTCTCTGCGTTTTCCCTAGGTGGTGTCGCGCACAGCGAGAACAAACAGAAAAAAGAAACGACGGGAGCAGTGGCGCAGTTTTCAAGAGGCAGCCATAACATTCCAGTTGCTCGCTCGCACCGATGATGGGGTCGACTTCGCCGTACAACCAACGCATTATTTATTTCGAGAAACGAAAGTGACGCCGGAATTCGCTTTCTGCCATTTCTTAAACCCGTTTCGCAATGCCACCCGCTCCCCTTCGTCCTTGAGGAATGCCAGTGCAAACACCGAAGTTCACAACGCAAGCGCCATTTTTCTTGAATTAAACTATGGATTGGATTCGAACGGGCTAATCAACTGCCCAACCCACCGTTTGGATCCAATCCAATTCCCCAGACGTGCCATGCGAAGCCGGTCTCGTAACGAGCGATGTTCGCTCCAAACTTCCCAACTCCCTCCGGGTTCGGCTCCTAGCAGACGAAATGCTCGATGGGAGGATGACTGACAGGAGCGTGTCGTCATTTTGACGTCACCAAAAACGTGGCTGCACCATGCGGCTGGCGACGTTGGCACGGAATAGGCCAATCGCGCGCGCCGGTAACCGAACGAACGCGCCGAACAATCATCTCCGATCGCACCCGATAGACAGTGATCCCATAAAGAAAAGAATGACGCTTGATTCTGCAACCCGTGAGGGAGCACGGCGAAGCGTCGTCAGGGGAGAGGGAGTGGGAAGTGAAAGATGATAGAGAAATAGGGATGATGTGGCCTAGCAGGCTCCACTATGCTCGACAGGTGGCAGTCCTCAGTAATGTTGCCAGCTGTTTAGTGGGCGCTTACAGGGTGTCCATTCAAGTGGAATTTACATCCACCAGGCATCGCAGCGCAGGGAGCTGGGGACACACCAGGAACAGTAGGTCAGTCTCTGTGGCCCCTCGAAGGCCATGGCGTCACAAACGGTTGATCAATATGGAGCGTTCCTGCGCCAAGGATAGACAGGCACTGTCAGGATTAGGGGCTCAATCCCACCGTTCGTAACCAGTTCTCAAGATTGGAGTCGGGCATGATATAGATGGTAGCTGGCCCATGCCGTCGTCCAACTTATCCACGCTGAGGACGTTGATGAAGGGAAGGACTGCTTCTCATTGAGAGCGAGGAATATGGGTTTATTTACAGTATCTACATAAGGACGTTGCAGTTCATCAGTCTAGCATGACTGCGAGAGAAAGTACTCAGCAGCCGCACCACAGCGGTTTATAAACACTCGGTCCTCCCTCGATCCCAAGGTGAGGGAAACGTTCGACCAGTCATCGTAAACAAGTCGCCTCTCTGCGCGAGGGATTACACACACACACACACACACACACTCACACACACTTTCTTGCGCGAGGTTTACGGTCCTCAACCGACGTCAGACGGACTTCGTAGAACTCTGGGCTTACTTCAGGAAAGGCGCCTTTTATTCATCGAGCTGACCTCTGCAGCGTGCCGCCAGTGGCCCATTGTCTTGCGTCTTGAACGGCGCGTGGGAAGGGACCTCGAACTACGTTCCCTCGGAGACTCCCCCGCTCGCGGCAGACCGGATAGGCAGTGTCGTGCTCAGGCACAAAGCCTGCTTCGTCGAAAGCATCTTGGCTCCAGCGACGGAGAGTCGAGGACGCGCGTATTGTTTGTATTGTATTGAGGACGCGCGTATTAGTGACGCCGTGGCTAGAGGTTAGCGGTGGCGTTCCAGGAAAAGTTTTGATGCCGCTGTCGCAACTGGCTGGCAAAACTTGCAACTCAGCAGGCCGTTCTTAACAGCGCCTGCATGGCCCGGAAAATCTCTAGTGTCCATTGCTGACAACCGCTGGGCAGGAAGGGAACGGCTGGTGGCCAGGGGGTGATGCTCGAAAAATCCAACAAGGACAGGCATCTGCAGAACGAACCCCACAACACGGCTTTGCGCCGAGATGACGTACTTTGGATCTCACTTTAGACCCGCTAGGCTTCAAAGAAAACATAAGAGCAGAAACAAAAAATGCTGCATTTTGCTATGCCAATTTTTGAAGCAATTTCGTGCTGACAAATTCAGCAATCATGGAGGGAATGCTGCTAAATGAGAGGGGATCTTCTTGGCTTAACAAAATTAACAATGATAACCCTAAAATTTAGGCGGGACCCTTAAACGCCGAATTCAAATTAGCCTGCTCAAACCATCCGCATTGCTATGCAACTTTCCCTTGTATCTAACGGAGAAGTTGTACTCTTGGAGAGTGAGGCTTCATCGGAGCAAGCGGCCATTTTTGTGTGACGTTTGATTGAGCCACGTCAGAGGACAGTGGTCGGTCTCGAACATGAACTTCGCTCCGTACAAGTAACACTACAACCTCTGGGCGTCGAAAACTAAACAAGCGCATTCCTTCTCTGAAGCGCTGTAGGCTTCCTCTCTTACATTTAGTTTACGGCTGCCATAGAGGATAGGATGTTCCTCGTTATCGTCGCCGACTTGACTAAGTACCACGCAAATACCTCTGTCGCTTGCGTCGCATTGAACTATGAATTCCTTGGTGTAGTCTGGCGCGCGAACCACAGGACGAGAAACCAATAGCATTTTTAAACTTTGGAAAACGTTCTCTTTGTCCTTATCCCAGTGTACGCTACTCGGTGGTTCTTTTCGGAGGGCGTCCGTTAATGGACTTGCCATTTGCGAGTAATTAGGAATCTACCATTGATAGTACCCCACAAGTCCCAAAAATGAACGAAAGTCTGTTTCCGTGCGCGGCTGAGAAAATTGTCCAACCTTAGCTATTTTCAGCTCAGCCGGCCGTCTCGTGCCCTGGCCGGCAACATGGCCCAGATAAGTAACCTGTGAACAACCAAATCTAAACTTTTCTGCTTTCATTGTTAAGCCGGCTTCCCTCAACCGTGAGAACACCTGTTTGAGGTGCGATACGTGTTGTTCCCAGCCGTCCAAAAGATTGCTACATCATCTAGATATGGCAAGGCGAACTCCTGCAAATCTTTTAGGACAATATCCATTAACTGAGAGAAGCTAAACGGCGCGTTGTTCAGCCCGAAGCTGAGTGCAAGAGGGCGAAAAGTGCCTGCAGGTGAGATGAATGCGGTATAGCGGTTGGTACTTTCTGAAAAGGGAACTTGCAGGTACCCCCGCACGAGATCTATTGTTCACATGTATTTAGCAGCGCTAACTCTTTCAATTCGTTCGTCAATTTTGGGTATCGGGTACAGCTGATCCCTAGTGATGGCATTCAACTTCCTGTAGTCAACAGACCGACGAGGGTCCTTGCTAGGGTTTTCTACAAGTATTAGCGGTGACGTGTAGTCACTCTCAGCGAACTCAATAACTCCCAACTCAAGAATGCGCTGTATCTCTGCCTCCATAATCTCTCTGTCTTGGAGACACCCTGTAAGGCTTTGATCTTACGGGTTCGGTTGATGTCAGCTGTATTTCATGCGTTATTAGTTCGGTTCAACCCGGCCGATCGCTGAACCTGTCGAGATAGTCCCCTAACACCCCTTTTAGCTCGTCTAGCTGCTCGGGTCTTAGAGCGTGCACGCTTACAGAATGTTTTACTACTTCTTCTAGGCCGATTTCAGAGTGGAGGTAGCCTTATACTCCTTAAACTTTGTACTAGTGCCATTCTGCTCTTTGATGGTATAGTTAACGACTCCGCTCAGTTCTACATACGGCTTCATCAAAATGTAGTGATATATTCTCACCTGCTTCCTGCGACCGGGCATTTTCAGAGCATAGTCAGTATCTGAAAGTTTGTGCAACACTTTAACGGGCCCGTCCCAGTGAACTTCATGCTTGTTCTTTCTTGAAGGTTTGAGGATCATTACCTGGTCTCCGGCGTTAAAAGTACGAAGCCTCGCATTCTTGTCGTAATAGAATTTGGCGTTCTTTTGTGCCACTAACATGTCCTTTTCGACTAGCTCTTTGGTTACGCTTAGCCGTTCCAGCAGATTTAGCGCGTATTCAACCACTATTGGACTCTCTCCTCTTTCCTCCCACATCTCTCTTAACATTCCCACTGGAGAACGGAGTGTACACTCCCATACACTAGGTCTGCTGGCGAGAACCCTGTAGCCTCATGCGGAACCGTTCGCAAAGCAAACAAAGTTGCCGGCAGACGGTTCTCCCAGTCCTCTTTGTGCTCGTAACAGAGCGCACGCAAAACTCGCTTAAGCACTGAATGCTCTACTGTGCTCTACACTGTTTGACTGAGGGTAATAGACGGAACTGTGCATCAACTTTACCCCGCACTTTTGGAAGAATGTGGAAGTCAGTACGCTGGTGAATACTGACCCTTGATCCGCCTGAATTTCGGCTGGAAACCCAACTCGTGCAAATACTGTCAAAAGCACGTCTACTACTTCCGTGGAGCTGAGCTCTTTCGGAGTGATTGCTTCTGGAAACTTTGTAGCCGGGCACAGCATGGTAAACAAGTACCTGTAGCCCGATTTTGTTTTTGGCAGAGGCCCTACCGTGTCTATCACAAGTCGTCTGAAAGGTTCTGTTATTAAGGGCACTACCTTTAGTGGAGCTTTCCATGTCTCTCCTGGTTTACCCGAACGCTGGCTGGCGTCGCATGATCTTACAAAGTTTTCTATATCTTTGAAACAGCCAGGCCAGTGGTATTCCATAAGCAGTCATTCCTTTGATTTGTTTATGCCTAGGTGGCCAGATCACCCATTTCCATGACAGAGACTCAAAAGGTCCTCCCTGTACTTAGTAGGTACGACTAACTGATCTAAAATCCTACCCTTTCGATCTCTGTAGTGCCGATACAACAATCCTCCCCTCTCATGTATCGTGACGTTGCGCCTAGCAATGCGTTCTTTTGCTGTGTGATGTAATTTAGCTAAGCTGTCATCATTATTTTGCTCTGCTGCCAGTGACTTTGTCCGCACGTAAGAGCTGATCAAAGTTCTTTGAGGCTGGTGATGTCTCGCTTGCGAGTGCATCAGCGCGCTCTTCCTGCAGGGGTGAACTTTGACACCCTGGCACGCTCTCATTGAGCTGGTCATCTGGCAGGCTTTCCTCAACTGTTTTTTCATCCCACGAACCTAGCTTGGATTCGGTTATTGAAATTATCTCTTTTGCTGCTTCCGCTGGAACAGCGTGTGCATTTTAATCCTTAAGCGACGCGATTTTACGAGCTTGGCCTCGCGTCAATGCCTGTACTATGCCCTCTCCCAGTTTAAGCCCGTTTTCACACAGTAACCGATTAGAACGATTCGAAAAAATGTAAGGGTACTGCAGTGACAAAAATTTGAAAACTGCAGCCTCGGTCACTAGCTCCCCGAATGGTCCACTGATATTGACTTTGGCCATGAGCAGACACACGCTGTGTTCTTCTACAACCTGTTTGATCCATGCTACTTCTCCAGTAATGTCATCTGCCGTCACATATCGCGGATGGACAATGTCCATCGTGGCGGCACTGTCTCTTAGCACCCTGCATGGTTTGCAATAACTTGCAGGTCGGGAAGATATGAGCTTAAAAGTTCCATATTCTCGTCTTTTTCATCTACGTAGGAAAAAACTATGCTAGGCTTCCGCAGTTCAAAGCGATATGTACCAGTTTGTGGCACTTACAGCAGCGGATCGGTCTAAAAAATTCGAATTTTTTTTTCTGCTCTTTTTGTACAGTTCCGCCGTTACGATTCTCTTGGCTCTTTTCTGCGGACTTTTCCTCCACGTCTACAGGTTCCGATCGTCTAGTGTGCCAACCCTTTTTGAACGGAAATGGTTTCCGCGGTTCATTTCGACCGTCCCATTTTCCTTCCTCGGCGTTCAACTTTCTACCCGTTGCGTACTCTTGGGCTAATTCAGCCGCCCTTCCCACAGTGTTTACATTCCCTATGTCTTGCACCCACAGCTTCACAGATGCTGGGATGCTTTTGTAAATGTGCTCTAGACACATGCATTCAATGATCCTGTCTCTGCTCTCGTACGCTTCCACGCTTTTCAGCCACTCCACTAGGTTTGCCTTTAAGCAATATGCAATCTCCGGAGACCCTTCGCTATCTTTCTTGGCTGTACTCCTAAACCTTTGCCCTAAAGCTTCGGCTGAAAGGCGGTATTTCTTCACGAAACTAGCCTTAACTTTGGCGTAATCATATGCATCTTGTGCACTGAGTCTGGCGATTGCTTCCGCCGCCTCACACGGCAACATAGACAGCAACCGCTGTGGCCATGTACTCGGACCGAAGTTCATCTTCTCACAAGTCCATTCAAAATTGCTTAAGAACAAGCCCATGTCGGTCCCGACCTCAAATGGCTTTAATAGCTTGTCCATGCGGTATGATTCTACCTCACTTGATCGTCCCGAGCCCCTTCACTTCCTTGAGACAACTCCAAACGTTTGCTTTCAAGTTCAAGTTGCATTTTTCTTAATTCGTGATCGGTATCGCGTTGCTCTCTCTCTGTCCGGTTGTTCGCTGTCCCGTTCTTCTCTTTCTCTTTCCCGTTTCTCTCACTTTTTTAGAAGTTCCAATCCCATTTCAATTTCTTCCTCACTGGCCTTTTCGGACATTAGCTCGAGTAATTCCGGTTTTAGCATTTCCTTGCGTACGTCTAGGCCAAGTTCCTCACCAACAATCAACAATTCTTCTCTCAGCAGTGTCCTTAACTCCATAATTGCTGCTTTACTGCCTTGGTCCTGCTCGCTAAATCTAGCTAGGAAAGCACAACCTAGCTAACACTCAAGAATCTAGCTTCCCTACTGTTCTAAACAGAACCACAAAACGAAGCCTACAGTGTCAAAGCAAGAATCAAGCACTCGCCGCAGACACAATACCACGTCGCAAACTCCATCCCACCGCTGTCAGCCAGTTGTAAGGATTGGGGGCTCAATTCCACCGTTCGTAACCAGTTGTCAAGATTGGAGTCGGGCATGAATTAGATGGTAGCTGGCCCATGCCGTCGTCGAACTTATCCACGCTGAGGACGTTGATGAAGGGAAGGACTGCTTCTCGTCGCGAACGAGGAATATGTGTTTATTTACAATATCTACAGAAGGACGTTGCAGTTCATCTATTATGACTGCGAGAGAATGTCCTCAGCAGCCGCACAACAGTGGTTTATAAACACTCGTTCCTCCCTCGATCGCAAAGTGTGAGGGAAACGTTCGACCAGTCATCGTAAACAAGTCGCCTCTCTGCGCGAGGGATTACACACACACACACTCACACACACACTTCTTTGCGCGAGGTTCACGGTCCTCAACCGACGTCAGACGGACTTCGTAGAAATCGGGGCTTACTTCAGGAAAGGCGCCTTTTATTCCCCGAGCTGACCTCGGCAGCGCGCCGCCAGTGGCCCATTGTCTTGCGTCTTGAACGGCGCGTGGGAAAGGACCTCGAACTACGTTCCCTCAGGGACTCCCCCGCTCGCGGCAGACAGGGTAGGCGGTGCCGTGTTCATGCACAAAGCCTGCTTCGTCGAACGCATCTTGGCTCCAGCGACTGAGAGTCGAGGACGCGCGTATTGTTCTTCCTACACAGTCGACTTAGTGACGCCGTGGCTAGAGGTTTGCGGTGGCGTTCCAGGAAACATTTTGACGCCGCGGTCGCAACTGGCTGGCAAAACTTGCAACTCAGCAGGCCGTTCTTAACAGCACAGAGAAGGTGCTCCAGAGTCTCGGGGTCGAACACCATCTGTCGCAGCAGCGCGAGAGGCGTCGCGTGAGAGAAGAGTGCATCGCCGCGATGGCAGCTTTCGCAAGCTTGTGTTATGTTCGTGTTCCTTGTCCGCACTACCTCTCTCCGGCGCTTTGACTGCGTCTTGGTAAGGCCCAATGAAAACGCGCCAAGCGTGGCAACGCGCTCGCTTGCCCGCGAGGTGTTCAGTAATCAAAGGACGCTCAGCAGCGTTCACTTGGCATTTTGGGCAACACCAAATCTTAAGTAGGCCCATCCCCAAGTTTAAAGTTGGCTCGTCCCCAAATTCCAAATTGGCTTACCCAAAAAATATGCAAATTGAAACCGCTCCCCCGAATAAAATTTCAAGTTAGTCCACCCCAAGTTTAAGTTGGCCCATGTTGAAATTTCATTTTGCCCCACCCCCAAATTTGTTTGTCCACAACCAAATTTGATGTTGGTCACTCCAAAATTTTAGTGGGCCCACCTTCAAGTCTCAAGTTGACTCAAATTCAAACTTCAAGTTGACCCACCCTCGAAGTTCAGTTGGCCCATCCCTACTATAAGTTGCCTCATGCATTTTCTAGTGAGCCCTACGTACCTCTATGAATATTGTTTTTATTTTTTAGCTTGAAATTGTTTCTTGTAGCCTTAGAAAGCTACCAATCATCTACATTTACGCTTTCATAAGGAATAAATGGCTGAACTTTGCTAATTACGACGCATTTTTGTGCAGACACAAGGCGTTACACATTTCGCATGATGCGGCTGGCGTGCTCACGAAAGAAAGCTTACGCTTTAAAATTTATCAATACAGTGAAAATTGATTACTCAGCACACTCCCGAGCATGGCGCTACAGAAAACGAAGTGAAGCAGAGATTGTTTAACGATGTTATTGTTCTGTTGTGGCTGAAGCTTCAGTAATAAAGAGTTGCTGGCGCAAATTTTGCAGCCGCTGGCGCTTGTTGGAATCGGTTGTGCAAGACAGGGCTAATTGGAGATCACAGTGAGAGGTCTTGTCCTGCAGTGGACATAAAATAGGATGATTATGATGATGATTATGATGATGACTATGATGATGATGATGCCAATTTTGCAGACCCAGACGTGTACGCAGATGACGGGAAGTACTCTATTTACTACACTAAGTTTACTGGAAGTGGAAGGTACATCTTGAAGGCATACGTGAGCGGTCACAACGTTAACGTATCCTGCAGGAGGGCATGTTCTGCAAGCTCCAATATGCCCCTCATTATGAAGCAGAATACTACCGGTGAGTACGATCACTCAGACGTTTTCATGAAACACTCGTACTGAATGTAGAAACAGGATGCCTGCTTTTTGTTGCAGCCTCCTCCATGAGCACGAAAACCTTTTGCTTGGCATAAAACTAAAACAAACCCTGTGTCACGTAGTGAATGAGGTGACATACCGACGGGAAGCAAACCGACAACCCACATGTAAAGTCCCGTCAGATTATTTTATGTTGTCTGCAACTGATAGTTCATTCACAAAGGTACTACTGCTTAAAATGCTGCGAGTATTGGGTCTGCTTGATTCAAGTGCATTTAAAGGGTACATTACCCTATAGCCGGGCCACTTCAAATATTGAAAACAAACTCCGCCCGCATAATCGCGAGGCCCCTGTCATCCGTTCCCAGAGCCCGAAATAACTATGCACTGTTGCACGGTTATCTACCGCAAAGACGCAAAGCTATATAGGGTGTAATTTGTGAATGACCGTAATTTAAGGTAAAAAGATAACAGCTGACTACACAACCTCCATCAGTGGTGACACAAGAAGACGGCTATTGTCTAGGCCAGGCACGAGCAGCGACATGCAATTGCACATTATGCATGCCAGGTTTTTCACACAGCTTGTCGTGCTACAAAAACATAGAATGATTTATTGCTATAGGTATGTATGGTACAACTGTTTTATTTTGTGTGTAGCAAACTGAAGGAGAAATATCGCTCATTGGCTTTCAAAGCCACAGTTTTGACGAAGTTTGTATCAGGGACTTCTTTAAATCTTCAACACTTCCTAATTTCCCACCAATGTGTCTGCGGCATCTATGAGGTAATCCTAACCCAATGGTAATGCGATACTTGACGAGTCTTTTAAATGAATTAGACGTCAACACCGCCACGATATTTCTGACAGGCATGAAGGTTCCCCCAACAGAGTAATGCAGATCGGAAGCGATGGCATCGTAAGCTTGATCTATTATTAATGAGGACCCGAGCCGGGATCGGGCCTAGGACCTTCTGGCTAGGGTCGGATAAGCGTGCGCTTCCTGTTTCTAACTTCGCAAGACGCCTACTTTAAAAATACCTACCCTTACGTTTTTTACTAAGAGGCGCCTCTGGGTGGCACAAGACACAGATGTAGGTCCCAATGACCACCCGTGCCTACCTGTGCACCGCACCTGCTTCCACGTTCGCGGTATTGGGAGACTCGTCAACGAAGTTCCGAGGTTATTCGCATCTGATAAGTTTTTTCTTTTTCTTTCTTCTTTCTTTTCTGCACAGTTTCAGTAAGGGATGAGTAGTGCTGCTTGCTGGAGGTGAACCTAGCTTTGTTACATTTGCCCGCCTTTTCAGCGATGCATTCCAACGCTTCACAAATTGCATAAATGTGCTTATCATGGACTGCCTTACAAAGGTAAACGAAGTGGCCCGTAGGTCCGTAGTAATTAAAATAGAACAGTTAAATACATTTTTCGGTGATCCTTGCTGCCGTGATCGTCGTTGTCACAACGCAACAAAAATTCATAATTGTTTTCCTTCATCGAAGCATTAGCGGGCCGGCCGCGCTGACAAACATTAACGCGGTGCAGAAAAGAAGTGAGAGGGCAGCGAGACATGAGTGCTGCCTTTCGTTAACAAAAATCAAGCGGTAATCATACCTGCCAACCCAGAATTTTCGAAATGTTTAAGAATTTGAACTATTCATGATTTTACGAATGTTGCCGATAGTTTTACGAAAAATCATTTCTGCACGTCGGTCTCTGTACGTGCCGTTGCAAGCCTCTGTTGGTGAAAGGAAGCAAGAGGGATGCTTGCATCGACCAAGATAATACCATCTAGCCCTGAAGTAGGTGAAATTCGCAATCGCCAAATAACTGAAGTCGTCACCGTGATCTAGAAACTATTGGACGCTTGTCAATTTTCGCTTTTCCAAGTTTTTGGCACGCTCGGTGTGCTATGTTTGGAGTTAAGCCATTACTCGAATGCGTTTGTCGTATCGCTAAAAAAACGAGTGATCAGGTTATTTTTTTTTTTATATTCATGCCATCGTCACCGCTGAACTGGGCGCAAGCAGGAAATCATATCCTAAACGGAATTTTGGTGGGAACTGAACGGTGATCCTACACCGATATATCTCAACGTGCCAGCACCCGAGCTGAACCGGAACCATAACAAAACAATAATAATTACCGGTTAGCCGCGCAACGGTTCTGGCATATGGGGCGACGCGATTACTAAACACGTTCACGATTTTTGGAATTACCTATTTCAACTGGCGCGTTATGCCTATTTCTTATAAGTCACAAGCTGAGCATATAAATATACGACAATACGTACAGACGATGGGCACTTGCCGTTCACCTCGGCCAACTCTATTTGGACTTATGGTCTTGGCTTTGCGAGTTGCACTCCGTGTCCGAAACTTTTCAGGGACTCTGCGTAATCGCCAGTTTTTTGGAACCTATAAATTATGTGCTTTGTTTGCAACAAGGCGAATTCACGTTTTCATAGCCGTCATATGGAATTTCTTTCTTGTGTGTGTGCGTGTCGTGTGTTAGGTCGCGTGAATGTGCACGTGGGTGCATATTTCTTTGGTTTGTCTTGACCCTAAGTGTTATTTAAGAAAACACGCCACCGCTAGAACTGTAGTGGTTGCAGCAACGCGAGTAGTCAGTTCACGCGCAACGCAACGTTGAAAAACGGAGAGAACAACCGACCCTGAGCTTGCACGTCCTCCGTTCGTGTTGGGGCCCTTCCAACATCCGGATTCCGGCAGAGTAAAAGCTCGCTCATATCACGAAACACATTAACTAATCATTGACGGAAAACTGGATGCCACTTGGATTAAGCCAAACAAAGGAATAAGATGGCATCTCATTCTACACACATTAACTAATCATTGACGGAAAACTGGATGCCTTTGGATTAAGCCAAACAAAGCAATAAGATGGCATCGCATTTGGCATGAAATTTGGTAGCATATGAGCATTACCCATATGTGTCACTATTTATCTTTTATATATAAGTTCCCCACCAAATTTACTGGTTCGAGCTTCAGCATTTTATATTTTAGCGTTCTTTGAAAAACAATATTCATACCAATTAATCAGTGGTATGGAAGTGACAAAATAATAAATCGCTTTTGAATGGCATGTTCCTTAAACACCTCTCAAGTCCGTGCGCGAGAACTGACTGAGCCATCCAGTAGAATGTCTTTTCACCAACTCGTTTCCTTAGCGGTGTTAAAATCTCCTTATATGCACCTGTTTACGTTTACTCTTCCCATGAAATCAGCTACTGTAAATAACACGCAGTACACTGATAGTGTTCACAAGGAGCTTTCTTGACAGCAAGGACAAAGCCGTGTTTTGTTTCTTTGTTATGTCTGAAACCCTCACAACAATATCTTTATTTGCAGAATCACCTATAGGGCCCTGCAATGTGTCCGATGAGTATCCCAAAGAGTGTTGCGAACTGTCCAATTCGTATCCCAAAAAGTGCTTCCCTTCCTACAACGGCACCTTCGAGTACGAAGCCCAGCGGCCAGAAGAAGAGACAATTAACGGCACTTGGTACAGGGTTGTCGATGGAGGATCATTCTATGTTGACCACAATATCACCGAAAGCATGTACCCGCCATTGAAACCTTGGAAATTTCAAGTCTGTTTTGCGAGACCAGGAAACAATGGCACTCTTCTCGTTGAGATGAGCTGGAATTGGGCGGGTGCACACCTGAACTCTGGAAAAGGTTGGTATCAGATTAGCTCTGAAAGCGCAGCGTAGTACTTTACCACGTAAGTACGCCGAAGAACGAAGTGAGAGTGTGAAGCATGGTTCTGGAATTATTTCCCGGAGAACTGGTCACCTGGAACGAATTCGGCGCGCGTTGAGTAGAAGTGCAATACTCTGACTGTTAAATCAAACGTGTAATCCAGGCAAATTGAGATCAACCCTATCCGTGACTTTTCGTCACGCCACCTTTGTTGCGGGGCAGAATTAAAAATGTATCCACGAATCGAAAATAGCGGTGATATCTAAGCCCGAATGTATGTACTTTGTATGGTGATACAGATATAACATAACGAGAAAAAATGGATACTGAAATGAGGGCACAAAATATAAGCTGTTTAAAAGTATTCTATCTGTAAGATGAGGACAGGCGCAGTGTAGTATCGAATACGTGCTGGCGTGTTTTGTTACCAATGCGAGATATACCTCGCATGAGAAATCATTCGCTCAGGTTTTGCTCTAACATTTGTTTCGTTTCATGTGTTCTCTCTAACAGCGTCATCAATCGATATCCGTGTGAGTAAGACGTCCGCAAGTCTCGAGGAAAACTTCGAGTCACAAGGGAAGATTGATTCAACCGATTTGGTTAAGGGAACCTTAGAACCTGGTGAAGCGTTCGAGCTTAACGAAGTTACCATATCACTTTCACGGGACTGGGCAGAAGTTACAGAAAAATGTACAAGGTGGCAGGTTAAGTTTGCGGCTAGAACGACGAACTCCCTTAACGTGACTTCAGAGCTTTCAGATGTAGCAGACTTCGACTACTTCGACGAGGAAAAGTACACATCAGAGGCTACAGTCAGCGTGCCTACAAGAACAGCAGCAGCTGAAAAAAGTACATCGACAGGCGGAAACACAGCCGAAAATGATGATGTGGCGTTTACATCCACGATTCAAGACTCTGACGACGACCAAAAGTACACATCAAAGGCACCGAGAAAGGAGCCCCCGAGATACACGAAAGCTGACAAAGGCAATGGAGAATCTACAGGCGGACACAGCGCCGAAGACAGCAATGATGGCACATCCACATCTGCAATGCCTTTGGTTCTGGCACTTATTGTGGCTGCGGTGGGGATCGCTTCTGCCGGACTATGGGCGCTTAAAAAGATCAAGGATGAGCGCGAAGACGTGGTGGAAAAAAAGGGTTCTATTGAATTGACCGCCACAACAAGTGTGTCAGTGCAGTAGAGTTGAAAACTTTGGAAGGTAATAAGCTTCACTCAAGGCGAGACATCACGTAGTGTTTTTAGACTCGCATGTTCTTATTGAGCCTGTTTCACCGAAGATATTTAATTCCTAATATTACGACACTGCACTTTACATTTTTCAATAATTTGCTGTTTCTCGCGCACCTGAAGATCAGTGAATATTTATTTCAGCAACTGCATAATATACCTATTCAAATAGCAGCAAGACGTGGTGGAAAAAAAGGGTTCTATTGAATTGACCGCCACAACAAGTGTGTCAGTGCAGTAGAGTTGAAAACTTTGGAAGGTAATAAACTTCACTCAAGACGAGACATCACGTAGTGTTTTTAGACTCGCATGTTCTTATTGAGCCTGTTTCACCGAAGATATTCAATTCCTAATATTACGACGCTGCACTTTACATTTTTCAATAATTTGCTGCTTCTCGCGCACCTGAAGATCAGTGAATATTTATTTCAGCAACTGCATAATATACCTATTCAAATAGCAGCAAGACGTGGGGGAAAAAAGGGTTCTATTGAATTGACCGCCACAACAAGTGTGTCAGTGCAGCAGAGTTGAAAACTTTGGAAGTTAATAAACTTCACTCAAGACGAGACATCACGTAGTGTTTTTAGACTCGCATGTTCTTATTGAGCCTGTTTCACCGAAGATATTCAATTCCTAATATTACGACACTGCACTTTACATTTTTCAATAATTTGCTGTTTCTCGCGCACCTGAAGATCAGTGAATATTTATTTCAGCAACTGCATAATATACCTATTCAAATAGCAGCAAGACGTGGTGGAAAAAAAGGGTTCTATTGAATTGACCGCCACAACAAGTGTGTCAGTGCAGTAGAGTTGAAAACTTTGGAAGGTAATAAACTTCACTCAAGACGAGACATCACGTAGTGTTTTTAGACTCGCATGTTCTTATTGAGCCTGTTTCACCGAAGATATTCAATTCCTAATATTACGACGCTGCACTTTACATTTTTCAATAATTTGCTGCTTCTCGCGCACCTGAAGATCAGTGAATATTTATTTCAGCAACTGCATAATATACCTATTCAAATAGCAGCAAGACGTGGTGGAAAAAAAGGGTTCTATTGAATTGACCGCCACAACAAGTGTGTCAGTGCAGCAGAGTTAAAAACTTTGGAAGTTAATAAACTTCACTCAAGACGAGACATCACGTAGTGTTTTTAGACTCGCATGTTCTTATTGAGCCTGTTTCACCGAAGATATTCAATTCCTAATATTACGACACTGCACTTTACATTTTTCAATAATTTGCTGCTTCTCGCGCACCTGAAGATCAGTGAATATTTATTTCAGAAACTGCATAATATACCTATTCAAATAGCTGCAAATGATACAACTGCTGGATTGAGAATGTTGCTTGATAATTATGCGTTTGGCAGCATCCCTTAGACAAGTTTGATAATAGGCATCCCTCAATTCCGCCACGATTTGCAGTGAGGTCGAGTTACTGTCTGCTGAAACTACAGCGGGATCGAAGGATAGTGGAAGAGCATGCAGAATTAACGCACCTTCTGCGACAATCTAGAAAGGTGATGAAAAGGGGGTCAACCAAGGGACCCGATTTTCTTTATTAGTCATAAGAATCCAACAAACATAAAGCATCGCTTGCGAAATGCGAAGGTTGTGGGATCGTTTCTCACCTGCGGCAAGTCGTTTTTTTCATCCACTTTCATTTCGATTATTTCATCCTTCCTTTATTCATTTATTAGGCACAAGTAATTTCCCCTATGTTGTCTTTGGTGGGAGTCTTTGTTGGCTTGTTATTATAAATCTAGAAAGGTGGCATTGCTTAAGCAAGGAGGGTGTTCAATTTGGTATATAGAACAGTCGTCGTAATATGTCAATCATAAATTCTTAACATGTTTTACATACAAAGACTTTCAGTGAACGAGTTGCCAATAAAATCATTGAATCAGCAAATAAAAAATTTAACGCACGATAGCTAGCGAACAAGAATGGGTAGCGGCTGCAGGATGCATGGTGGTTGCAAGGGGAATGTGGAAAGGCGGCTGCATGATTACAACAAAGGCGGCAATAATGGGCTTTAAGTATTTCTTTTATATGCTTTGGTAGGGTGACATTTTAGGGGCAGGATTCATTGTAAGCTTACTCACAAATGGAGATGAAAACGAATAGTGTATTGTGAGATAACTAGTCCCGGTTGCGTCGACTAACTTCAACCGTATATTTACGGCGCCACATTTTACCTGAACGGTTGAAGTGGCACAATAATCGTAGAGGCTCTTGATTACCCTGAGCATATCTTCTGCGTCAGGCAGCTATTAGCCAGGTATTGTGCTCCTTGGAAACGTCACACGTGCACGCAAAACAAGAACTCGCTACTCCACCCGACATGCAAAGCATTCATAGAGATAGCAACATCATTCGGGAATTAAGTTTCGTAGTTTTATCTGCCGCGTAACTTGCAGTAAACCTTCAATTACTAATTATAATACCAATCTTTTTGTCACGTGCGCACATATTGACACGTCTTCTTGTTTGTCTTTATCGGGCGACACGTTTCACCGCCTAACAAATGTTATCGCACAGCGCAGGACGCGCCGGCATGTATCGGAAGTTTCTAAAATGTTATCGATGCTTCTATCCGTTGTCTCTGACCGAACCTTGTGTAATCTGATCGCATGTGTGCGCGACGCGAATAATGTAGAACTCTGTTGAAGGCACGCGGGTCCCAGTGATTACTCTGGAACGTTCGACGACTGATGTATAAAAGCCGACGCGCTTGACCCGCTGGTCAGATTTTCGACGATCGCCGACCGTGTTCGCCGCTATCGTTGAGCTATAAGTGTAGCCTGTGTTTGTGGGCACAGGTTCGCCCAATAAAAGTTAGTTTTGTCTTTCACAGTATTGCTACTGTGTTCTTCAACGTCACCACCACGTGACAATATAAACGTGAAAGAAAATATCACTCTGTGGACGAAAAGACTCGCCCTGACCACGCTGGCGCAATGAAGAGCGGGGGCAGAGAAGAGCTAATGCTTTGTGCTGCCTGTTGCTGAAACAGAATTTCCAAACATGGGATTACGCAATTTCCAGGCACTAGATGCGCGGGAACACAGCGCAGACGGAACGATCTGCCATCTTACAGAAAATACAGAAAAAGGTCATTCGCATCATTGCGAATGCCCCCTTTAGTGCTCACACTCAACCTCTTTTCGCATCATTAAAAGTAACACCAATTAATGACCTATAGAATTTATTGCTAAGTAAACGATATGAAAGAAAACGGAAAAATCATGACGCATTCTATGATCACACAGCTAACTTACGGCCCAAAGCTAACTACTACCCAACAGGTAACAACAACGTCTGGTATGTGCCATCCTTTCGTACTAACTACGGTCGTCAAATGCCCCGACATATAATTCCAACTCTTCTTAATCGGCGCGATGAGCACCGAGGACCTCAGGATACGGTTTTCTTCTTACTTTCTGTTCTTACTGCAATTTTGCGCCTCCTTTCTCCCTTTTTCTTTTCTTGTTATTCCTTTTGCATTCTTTAGTGTTCCTGAGCTTTTCGTGTTAATTCTGCTGCCTTCATTTGTTCTTTATCGAAAGAGGATGTTCACTAATTTTTATTGAATATAATGTTTACCTATGCACTGTAGTCTCTTTTTATTGTTCTGTCCGTGTTCTGTTGCTGCCGGTTTAGCCAAGCCAGTCATAGGCTTTTTGGGTGCACCCCTAACATCCCTGATGTTGAAATAAAGGTATTTGTATTTGTATCTTGGTTCTCCCAAATTTCGCACCCATCGTGGGCTGCAGAAGGTACGTGCTAGCGAAGCTGCCATAGGTGCGCATGTGTTCAGAACATGGCGGTTCGTGAGCATTTCATGTTACTTGGTGCCATCTTCCTGTCGAGCAGGAAGATGGCACTAACTCCGGAGGCTGCTGCGTATGGCGCGTCTGTGCGATTCCCGTCGTGAATACGTTTGCGGTGCATGCAATGCAGGCGTCTAGGCGCGCCGAGGGTCGATAGCTTCGTGTGCGCTATAACTCCCATACGCTCGCGCGTCACTCGCGTGCACAAAATGAAACGTCATTCCATTTTTTTTTTTTTTGCATTGGTGACAGTGAGTAGCCTACCGCTTTTCACCTGAATATTTGTGGCCTGTAGAATTCCGGAGCACTAGAACACAGCGAGGTGGGCCGTACGAGGGCGCAGAGTGCACTCTTTTCTTTTCGAGGTGACGCTGTTCGCAGCAGGCGTACTCGGAAGACCTAGTCTGGATCTACGCGTGGGCGCTCATTGTGCATACACAAAACGACGACACAAATATAAGTATCGCTTGGAAATGCAGATGACTTCTTCCGAGTTCATTCTACTATACAGTCATTCACTTCGTACTTCGCAAGATGTTGGGTAACGTGGTGCCCGTGATTCGTATGCGGAGCAAGATACACAAGCTTCGTGTATAGGTCGATATGCGAATTGTAAGGTGTTCATTCGAAAATTCTTACGTAAAAGCAAATATAAGGGCATCTATAATTGAAAATATTGTAGTTTATACTTGAAAAATGAGAAAAAAGATGATGTCGGACTCATACATACGTAAAACTTGAGTCAAAGTTTAAGCGACGAATATGGGCAGCAGCACAATCACGAGTAAAATATTTGTGATCTGCATAATTATCGCATCTGTTTATTCATCATCAGCCTAGTTACGCCCACTGCAGGGCAAAGGCCTCTCCCATACTTCTCCAGCTACCCAGGTCATGTACTAATTGTGGCCATGTTGTCCCTGCAAACGTCTTAATGTCATCCACCCACCTAACTTCCTGCCGCCCCCTACTACGCTTCCCTTCCCTTGGAATCCAGTCCGTAACCCTTAATGGCCATCGGTTATCTTCCCTCCTCATTACATGTCCGGCCCATGCCCATTTTTTTTTTCTTGATTTCAACTAAGATGTAATTTACCCGCGTTTGTTCCCTCACCCAATCTGCCCTTTTCTTATCCCTTAACGTTACACCTATCATTCTTCGTTCCATAGCTCGTTGCGTCGCCCTCAATTTCAGCAGAACCCTTTTCGCAAGCCTCCAGGTTTCTACCCCGTAGGTGAGTACTGGTAAGACACAGCTGTTATACACTTTCCTCTTGAGGGATAGTGGCAACCTGCTGTTCATGATTTGAGAATGCCTGCCAAACGCACCCCAGCCCATTCTTATTCTTCTGCTTATTTTAGTCTCATGATCCGGATCCGTGGTCACTACCTGCCCTAAATAGATGTATTCCCTTACCACTTCCAGTGCCTCGCTACCTATCGTAAACTGCTGTTCTCTTCCGAGACTGTTAAACATTACTTTAGATTTCTGTAGATTAATTTTCAGACCCACCCTTCTGCTTTGCCTCACCAGGTCAGTCAGCATGCATTGCAATGGGTCTCCTGAGTTACTAAGCAAGGCAATATCATCAGCGAATCGCAAGTTGCTAAGGTATTCTCCATCAAATTTGATCCCCAATTCTTCCCACTCCAGGTCTCTGAATACCTCCTGTAAACATGCTGTGAATAGCATTGGAGATATCGTATCTCCCTGTCTGACGCCTTTCTTTATTGGGATTTTGTTGCTTTCTTTGTGGAGGATTACGGTGGCTGTAGAACCGCTATAGATATCTTCCAGTATCTTTACATATGGCTCATCTACGCCCTGATTCCGTAGTGCCTTCATGACTGCTGAGGTTTCGACTGAATCAAATGCTTTTTCGTAATCAATGAAGGCTACATATAGGGGTTGGTTATATTCCGCACATTTCTCCATGACCTGATTGATAGTGTGAATATGGTCTATTGTTGAGTAGCCTTTACGGAATCCTGCCTGGTCCTTTGGTTGACAGAAATCTAAGGTATTCCTGATACTATTTGCGATTACCTTACTAAATACTTTGTAGGCAACGGACAGTAAGCTGATCGATCTATAATTTTTCAAGTCTTTGGCGTCCCCTTATGGATTAGGATTATGTTAGCGTTCTTCCAAGATTCCGGTACGTTCGAGGTCATGAGGCATTGTGTATATAGGGCGGTCAATCTTTGTAGGACAGTATTCCCACCATCCTTCAACAAATCTGTGGTTACCTGATCCTCCCCAGCTGCCTTCCCCCTTTGCATAACTCCCAAGGCGTTCTTTACCTCTTCCGGTGTTACTTGTGGGATTTCAAGTTCCTCTAGCCTACTCTCTCTCACCTTATCGTCGTGGGTGTTACTGGTACTGTATATATCTCTATAAAACTCTTCAGCCACTTGAACTATCTCATCCATATTAGTAACGATATTGCCGGCTTTGTCTCTTAACGCACAGATCTGATTCTTGCCTATTCCTAGTTTCTTCTTCACTGCTTTTAGGCTTGCTCCGTTCCTGAGAGCCTGTTCAATTCTATCCATATTACAGTTCATTATGTCCACTGTCTTACGCTTGTTGATTAACTTCGAAAGTTCTGCCAGTTCTATTCTAGCTGTAGGGTGAGAGGCTTTCATACATTGGCGTTTCTTGATCAGATCTTTCGTCTCCTGCGATAGCTTACTGGTTTCCTGTTTACCGGCGTTAGCACCGACTTCTATTGCTCACTCCTTAATGATGTCCATAACATTGTCGTTCATTGCTTCAACACTATGGTCCTCTTCCTGGGTTAAAGCCGAATACCTGTTCTGTAGCTTGAGCCGGAATTCCTCTAGTTTCCCTCTTACCGCTAACTCATTCATTGGCTTCTTATGTACCAGTTTCTTCCGTTCCCTCCGCAAGTCAAGGCTAATTCGAGTTCTTACCATCCTATGGTCACTGCAGCGCACCTTGCCGAGCACGTCTACATCTTGTGTGATGCCAGGGTTCGCGCAGAGTATGAAGTCGATTTCATTTATGGTCTCACCATTCGGGCTCCTCCACGTCCACTTTCGGCCAACCCGCTTGCGGAAAACGGTATTCATTATCCGCATATTATTCTGTTCTGCAAACTCTACTAATAACTCTCCTCTGCTATTCCTAGAGCCTATGCCATATTCCCCCACTGACTTGTCTCCGGCCTGCTTCTTGCCTACCCTGGCATTGAAATCGCCCATCAGTATACTGTATTTTGTTTTGACTTTACCCATCGCCGATTCCACGTCTTCATAGAAGCTTTCGACTTCCTGGTCATCATGACTAGATGTAGGGGCGTAGACCTGTACAACCTTCATTTTATACCTCTTATTAAGTTTCACAACAAGACATGCTACCCTCTCGTTAATGCTATAGAATTCCTGTATGTTACCAGCTATGTTCTTATTAATCAGGAATCCGACTCCTAGTTCTCGCCTCTCTGCTAAGCCCCGGTAGCACAGGACGTGCCCGCTTTTTAGCACTGTATATGCTTCTTTTGGCCTCCTAACTTCGCTGAGCCCTATTATATCCCATTTACTGCCCTCTAATTCCTCCAATAGCACTGCTAGACTCGCCTCACTAGATAACGTTCTAGCGTTAAACGTTGCCAGGTTCATATTACTGAATACTTATTATGACTGGAACAATAAAAATAGGCTGTTTTCACTGGGATTCCAGTTTTTATGAGAGGTTTATAAGATTTTCAAACGATGTTGTCGTTAGGCTTACCTCTTAAGCAGGCCCATGAGATTATCTTTCCTGTCCCGAGCCAATATCGATAGACGTGCAGTAGGACAGTGCTTACTGCTGGACTTTCTGAAATCGTCCTGCTGTAACTCTGCAAGTTCCGTCGCTCTGTGATTACCTTTACCTATAACGTGCATCGGAAGAACAAATCAATACGAAAAATGAAATGACCATACACTGAAGGCATCGTCGACCAGATAGGTCCAATTCTTCGCTAGATTTATGACCATTCCCACTGTGTAGTTTGATTCCACTTGGTTTAGCATCACTGTCATCATCAGCAGCAGCATATTAATCATCATCATTACCATCATAATCATTAGCGTTTTTGACGACGAAATGCGTGTGTACCACGCATCTGTTCTAAAAAGCTTTCAAAAATTTTCAATACTGCTTCGCGAATCTACACGTTCTTCAAACGAATCTAAAGAGATTCGTCTAAGTCACCCGTTTCATGGCCGATTCCGACAGTAGGTCTGAGCCACACTTAGAGGCAAACAAACAAACAAACTCATCCGATTATTGGTCATTCCACTATAGTGGGCACGAGCCACGCTTGCAGGCAAAGCAACCACCCAACAAACTGCTCCTGAGGCCGCTTTATCGTCTGGTATTCTTCTACGGTAAGTTTTAGCTAAATATTCATGAAGTGTGTGCTTTTCATATGTAGTTTTTTTTTTCATATGTAGTTTCATATGAGCACGCAAATATGCATGAACTAGCTTGGCTCTGATCCTAGTAGGTTGGCTAGGTATGTATGTGTTCTTGTGAGGCCGAAGCTTAGCTGGGCTGAGCCAGGCCTTGATGAGGACGAGTTCGCATGAAACCGGCCGGATGATATCAGATTAGTCACGAGGTTGAGTGAGCTCGCCTGAGGATGATTTGAGGGAGTGAGCCTGAGTGAGCGTTCAGGTAAGAGTATAGCCTGTGTACACATCGGGATGAGTTCCGTTTATTCTTCTCAACTATGCCTTTCGTGCCCACAGTTTAGCTTACTTACGCTCTCTGGCCCTCACTCTCAGTATTCCCGTATTCGTTCGCTTTTACATGCGCGACGGTTTGCTCGCCGCAAACTACACATACTGATTACCTATTCATGCTTACGAGAATTGAAGGGGAGCAATCGGGTCCGCCCCTTCACGTTTCCACTGACTTCCACATATTCATTGTCACACATTCACCTGCGATTGTGTAGACAATTCCTATCCTCAAAAATTATTTTTCACAGTTTGTTACATAACTGAGCAGCTCGCAGCTGCAGGCATTATTTAACCATGTAATGCCCAGACACATTTCCACGCCAACGAAAATCGGAACTTGCTCATTTTCATTTCTTGCTACGAAGAGTAAATTCCTACAAAAAAGGGTGTGTGAGCAAAATTCAATTAGTATATAAATTATTTCATTCGTCGGACAATCGAGACCAGAAAACTCGCTGCACCATATCTAAAACAATATAATATGTTTAATGCACTAATTTCTTTCTGGTTCAACCAGATTTTTTTTAGCAAGCTCCGCATTGCAGAAGTAATGCGTGAGGTATTGCGGGGTCGACTGTTGTAAGCAATTCAATCAGCAGTGCTCAACCAGGATTTTGTGACCAGAGAGCGTAAATGGAATAATTCAAAATGACGAGTACACTTTCATCTGATTTATATAATGGGTGAGGTAAATCCCTAGCGTGGCGTCAAACTAGAGCGTTTATTAATCTTTCATGCCGGCACAGATGTAAAGCGGCACTTGCTATAGCAGGAAGTTAGATGTAACCACGAGAACGGCGGGTCACACTGGCTTTCAAGACACAGATTCAACTATCATGGCGGAGCCATCCTCTATGTCACTGTCCATCCTGGCACGGAGATTACATGAAGTCCTACTTGATTCATTTGATGAACTCACACATGGCCACAAACTCGGGTTCAGTTTGACTCGTATCACTCGTGTCCAGGCGCTTGAACTCATTGAGGGTCGCTGAATCCAGTTCGCGCGCATCCCCCGAGGCCGATAAGATTATTGGAAGAAAGACAGCGGACCTGGGCTACATTGCAAAATCACATGGCCATTTTCCGCGTAATTCCGAGCAGTTGTACTAAGAACAACATTCGAGGCTGTCTGCGTGAGACTCACCCGTCTGTACACTTGCTCGTATCTAACACCATCGACGCTTAACGTCTGTTAAAGGAATGTTTTTACAAAAGGTGTAATTAAACAACAGTAATTACTCGTTCAGTAATCGTATGCGAAGCTCCTAATGAAGGCAAGAATGTTAAACTTACGCCACACATTACGCTTAACATGTCTCTCGTCTCCACCAATCGTGAACTCGGTGTCCAATGCAGTCGAATTTCTCTACAAAGAAATGAACTGTATAACGAATGAGGAATCGTGTGAGGGTTCCATTGTGAGTGGTGGAGTGCGCAACGTTTAAAACGAAGTGACCCGAATAACGAATGATCTCGGAGTCCCTGAAAACTTCTCTTTAAAGGCGTTCGACTATGCAGTTCTTCCAGAACTCCGGAATAAACAGCAATTTGTGCAATTACGATACTGTGTAAATGCGTAATTTAAGAGAACTGCCGTAATTACGTCACCCAAGTTTAACGTTTGCCGTACCACACCCATAATATGCTTCCAAATTTGACGAATTATGGGAGTGTGATCCGTTCCGTTCAATAAAGTAAATGAGCTCGGGAGTTTAAGCTTCCAAATCAATAATTTGAATATGAGGCACGTTGTAGTAAGGACTACAGATTAATTTTAACCTCCTGGGTGTCGTTGACGTCCAAGAAATTTGAAGTACACCAGCACCTTTGCATTTCACCCCAATCGAAAAGCGGCCACCGAGTTTGGGGTCGGATCCACGATGGCCGACTTTTCGCTGTGCCAGCTCACTATGCGACGAAACCAAAGTCTCCCCTCATGTGGCTTGTAAAAAAATGAGACGGGGATAAAATATTCATTAGTGAGCAATGACACAAGCCACGTTACAAAAACGAAACGACCCCGCTCAACATCAATGTCAACGCACCAGCCTTTTCAGGGTTAGAGCACGTACAACCAGGAGCATTTGTTTGCCATCCACGTGGCTTGGCGCACGGTTCCGATTCCTGGCACAGCAAGTCGCTACGAATTGCGCAAACCAACTCTTTTTAATAATCCTCTATATGGTTTTGTGTCGACACGACATGTGAGATTTACTGCTTCTCATCATTACCATTGCAGAGAAGTCATGGCCGTGACCATGGGTGCACCCGCAGCAATGTTGTTGTTATTCTACATCGCGACTGTCGTCTTTGCAGCCATAGACAAAAGTGACGGACGCTTGTCACACTGTCATCTTGGTATCCATCCACCCGGCTGTTACAACCAACGAAGACATCGTCCGTAATCAAAAACGATGTGCGCAACTGCAGCTTTCTTCAAAAGTTATTCAAAAAAGCAAACATGAATACAGCTAGGCGACAAAAAAAAAACGGCAGCAGGGGAGACGGGACTGTGACCAAAGTGCTCATTGATTGTGAAAGTGGCGAAACCCCGAAAGAAGTGTCAAAATCAAGGACATCTTCGTGACTCTGCAAAGGGCGCGTTACAGAACGCAAGCATTCGATGACTCACAAACTAAAAGCTGTACAACGACGCTTGTCGGAAGTGTGCAGTGAGGAATGCCACGAGCAACCCGGCAGGGAAATGGGAGGCGAAGGGTAAACGGATGTAGATGTTTCGTTTGCAGGTGCCAACAAGTATTTCGGCAAGTGCTGCTTGCGAAACGAGTTTGGGTCGATATGATAGACTGTAGATATTTCGTTTCAATAATTTAGTTCACGGGCCGTTCAGGCGTTATAGAAAAGAGTGGATGATAAAAACAAAAAAAGATAGAAACAGCAAGAACAATAACAGTAAATTGTTTATTACAGGTTATGACAAAGTGTGGACATGAACACTGTTGAATGTTGTATACAGAAGACGGAGGCGGGAAAGTGACTCCAATCCCTCCTTAGTACTGGGAGTAAAGTATTAAGAACACACGATAGTTCCTTATACTGGAACACCAACTTTGTGTATTTCGTCAACGCGTGGTGACACCGAGTTAGGAGTGATTTGCAATTATTGTTTCACATGTTTCGTTGGTGTAGCATATATTATGAAATGCACATGGCAGAGAAATTCCACAGTGCAGAGACAGGTCAAGAAGGTTTCGCAATTTTTTTCATTTGTGAGAGGACTGGAGACAGGGAGTAATACACTCCGATAAACCTAGCAGAGTGGTTCTGGACGCAAGGGAGTTAGTGTGCGGGTCTCGGACACTTGACACACTCACTAGGGCACACCAAAGCCTTTTAAAGTAGTAGTCTTAAGAAGCAGTCAGATAAAACTTACGACGAAGAAATCCACGTGTTCTTTCAGCATAATTTGTAACGCGATCCATACACGTCTGCCAGGAGAGTGTATCGGTAATATGCACACTGAAGTGCTTGTACGCGCTAACAAGGTCCAAAAGGCTGCCATCAAGAGAATATATATATGGTTCAGGTGGTTTAGTCATACGCCTAATTGGGATGGCTTTGCATTTCTTTTGTTTCAAGAATCAAGTATTGCACGAGCTGGAAAGGTTGTCAATTTCAGACTGAAGGGTAGGGAAGGTGCATCGGTGATGTTAGAAATTTCTCTGTATATAACGCAGTCGCTCGCAAGAGGACCTCATACAAGAATTAACAGAGTTTGTAAAGTCGTTAACAGATAAGGAACGTCTATGACCAATACGGATCATTTATTACCGAACCAAACTAGAGTCTAGTGTTCCACGCTTCTATGTAGTCTGGAATGTGGAACTATCTTTCAGGTCTTATGAGCACTTAATGCTACCTCTCAACGTGCAGGTCATGCTTAAGTCAGCTTCACAGTTCTTACAAACTGCGACAAGCGGAAGAGTATGCTTCAAGAGGTTCATCAATGAATTCCTGAAGTCTTGGCCGAAAAGGAAAGATGCACGTATTCTTGGGACATCATACTACCCAAAAAGCGATGTGAGAATCAGGAATTCCTCACTTTGCGGAGACGATGGACCCTACACGGTGACATCAAGGGGCTGTGGGCAAAAAAGGAGATTTCATTCATCTTCCAGCTCATTAGCTTCTAAACTTGAGTCCCTTGACAATGGAAAAGAATGAAAGCTCTGGTAAGCAATTTTTCTGTTGCGGTTACATGGCCTTTATGCGAAAAACTTGGGGCTGAATCCATCTCGCGATGAGTGTCGACGCTAGCGCGATTAGCATTGAAGCCATGTTGTGAGCACTGTATTGCTTTGCCGAAACTGGTCATTAATCAGCAGCGCATGGAGACAGGTTCCCCTCACCCGCTACCCCTGGACTCGCTACTCCGTGTAGTGGCGTTGCCTTCAAGACAATGCATAACTAGATTCTGAGCACAATAGTCAAACAAGATTATAGTCAAACAAGACTTTATGCGAAAAACTTGGGGCAGAATCCATCTCGCGATGAGTGTCGATGCTAGTGCAATTAGCATTGAAGCCATGTTGTGAGCACTGTATTGCTTTGCCGAAACTGGTCATGAATCAGCAGCACATGGAGACAGCTTCCCCTCACCCGCTACCCCTGGACTCGCCACTCCGTGTAGTGGCGTTGCCTTCAAGACAATGCACAACTAGATTCTGAGCACAATAGTCAAACAAGATTATAGTCAAACAAGACTTTATGCGAAAAAGTTGGGGCAGAATCCATCTCGCGATGAGTGTCGACGCTAGTGCAATTAGCATTGAAGCCATCTTCTGAGCACTGCATTGCTTTGCCGAAACTGGTCATGAATCAGCAGCGCATGGAGACAGCTTCCCCTCGCCCGCTACCCCTGGACTCGCTACTCCGTGTAGTGGCGTTGCCTTCAAGACAATGCATAACTAGATTCTGAGCACAATAGTCAAACAAGATTGTCTGTACATATGTAACGAGGATTCCATTTTGCCCAGCACAGTAGCATTTTACATCAAATGGTTTCTTAATGTTATTCAAGAGAGGCACATACCCACTGTCACATGACCGGTGACACGACGTAGTCCAAGGTTTGATTTCGAAATAGCCCCCTAAGCAGAGTATCTCGATGCTCGACCCTTTCGACAAAGAACTACCTTTTGAACCCAAGTTGGCGTAAAATAGGCCACGTGTGGACGGACGGACCGACAGCGAAACACCGCAAACTGAGTAAGCTCGCTAAAGCATGGCACTAGATATTACAGCAAATATTCAAAAAATTCGTTCCCTTCCGCTCTGTGCAGAAGAATAACCAGCGAAGCTAAATTGGTATGACTGTATTGACGACTACATTGATTTATATGTTTTTTGCTATATTGACTGAATAAAGACACACGTAACTTCGTGGATATCACCGACTTTATTTTGTCTCATTCTTACCACAGTGACAATAGCTTTGTGGTCGCTGTGATACATCGCGATCAGTTGTACTGCGATGCTAGTCACGTTCTTGCCAAAGTTTAAATCCATACATGACCGGTGACACGTGGTCAGCACATTGACGTCCGAGTAGCATTCAATTCCAAGCCCTTCCAACAAGAAGGATACAATCTACTCGCCATCGTCGCTGGTAGGGCTGGAAAGGTCTCTTGCCCAAGTGCAAGCACCCCTTCCCAGCCCTTTCGCGACGAGCAAGCGAGCTAGATAACAAATCGCAGTCAATCCCCTTCCCCTTCTTCTTGTCCCTCCCTCTCTACTTGCTAACCGAAGAAAGCATACATTCAGAGCGATCGCCGCGACTGATAACATCACGCGGAATCTGGTGGACTGATCGCTCCGGCGCATTTTTGTGAACATCTCGGGCCACATTTTTTTTTTCAATCCTAGCCATAGACAGCTTCGCGGTAAAAATGAAAATCTTCATATTGGTGACGGTTAAGCGCTACTAGTGCACTGATTTGCAAGAATCTCTAACTTCCAAAATTTAGCCCAGGATAACAGACAGCGCACAACTGTGAATTATAGTAGTAGGGATTTAATTCCCAAAACGTACATCTCACCTGGCTGACTGACCACTATTACATGCCACGGGAGATACCCATATACGTCGTTCTAATGACCACTAATACGCGCTGTCGACACTACAGCGTTTCGAACAGACCGCATTGTGCCCGCCAGTGTGGCAATGTTGCTCATCAGCTGCCCCTGACCGCAATTCATATGAGAAGAAGCTAGCATTGAGTGAACGCACTTGGGCAGTCGAAGCTTACAGAACAGTGTCGAGGGGGGGAGGGGGGATCAGCGGGCAAGCTAGGCTCCAACGTAAAGGGGACGACTCGTTAAGAGTAAGCAAAAGTGAGCACGCTAATGTAAGAGATAGGTGGGCGCTTCGTTTTTAAAAGCCGAGCCTATCGCACTGGAATATTCCTGGCCACAGCTACAGCCAATCGCATATTTTCAACGGAGACTACAGAACACGAATCCCTAGGTGCGTGCTAAGTTTTGCTTGTTTTTCTTATAATCGGTTCTTTATGCGTCGGAGGGGGCTGAAAAATGTGTGCGTTACTGCGTGCGTTGATTGCATTACTTTATCTTCTACTGCAGCGTACACTTTTGTGCATGAATGGGCTCACCTGCGTTATGGCGTGTTTGACGAGTACGGCACACGTGGAGACAACGAATTTCTGGAAACGTACTGCGCGGGTGATAAAGATAGTAGCAGGCGTTCAACTTGTTTGCGGAGTGCGCTAGACATTTTCCTCGCGCAACTCCGTCACCGAAATCGTTAATAGTGACACTGAAGTGATTCACTCTACTGCGTGCTGGCTGGCTTTAATTTGGAATTTCAATATACCTGCACTGAAACTTCGTGTGCCCGCAGTGCAATCATTCCGATTACCGTTCTGGCACGAAGGTAATAGTAGAACAAGATTCCAGGTTGTCGTTACCTTCGTGCGCTTGCAGCTCAAGATTGTAGTCACTTATCTGAGGCGCTCAATATCTTTCTTTTTCATTTACCTATGCATAATTTTGTTGACGCTATAAAGCACAAGAAAAGTGGAAAGGAAACGCATTGTTTTCTAAAACTTGTTAAGGGCGTTAACGTAATCTGTTTCCCGCGGTCTTCCGTACAGTTGAATTCACGGCGCCGATGACAATATAACTAAGGCAGTTGAAAAAAGCATAATTTTATCACCTTTCTGCCTGAATGACGTGTCTATTTTAATTTTTTTATTTACTAAGCAAGTTATCCTTGACATATGGAAGGGTCTAAAGTTAGTTGCACAGAAAAAAAAAGGTGGCGTCATAAAAGATTCGTTTCAGAATTAAGGTAAGCGCATCCGTAGGGTTAAATAGCACAAGTAGGAAAAGGCGTGGAGGAGGAAATTGCAAGAAACTCTTCGACGTCGTGCAGCAGAACATAAGACAAGCATGGCTAAAACATCATTGGGGTGGAAAGGGAAAGAGTCATAAAAGAAGAAAACGATAGAAACAGAGACGGCAAATTTCATGCACTGGATAGAAACAAAAATACCATAAAAGTTCACAGAAACGGCAAGAAAGAAATCAGACGAGAGAACTTCTGTGAAAAGGCAAAGGGAGTGCCTTGCTACTTGATGCTCTATTGGGGGCGAGCTCCACCACTGGAAAAGCTGGCGCCGCCGTCGGCGTGACGTGGCATGAGGGATCACGTGGACACAGTGGCCGCGTCGGCTGCTTCGGAAGCGCCGAAGCGAGCTGAGAACGAAAGTTTAAAGTGCCACCTGCGCTTCGGTTCTGGTTAAGTGGTGAGGCTTTCCCGCCTTGGGGGGTGTCTGCTTGACAACATTTGAAATCACTATAATAGGTAGTGGCTGCCTTTCGAGATGTGCAGCATGGTAGACTACTGCTCGGTGCCGCAGTGCCGGACGTACGCAACGGAGCCCGGTGTCAGCCTTATTCACACGTCGCCGCAGGACAAGAAGCTGCATGAAACATGGCTCGCGAAACTTGGAACCGGCAAGCAGCCATCGTCTACAACTCGGATATGCAGCAAGCACAGACGCGAGGAATATTTCTGCCATGGCGCCGGGACTGTGATGTTCGGTGAGTAGCAGAAAACACGGACTGAGACGTTCGCTCGCGCTCCCTGTCCGTCTAATGTCACGACGGTCTTGTCTATGAACTTGCTGATGCTAGACACTGGCAAGTTCACTTGAATGAAAAGGGAGTGGTAAGAAGCACATTAAATAAAGGCATGGCATATGGTTATGTTTGTGTTATGAATTAACTGATTGGATTATGAAAAAGAAGCAGTGCGAAATCGCCCGCTCGCTGCATACAGTGCTACGCAACTTCAGAAATAATATTGCAACGTCCAAGAATTTAAAAGAAAGAGAAATGTTGAATCGACGCGACGGCACATCAGTCGCCATAGGCGTTGAATTTCCTTGTTAAAACCAAATCGTCTTTGAACAGCTTTGATAACGTCCACGCAACAATGGTTGCTTGTGGACTGCCAAATGCTCATATGCTGCGGCCTAAGGCTCATAGTACGGTGCGAAAACGCTATCAGTGAAAGCGAAACATTGTGCGCGGACATGCACGTAGACGCGCAGTCGGTCGCCGCGAAACCGTGTGATCGCTGCATTGAGGCTTCGTTCTGTTATGCGCCATTTGATTATACAGACCGCCCATTATGAGAACACATTTCACATAGTTTGCGCTCCGCGATTGCCGACCTTTCACGCAAAAAGCCGCTTCGGGAGACTCCATCGCGGCGACCGCGCGCAGTGGCTTTCACTGTACGTATTCGGTAAAGAGATGGCGTCTGTTAAGGAGCGCCCTGTCGGTTCTTGACTGCTGGAGCCTGTACTGCTGCGCACCCATTTGTGCCTTCTTGAGCTCTTCAAGTGTGTTGTGAGTACCTAGCTTGAGTAGCTTGTCGTTCGACTTGTTTCTGGACAGATGCAATGCCGTCTTGTATGCTTTCCTGATGAGAGTCTCAGCTTGTTCTCTCTCTTGTTGCGTCATGTCGTGGTACGAGAGTGAGTACGTGACCCTGCTGACCACCAGGTTCCTGACCAGCTTGATCGTGTCCCCCTCCTTCATGCCGCTCCGTCTTTGCGACACTCTCGTCATTATCCTGCCGACTTGCTCCTTCGATTGCTTCAGCAGGCGTGTCCGCACCATTTGTCCGCACCTAGCGTGTGTCCGCACCGTTTGCTGCTCTGGATCCACATGCCGAGGAGGCGTATTATGTCCTTCTCTGGTATGACTTGACCTTCCAGATACACTTCTATTTTTTCATTGGTTGTGTTCCTTCCAGTTCTGAGAATTTCCGATTTCTCGGTTGAGCACGCTAGGCCTCTCTCCTTGACAAATTGTTCGACGCATGTTGTCGCCTTCTGAAGCTTTTCTTCTTTTTGGCTCAACGAGCCCTGATTTACCCAGACCGTGATGTCGTCCGCATACATGGCATGCTGGATGCCCTCGATCTCGTTCAGTTTCTGGGCTAGCCCGACCTTCGCGATGTTAAAGAGAATTGGCGAAATGACCGAGCCCTGCGGGGTACCCTTGTTAGGCGTGTCAAAGGTATCACTCCGCAGGTCTCCGAGTCCTACTGTCGCCGTGCGCTTTGACAAGAATGCCCGCACGTATTCGTGGGCTCTCTTGCCGCAGTTGGTCTTGTTTAGCCCTTCCATGGTGGCTCCGTGGCTGACATTGTTAAATGCCCCTTTTAGATCTAGGGTCATGATGACGTTTTCGCCTGCTTTGGGGTGTTGTTAAGGATCTCTTCCTTTATTTGTAGCAATACATGCTGTGTTGACAAGTTCGCCCGGAAGCCAAACATGCTGTGGAATTACAGTTCGTTGTCTTCTAGGTGTCGCTGTATTATTTTGGTAAGCAGACCGAAAACATACACTCGACTGCTCAATGAACATGCATTTTATTACATTCTCGACAGCGATTGCATGGATGTGCGGCTTTCTGTCGTATCCGTCTTCATCGACGCCGTTGGCCTTTGGTTTCATTGCGTTCGCCATCGGCTCACCTTCTTTAAAACAAAATGAACGTAACATTGGACTAGCCCAGAAGATAGGACTGGAAATATGGGAGAGCATGGTCAATATTGTCACGTGGTCGTGACGTCAAAGAACACAGTAGCAATACTGTGAAACACAAAACTAACTTTTATTGGGCGAACCTGTGCCCACAAAAACAGGCTACACTTATAGCACAACGATAGCGGCGAACACGGTCGGCGATCGTCGAAAATCTGATCAGCGGGTCAAGCGCGTCGGCTTTTATACAACAGTCGTGGAATGTTCCAGACTAATCGTTGGGACTCGCGTGCCTTCCACAAAGTTCTACACCATTCGCGGCAGGCGATGAAATCATATAACATAAGGTTCGGCGACAACAGAAAGCGAATAGAAGCATCGATAACTTTCCAGAAACTTCGGATACATGCAGGCGCGTCCCGCGCTGTGCGATTACATTTGTTAGGCGGTGAAACGGGGTCGCCCGATAAAGATAAGTACACGTGTCAATATGCGACATCTTGACCGCTGTGCGTGCTTGCGTCAGGGAAAATCCTACTATCATTTCTATACCTAGCATCTCTGCGATGTTGTCACACTGTTAAACGGTCATGTACGCTCAACACACCTCAAGTTTTCTTTATCTCCTAAAGGGTGGAGTCCGCCTATACTGCTATAACAATGCGTTACCAATAGTGGGTCAGAAACCTCCATTTGCCACACACCATCACGTATAAATAACCGCTAAGTCACTATCGTATGGATGCTTCTTTTGTGCCAGAGTCAGTCTGAAACGTCGGTCACTTGAGTTACGCGCATATTTCTCGCATTCTCCCAATGTGAGACCTAGCAACTTGAGAGGCTAAGTTTGATTGCTCTGCCTTCGGGAACGACTCAGAATTTTCATCAGACGAATACAATACTGTCGCCTTAGAACTCTAGAAACACGTATGAAGAACGGCTACGTTATTGAGGTTTCGATTGTAATGTAGCGTAACATTTGGATGTAGCGGCACTGCTTCGGCAGGGTAGTTGTCAGACAGGTCACTCACCACGAGAAGATGGATATACCTGTTATCTCAATACAGTGGCTAACTCATTATTTTTTAGTCCAGTGCCATTGTGAAAAAAATTACGGTCAGCGTGTCATTCAAGCCGGGCCACAAAATAAATTGACAAACAATGTCTCCTCACACAAAGATCCAGATGCAGTGCTTGTGCGCACGACCGCTTTGCGGTTTTCCTCAAGGGTATTGGGCGTTCCGAGTGCCTTATGTTCTTCTGGTTGGGAGCGTGCAAAATGTGCAACTAGTAGGCCACTAAGAACCCTGTCCGCCCACGTTTTAACTCGTTTTTCGCACATTCATAGTAATCCTGAAGCCCCCTTTGAACATTATCCTTGCAGCTGTCACGAGTCCAGCAGCTTCCGCCTATGCCTGTTCGCTTGCTATCGTGTCTCTTTTTTTTTCATTGATGATAACATTTAATGAATGAATTGGCAAGTCGGTGACTACACGTCTTTGTTGGGGAAACATAGGTTAGGGAGTATTTATTGATATTTTATGACGACTGCTCTATACGCAAAATTTAATGTCGTCTGGGCTCAAAGAATGCAAACTTTCTAGTTTGCCACAGAAGACACATATTTTACACGCTTTTACCTTGTCCGCTTATGTGTGTGTGAGTGATTTTTAGGAAGGGTGAAGAGATAAGTGGAGCGCCGTAACTGACTCTCAGGCGAGGTCACCTCAAGAGCACTGATCGAGGAAAGGGAAGTGGGGCGTAAAAGAAATGAGAGAAATAGCCGAGCGGGGAGGAAGGAAGGTGGCCATTAAAAAAAGAAAAGACGCGCGCTTATCGCACTGTGGTATCAGCTTACGTTGGCCCGGTGCCAAAGCATTTCACGGCAGATTTGTGGGATAGGTCTTACTAAACTTGTCAAAGGGATGCTGCCAAACACACAAGCTTCCAGCAGCATTCAACGTCTTGAATATATGTTGTAAATAGAATAAAAATATATATTTGTTTCAGAAATAAACATTTTTCACTGATATTCAGGAGCCCCAGAGGAAGTCGGTTCTTCATAGATGTCAGGCATAGCGCAGTAATTTAAGGAATCGGTTCGGGATATTTGCTGAAACACGATGCACATTAAGCACGTGCCGACGTAGTAACATTACCTGAATTAGTGTCTTCAATGAAGTTTGTTACCTTCCAACATTTTCAACTCTGCGGCACTGACATACTTGCTGTCGCAATCAGTTCACTAGCACTGTTTTTCGCGATCACAGCTTCGCGTTTATCCTAGATTATTTTAAGGGCCCATAGCCCAGCAGAAACAATCGCTACTGCTGCCACAAGGAGACCCAGAACCAGTGGCGTTGAATATGTGGAAGCCGTGCCATCATCGCTTCCTTTCTCTTCATCGCTGTGTCCTCCTGTAGATTCTTTACTGCCTTTCGGAGCTTCCGGGTCGCTTGTGGGCTCCCGTCTTGACGCCTTTGACGTCTACATTTGGCCGTCGTCAGAGTCTTCTGTCGTGGATTTGTACATTTCGTCGTTGCATTCGGCTGTGTTTCCGCCTGTCGATATTGGGCTACTTTCTTCAGCTGCTGTAATTCTTGTAGGCACGCTGACTGTAGACTCTGATGTGTACTTGCGGTGGTTGAAGTAGTCTAAATGTGCTATGTCTGATAGCTCGGACGTCACGTTAAGGGAGTTGGTCGTTCTAGCAGCAAACTTGAGGTTCCACCTTCTGTATTTTTGTCACTTCTGCCCACTCACCAGGAAGCGATATCGTCACAACATTATGCGTGCGTGCCTCACCAGGTTCTAAAGTACCCTCAACCAAGTTCGTTGAATCAATCTTCTCCTGGGACTCGAAGTGCTGCTTGAGGCTTTCGGACTCATTGCTCACCCGGATATCGATTGACGACGCTGTTAGAGAGGACACATAATACCAAACAAATGTTAAAGCAAAATGCGAGTGATTATTCCTCATGGTACGTTTATATTGAAGTTGCAAGAAAAGCCGTTAGGCGTATACTGATGCTACATGAAATATACGACTGAACCTTTCCACATTTGACAAATAGAACACGTTTAAGCAGCTGCGATTTCGTGTGTTTGTCTCAGCATCCCTGGCTTTCTCGTCATATTTTATATGGATGGTCATACATAGTACGTATCTTCGGGCTTAGACGACACAGCTATTTTCTTTTCGCTAGATACACCTTTATATGTGCCCGCTACAACGCTGGGGTCATGAAAAATCACGGCAAGGCTTGATTTCACTTTTCTTGACTGCACATTTGATTTACTAGTCAGAGTATTTCACTTTTAGTCAACGTGCAAAGAGTTCGTTTCAGGTGACCATTTGTGCAAGATTAATTCACGAATGATGCTTAGCACTCTGACTTCCTTCTCCGGTTGTTTATGTGCTAAAGAACCATGCTGCGCTTCCAAATGTCATTACCAACCTTTCCCGAAGTTCAGGTGAGCGCCGGCCCAATTCCAGCTCATCTCAAGAAGGAGGGTGCCATTTGTTCCAGGTCTCTCGCAACAGGCTCGAAATTTCCAAGGTTTCAAGGGTGGATCCAGGCTCATGTTATGGGCCTCTAGATAGAATGATCCTCCGTCGGCAACGCTATGCCAAGTTCCGTTGATGGTCGGTTCTCCAGGCCGCTGGCGTTTATACTTGAAGGTGCCATTGTAGGAAGGGAAGCAACTTTTGGGATATTAATTGGAGAGGCTGCTACACTGCCCTGCAAGGGATGTTGACATTGAAGATATTGTGAGGGGTTTACACAACAAGCCAGCAATATATGACTGCCCTTGGTCTCAATAACGCTTCTTGTGTAGACAATCAGTGTGCCGCGTTTTACTCGCAGTGGACAATATTATGCGATGAGAATACAGTTGCATGTAAGGACACTTGAACACCGCCATGGAAACGAGTAAGTTGAAAGCACATTCCAGTCTGTGCCTTAATGACTTTTCGAGCACAGACAGGAGATGTGTTTAAAAAGAACATGCTCTTTGGCATTCATTTACGAAGGTTTCAGTGCTTTACGCTTATTTGTTCTCGCCATTGTGTTCATATGCATTGCGTAGGTAATCGCTGTTCCTTCGTAGGAAGCATAATAGTATACAAAGAAACAGATAGCCTTGTAGCTCTCACTAACCGCCGTGGTTGCTCAGTAGCTATGGTGTTGGGCTGCTGAGTACGAGGTCGCGGGATGGAATCCCGGCCGCGGTGGCCGCATTTCGACGGGGGCGAAATGCGATAACACCCGCTTACTTAGATTTATGTGCACGTTAAAGAACCCCAGGTGGTCCAAATTTCCGGAGTCCTTCACTACGGCATGCCTCATGATCAGAAAGTCGTTTTGGCACGTAAAACCCCATAATTTTTTGTAGCTCACACTAGAGCCCGCACGGGCAATTTCTTCGGGCCCAAGCCCGGTTCGAGCCCGAAAGTGCCACGCATTGGTACTCCGATGCCCGGCCCCGAGCTTTCAAACCTAGCCCATACATGGGCCACGATCGAAATACGGGGGCACGGCGCGACCCTGGCCGGCCCGATACGGT
Source organism: Dermacentor andersoni (assembly GCF_023375885.2). Classification (NCBI taxonomy): domain Eukaryota; kingdom Metazoa; phylum Arthropoda; class Arachnida; order Ixodida; family Ixodidae; genus Dermacentor; species Dermacentor andersoni. The sequence continues at coordinate 52,578,402 of NC_092821.1, forward strand.
GCTTTAGCCGTTGCTAATAAACAAAATATGATCCCCTTGCCGGTTATTCAGAAAGTAACAGCCGCCCGAGGAATATTTTCTAGAGGCAGCCATGACTGTGTCAAGATTTCCGCTGGCGCTGTTGCAGCGAAATAAATAGGTAAAGTAGGAAGAAAAAGAAAACAGGTCATCGGTTCACCATGGTCGTGAATTTTCGTTACGTAAACGTGGATACAACGCGGCACTGGGGCACGGCAACGTAGAGCGAAGTCAAGAGTGACTGCCCACGCACGAAACACTAAGCACTAAACCCAAGTATTCTACTTCAAAGGGCGATTGGTATGCAAAGGCAAAGAGTCGAGCAAATAAACTTGGCGGGCAATTTACATTTATAAGATACGCGACCAACAGCGTGTTTGCAACAATGGAAGAAGCTGTACACGCATGGGGGCAGCCTCCACTAGGTGGAGTTGATGGATCTTGGCAGTTCTTGCTGGTCGGTTTCGGGGCAGTCTATTGTCATTCCATATGGCGCCTTGTTCGGCCTAATTAGGATGCGGCATGTACTGAGTCAATAAATTCGAAGAAACGTTTATAAGTAGCTCCAGCATTATGATGCCGCCCCTTCCGAGCTGCGGTACTCTGCTTATAAGGCGATTCGAGCTTTTCCGAAATATCACGGCGGTGTTGACGTCCAGTTCATCAGCAGGTATTGTTAAGTATTGCATTATAATTGAATTAGGATCACCTCATCGCTGGCGTAATTCCATTGGTGGAAATTAAGGAAAGGTTTAAGATTGAAAAAAAAAATGCGGGATGGCATCTTCGTCAAAATCAAAAAGTTGAAAAGAAGCGATATATCTGCCACAGTTTGCTGCAAACTACCAATAATTAAAGTTCACATGTCATTATAAGTTTATGCATCACGAAACGCGGTTTCAAAACCATGGCACGCATAACTTGTTTCCGGCTTCTGTAAATAGCAATCGGTGTTTGCTGTACACGAAAGCCATCTTCTGAAATCACCTTCGTTGAAAAGTGCGGTTTAGTAATTGCCTAACCTTTTGTTACCGCAAATTATGAGGAGGCAGACACGTACACGTGTTAATCGCGTTAATTGTTTGCGTTTTGTTTCGCATGTGTGGCTGCATTTCGCTTGCGTTGTTAAGCTATCACCCTTCACATAGTTTTCCACTTCATTTCCCTTCCTTCACTCAGGCATATATAACGTGTGCTATCCTTGCCAATAAAACCAGTTGGTCAGCGCTTCTGTGTACGTGTCCCCTTCTTGTTGTCGTCTGTTTACGCGGTTACCCATATGTTTCCAGAAACCTCGCAACATTTGTTTCGTGCCTACGAAAGACTTCGTTTACGAGAAAATTGAATCTGAAGGGTCTGAATACGTTTTTCGAAATTCAAATCTCCTGCCATCCAGCCGGAGGAGCGGTGACGTTGCATAAGCTCTCACCACCCTTTGCTGCCGTCGGTGAGTAAAACGGCGCCCGACAGACGGCGACCCCGAGCCAAGGCACAGCGGTAAATTCGCCGCTGCAGCTGCTGTTTGGTCAACTGGCGTACACCATTTGGGCATCCCGCGACATCACATGACAGTTGAATTTTCTGCTCCTTGCTGTTTGTGCGAGTTTTGTGAGCCCACAAAACCAGCGCAGCTCTACACGTTAACGAAACTACTGAAACGCGAAAGCGTGGGCGGCGCGGAGTGGAGCGACAATGAGACCTTTCGACCGCCCGCGTTGTTGTCAGGGGTAAGTTCAATGACTTCTTTTTTCTAGAAATGAAAGAGAACTGGACATGTAGCATTTTATTTCATCTTATAATAGAATACAAGGATGTTTTTTGCAACGAGGGGATGAGTGCTAGTGACATAATTTAACTGAGGAGTGCTTTCGTCTTCGGGCAAAAGCTTGAATGTCTCGAGGAAGTCTCTAATCATGTCCTGCATTTAACTACATTCCTCGGTTATTAAGGCTCAGTTCGCGATAATACTGACACCATAGAGATTCTCTAGAACTAATCTATCACTTTAGCTTAACTTCATATTTGCCTTCAGTGTCCCTTTAATGATTGAACCACCAGGTACATACAGCAGAATATAACCTGAGGATGCTTTACATGCGCCTCGTTGGTTCGTTTCCGACCGGTACGTGATTTCATTCACTCCGTGATGGTAGTTTTCGCTTTGAGCCTTATGCCACGCATAAGTTCCTTGTGCTCATGCAGGATGCTGCAAAAGACTTGGGACCATGTCTGTGCGTTCAGAACCAGTGTTTCATGGAAATGTTTGAATTAGGCACTCACCGGTAGTGTCGTTCGGCATAATGAGGGGCATATTGGAGCTCGCAGAACGTGCCATGCGACAGGATGCGTTGACATTGTGACCGCTCACGTAGGCCTTCAAGATGTACCTTCCACTTTTGTTAAAGTTGTTGTAGTAGTCAGTGTATTTCCCGTCGGCTGAATACACGTCTTGGTCTGCAAAATTTGGGCCGTCAACTCTTTAGTACGCAAGCTGCAGCCACAAGGAAACATGGTTACACAATCTTCGCTGCACGTCAATTTCTGGGGCGCGATGCTAGGGGAGTGGGTTGAGTCGTTGATATCAGTGGTAACGATATATCTTTGTTGTTTGTTTGTGCAGCTTTACTAATACGACAAGAAATATGGAAATAGTAACTTAAGAAAAAGTCAGTCGCGCCCGAAAGCCAAGCACTGAGTGCGATAGTAAATTAGTGGATACGTGCTACGAAGTAAGGGTAGTAGTTTTAGTGGCCGTATAAACTTCTAAACATTCGCTTAGTAAGAATATTAACAATGATAGAATATGTGCGCCTGACTGAACGAGGACGTAAGAAGAAGTAGACACACAGACAAAGCGCTGTCTCTCCGTATCAGCTTCTTTCTGCGTCCTTGTCCGTTCTACGTCCTCGTTGTGTTTCTAGGTCCGCACTAGTGCCAGTCTTCGATAAAAAAAATATCATTTAAATTTACACGCTACTCGGCGGTATTGAACCCGTGCCATGCGTGTAATTCGCGGCGGCGTCGCTAGATGGCCCAGCGTGTGCAGTGGGAAGCCCAAGAAGCCCGAAAGCATACATGTTTAGGCGTTGGCATCACGGTGTCGCTACATTGCTTCAGTGCTAATTGTACTCGCGTCGACAGTCACTGTGAGATGTGTTCTGGCGGACTTTTTCTCTGGCTCAGACAAAGCCCACCCGGTAACATTAGAGAACGAGGCTTCAATGAAATTTCAGGAATTCTAAAAGAAATAGATAAACAAATACCTTTCCAAAACGAAGACGATGTCTCTCTATTGTATAGTAATTCGAGCGTGTTCATTCAATATGTTGGTATTTTCATTGTAAGAACAACGCATTTCACACTAGCAGAGTAAATGTGCCGATTCCATACCATACAGGCGTTGAACGAATTAATGTAATTAAGGTGTCATAATCTCCACAGCCTTTTCCTGGATTGATCATATTCCGCACATGGCCTGAAAATTCTCATCCGCAGTTGGGGCTTCGTCGCATGTTCAGTACACAGTTCTAATCCTTGTAAACATATCATACTATTATACGTTATTTCTATCTACCCCCAGTTATCGACAGCTAGTCTAGGGAACAACGACGCATACTAACAACTAATGTACATTCGCCGAGAAAAATAGGTACAAGAGACAGCCATGATTTTATTTAGCAAAAAGTCCTTCCTTGCAGCTGCGCGCCTTCTAAGCATATTACTATATACCAGCTAAGGCTATTTCTAGCATATCGAAAAAGGTATTGTAGGTAGCCACCCAATATCACTGCAAGCTGCATGGCTAGCAGAAAGAACAGTAATTAACCCAGCGCAGTAGCCGTAACAATTGTATGTGCGATGGCCGCCAACAAACGACAACAATCAAAGACTATCCCATAGTCTTGCAGTGGTACTCAAGAAAATTCTGAAATTCTGAGCACAAACGCTTGGCCAGGTCACACCAAAAGTAAAAACTTCAATGACGCTTTCTCACTTTCATGAAGCGAATATATTTGAGGATGCTTTTAACTTTGCGAAATGTATAGATTCGACAGCCGTGAGGCTCACAAAGATGTTTTTGATTGCCATCTGCTACTTCGTAATATTGAATCACCCGATCAGGGCAAGACAACGTTTGAAAGAGTGCCAAGGTCTGTCACAGTTTCCTGCTTTCTTTAGTAGAGCTTGATTTAATTTTAGCGCAGCCACACTCGGCATTAACTACCAACTTTCTGCATACTTACTGAAGCACTCCGTTCAGCTGGCTCCTCGCGCACAGTGACTTCCTTGTTAATTCACTACAAGCATTTGTTTCCCTTGTTTTTGCACTTAAATCAGCACCATGTTGTAGCTACCAGTACAAATGGAAGAACTATGCATAACCATGCACACAAAAACGCAATCACCCATTCACTTAGTGCAGAAAAACTCTGTAGACGGTGAACGACATGTTTCCACCCTACTGCGGCCTCCAAGTGATAGTTTATGCTTATCACAGATGGAAACGCGCTATAGATGCATTTCATACCTTATTACTCGCACCAGTGGTATATGAACATTGAAACAGTACACAATGCTACAGAATTCGAGCATTCTGAGAGAAACTTCTTTTGCCAGTCATCCCGGACTTTCCCGAGAACGGCTGCGTGCTGGTGGTGGTGGTTTGGTGGTGGTACTGCTGCTCGTGTTTATTGCCGAATAGCTCACGCTCAGATGGATGAATGGATTGATGCTAAGAGGGCCCCCTTTGAACGCCACCAGGCTCTTGTTACTGTTCCTTATGCCCAACATATATTTAAGAAATAACGAAGAGCAAAGAAACAATGAAGAAAAAAGCAGCATGCCCAACATAACGCTTTCTTCACCGCTAAAGGGAATTCCGTTTTTGTACGTCTCCGTTGTTTTTGATCTCCCTACTTTTGTGCCACCAAACTTCCAATCGCCTCTTACTACTGTCTATAGCGGACACGCTTACTTCCCCCCCCCCCTCTCCTTGCTGTAGCTGAAACCTAGGTGTTCCAAGGAGCCAGAAGAGCCTAAGCCGACTGCTGGGTAGATATCTTGACCGAACGGTGAAGTCACCTTCTCGGCTTCGGGACAGAGGCGTTATTTAGGAACGATGGCTGACACCACTTCGCCAGCAGTAGTGAAAGGTAGAGGGGGAAACGGGCCTGAGCAAGTGGGTTGTTGACCGCTTGCGCAGAGGGCGAGGAGGACCGCTACGCGAAAGACGGGAGAGGACGGGTGAGAGGACACAGGAGAAGATGACGTCACGTTGCGCGTGCCTTGCGCCGCCTGGCAGCCACGTGGATGGTTGCACCTGCACCTCCAAGGGGAGGTTGGGTGCCCCAAACAAATGGCGCAAAAAGCCAGCTTGCCTTTCTTAACCCACGTAAAGCTGGTTGCCTTCAAAGGTGCATTGCATTGCAGAGCTCCTCGCTCGCGTCATCCTCGAGCCAGATAAGAAGCACGAGAACACTGCCTCGTAAGTTTCGCTGTACATTGGTTCCAACAGAGCACTTTGGATCTGCTGCATTTTTTATGTTACCGCATCAAACCGGTACTCTCAGTTTCGATTTCACAGACGCCGGGTGGGGTTACAAGTTTTGTTATACCTCTTCAGGGAGAAAGCCAAAGAACACATGTCTTGCTGAAAAAAGCACGTCTGATCAGGCGAAAATTTAAAAAGTAGCGGTCTTTTTTTTTCAGGAATATATAAGGCAGATACATTTAAGACTGCTTATGGGGTGGAGGTGTGCGAAAGCATTATAGTCTCTTTGGTGAAATGTTTTCGATTTATGTTTTCGACATGCATGAAACTATACACGCTTGAAATGTTCGACAACGTAGTAGAGCGCACACGGTGATGTGTTCTTGTTGAACAGAATAGACATTGTCCCCCTGACGATGTGGTCGAAGCAGAAAGCACACGCATGCTATCGTCGCTGAGGAGTTGGCTGCGTTCACACAGCGCCAGTCTCTCCACCGGTTTCAATGAAAGCACTAGGCACACCTCTAGTCAGCCAGAGAACTGTGGAGCCGCCGTGGGGTCCGGGACGGGTGCCCGTCTCGCACCCCGCAGGCCAGGGTTTGATTCCCATCATGACCGAGATGTAGTGCATTCTCTTTTTAAAATCATTAGTTCAGTTTCTTTGCAGGAACCAGCCTGATAAGTTTGATAAGTTGATAAGCCTGATGATTTTTTTACGTGTTTTTACTCTTTCACATCGTCGCGGACTACGACCAATGCTCGCGCAATGAGGTGTCTAATGCTTTCGCATTAAAAGCAAACAGCGCTTTGAACTTCGCATCGTTGCTTCAAAAGGTTAACGGAGTGATCAAGACCATCATCTGGTGCACTATTGGTAATGTTTCGCATGTGAAAAATTTCGCGGTATTAAATTTAAAGAACTTTAGTAATGTTAACCTTGAAGTTTAAACATTATGTGGTTTTAAGTGCAAAAACCACTTCTTGATTATGATGCACACTGTAGTGGAGGACTCCGGAAATTTCGACCACCTGGGGTTCCTTAACCCGCACCTAATCTAAGTACACGTGTGCTTTCCGATTTCACCCGCATCGAAATACAGCCGCCGTGACCGGGATTCGATCCCGCGACCTCGTGCTCAGCAACCTCGAAGCTTGTTGCCCAAACTTGCTTCGATAATGAATGGCACGAGATGAAATGTGAGCGCTATAAGTCTAATAGTAGTTTGACATTTTAAGCTTGCACGCAGTTTCCAATAGCTATTTGGTGTGTAAAAATAGTACTCGTACATAAAAACGCTAAAATGACGACTTTTTAAGGGCGTTTGGCTTGCGACTTCTTGGAGGGTTTTGGCTTTTGAGTATCATATGAGTATTAAGCCTAGAAACTATTCTTAGTAAGCCTAGCTAGATCTCATATGAGATCACAAATTGAGCAGGGTGCATGATCAAACAAGCTTCAACCTTGGCCCAGTGACTCCGACCCTTCTGCAGACTTTAAAAACGGCGTCAAAGATTTCTATAGATGCTACCGGGAAAGTTGTTCCCCAAGGTTGACCCACCTTAGTTAAGTGAACGGAGCAAACACTGACACCAAGGAAAACATAGGGGAAATTGCTTGCGCTTAATAAATGAAATAAAGAAGCGATAAATAAATGGAAATTAAAGCGGATGAAAAAACAACTTGCCGCAGGTGAGAACCGAACCCACGACCTTCGCATTTCCGGAAACATTCGCGAAATGCGAAGTTGTCGCGAACCGAACCCACAACCTTCGCGAAATACGAAGGTTGCGGGTTTGGTTCCCACGTGCTTCAAGTTTTTTTTTTTTTTTTTCATCCATTTCAATTTCAATTAATTTATCGTTTCTTTATTGCATTTATTAAGCACAAGTAATTTCCCCTATGTTGTCCTTAGTTTCAGTGTTTGTTGGCTTCTTATGGTATGACGAATAAAAATCGGGCCCCTCGGTTAACCCTCTTTCTTCTCGTTTATTGGATAACGAGGGTGTCGAATCCGGCAACATTGATGCCTTCAGGTAGCATGTGTGAGTTTCGATGGGGGCGAAATGCGAAAACACCCGTGTACTTAGATTTAGGTGCACGTTAAAGATCCCCAGGTGGTCCAAATTTCCGGAGCCCCCCACTACGGCCTGCCTCATAATCAGAAAGTGGTTTTGGCACGTAAAAACCCATAATTTAGCATATGTGAGTTTATTGACCAGTTGCCTTCATCCAAAAAGTACACGTTCTCGTGAAGCCTGCGACAGAAAGGAGGTTCCATGTCCGCCGCCGAGGTCTGTGAGTGATGGCGCTGGCTAACACTCCCAGGGTTCTACTGGGACACATATATACCCAAGAAAGTGAATGGGGAAGCGGCGCCGCGGTAGCTCAACTAGTAGAGCTTCGCACGCGACATGCGAAGGTAGAGGGTTCGGTTCCCATCTGCGGCAAGTTGTGTTTTCGTCCGTTTTAATTTCCATTAATTTGTCGTTTCATTATTTCATGTACTAAGCACAAGTAATTTCCCCTATGTTGTTCTTTAGCTTCTTATGATATGACTAATAAAAATCGGGCCCCTCGGTTACCCCTCTTTCTTCTCCATATATATATATATATATATATATATATATATATATATATATAGCTCTCGTAGCCATTCGTGCCACGGAGTGCGCTGCAGCCGCATCTACACGCCAATCAAATCTCTGAAGGGAAACGTAACCAACAAAAATCGGGGATGCTCGCAACCAGCACTGTTTTACTGCGCACCGGAACCACTACTAACAGGCTACAGTCTCTAATTTATCGCCAACTATATTCAGCTCAGCAATAACACAATCATGCAACATTATGCGTACCTTGGCCATCGTCGTGGGGTCTTAGCGTAGTGGTTGCGCCATCCAGGTCGGTTATCTCAGCCGTGACGCTTGCATTCAAAACGATTCTCTCCCCTTTGGTCACATCAACAATGACGATAGAGCGGGAATCGTGTCCAACCGAAGTGTTCATCATTCGCACCCTGGACCTGATGGGTTCCGTAATGTTGTCAGTTGGCTGTGAAAACACTCTCACGCTGACGCTAACATCATCGGTGCTGCTTCTCTCTAGATGAAGCGTCCAAGTACCCGTCTGGAAAAATATAGTACAGTATCAGTTAATCACTGCACACACACACACACACGCACGCGCACGCGCGCACACGCGCACACGCGCACACACGCACACGCACACGCACACACACACTTTTATATTGCTACGTCGGATCCTGCGTGCTGAACTTTGAAGAAAACCCCGATATATATATATATATATATATATATATATATATGTATAGAGATGTAGCTAGAAATGGCATTGCTGACCGGTGCTGGCCCCCTGCTTGTTTGTGCATCAGCGATTCTGTTCATCGTGTTTACATGACAGGTTCCGGAGACACGAATGCCTCCTTTCTCATCAAATCTAATGGAAAAGCGCAAGTTCTTCGGAAGCCTGTATGTTACCCTGCATCAACAACGTGGTCAGACCACTCTCGTGGAACCGAGCTACATCAAGATCGTTGGTTTGCCGTTCAAGTTTTCAGCAGAAATCCAACGACAAAAGCTACAGCAATTGCCAGGACGTACTTTGCGAAGGAATGACCGGTAAATGATTGGAGAAATTAAGTTCCTGATAAATTTCGGCCTTGGTGTTTCCCAACTGAACCGTCAAACGCGATTTTTCGAAAACACTGCTTTTGCTGCCAAGAATATTACCTCCGTATGTAAAAAAGTTTCGGCGTGATAGTTACCCAAATTCTTGTCATTTGTCTAGTTTGCCTACTGAACTAACAAAACGTTACCCTACATAAAGAGATGTTCCTTGGCGAATTCTCGTTGCATGGGATTGTAATTGTTGAGGAAATGTTTCAAGCAAATTGAAATGTGAATGTTATTCTTTCATATCAGCAAAACATTCATTGTGAGAACAAAACTTGAAGTGTGAACGCACACATTGGATTAGCTATTTCTTGAATTTTCCTCATCCAAAGCACAAATATGGATGGAGAAGAACGCCTACCATTACAACACTTCTCAATATATCTATGCTAATCTTCTATGCATAATGGGGAATGATTTTACTAGACAGGTGCTAATATTTCAAAGTTTCCTTAAGAGGATCTTGAGGTAAATCGCAAAAATATCTGAAGCGCCGATTAGTCTCCCCCGCCCAACCTAATATGACTGACAAACGCCCGTAATATGCAATGTGATTTTCGTGGAAGGAATGGGATTCACAATGATAGGAGGAATCGTAATTTTATCTGGGCCCAGATGGGCACGGATGTGCTCACCTAATGAAGATGATTTAATGACGTCCTCTTTGATACGTGGCAGTGAGAAATAGTCACCTAGCCTGCTCTATTTATTAAGTTATATTATACATAACTTTAATAAGCATCTTTGCATACATCTCTTTAATCATTTTTTCCTTCAACATCTACCTTGTACCGCTATTTATAACTAACAGATCTGGTTATGTCAATCTCTTCCCTGATTTTTTTTCCACCAACGCTCGAAACGTCTCTTGCTTATCTTGACTACTGACCGGGTGATGCATCCGTCCACTTGAAATCTCAGTGATTCTGGAAGGTGAACTTCAAATACGGTTCTCACAGGGTAAATCCCTGTGCATTCGATTAGAATGTGCGAGTGGTCTCCGGATTTTTGCGGTAGCATGCACATGCCTTATCTAGTTCCGAATATTTGCTCAGGTATGTTTTTGTTCTCAGACAAACGGCTCAATCCTCAAAGAGCAAGGCACTGCCCTTCGCGTTATCGTACAGATCTTCCCTTATAATTTCTTTGAATCCAGTTCACTGTCTCGGCTTCTCTCACTTTGTCTCTGATGACTTGTGGCTGTCTATTTACCCTTTCAATTGCCCTGTACTTGGTTGCCAATTTCCTTTACCTCTTTCTTCATTCTGTGTCCACGCTTTTCAGGTACAGATACTTGTGCACTTTATTCACCGATTCATGCATGTTCCTGTGTATTTCTTCAAAGATAATATTGCTCTGCTCTTCTCTGAATTCAAAAGGGGCCCAACACATGTCACCCTGGACTGCCTCATTTGTGGTTTCACCGTGGGCTCCCATAGCCAACCGACCTACCGATCTTTGGCTAACTTCCAACGCAGACAAGATATCCAATTTTAAGCATAGAATGACATTTGCGAATGTTATTGCTGGCGCCATTACTGCTTTCCAGGTTAGATGCACCACCTCATACTTATTCTGACCCCACAGCGTTCGGTTTTATTATTGCTTCACTCTGCTTCCCCTTTATTTTCAGATCATCTTTGCGGGTGCTTGAGTAAGTCTTTCCTTCGTTTATGTGTACGCCGAAGTATCTATATAGCTTTACTATGGGTATGACTTGCTGATAAACTGACACCACGTAATTACTCGTCTCTTAATTAAAGATCATTATTCCCGATATCTCTGTGATAAACTTAACGTCTTGATTTGTCGCTGCGTTGCCATAGATATTCCTAAGTGTGTGCGAATCGCTTGTATTGCCCCTAGCAGCACGTTGTCGTCCCCACTGTCGTTCAGTTGCATCAGTTGTCCACTACGCATATAGGATGAATTAAATCCTATTTTGCTGTTTTCAGTCGTCTTCGTGCGCTCTTAACAGAGTATGCGAACAAAGGAGACAGAGGACATCCTTGTTTCCATCCTTGGTGAAGACCCACCACTTTATTACCTTTTAGACAACCCCATACAATTCGTACTTGGTTGTCTCTATATACCTCGCTCAGCAGCTCCGCGAAATCGTCATCCATTCCTGCATGCTTGAGGATATTCCACGACAATCCCTTTCTACGTTTTTATGGGTTCCTTTAATATCTAAAAATGCAAATCAATAAAGGTCTATTCTGAGCTACTGAAATCTTTATCAACTGAGTTAGTATAAATATATATTCTAAGCGGCTGCCTGGTCTTAACGTATTCTGTAGTTCCCCCAGTACATCATTTCCCTCCACCTTCTTCGGCAGTTCTAATTTTATGGCTTGCATTGCCAACGTATGTATCACCGACGTTGATGTAACTTGCCTGTACGAGCTCGTCTTCTCGTTATCATCTTTGCCGTTGTAGATGAGGTTGATCTTGCATTCACGCCATACAACCGGAATTTTCTTTGAACTGATCACCTGCTCTATGGCATTATTCAGCTGTGCCTTGCTCTTCGCGCCGCGGTTTATGATTAGCTGTATTGGGATTTCATCGGGTCCTGCTGCCGTATTATTAGGTACATCATCTGCTGTTTTCCAGGAAAAGTTTTCTATGCTAAAGTTTGACCTCTGAGGCTTCTCTGCTGTCGCTGGATATGTTTGTCTAAACTACGCGTTCTTTCGTGCCAAAGTTAACCCCGACAACGTCTGTGATGTACCTCCAGGGATCGTCTCCTAAGTATATGCTACCGCCTTTATCCCTTATAGTCGTTTGCAAATTTTTAGTTGGAGCTCCGAGTGCTGTTATAAGGTTCCAGAATCTTATTGGGGGCCCCTTTGTCTCTGTTTCTAATTCTATAAACCCTGAAACGACAGGGGGGGGGGGGGGGGGCGACACTCCGCGACGAAACGTGGCATTAAGCGCTCTAGAACCGCGTCCATTCCTAACTAAATGTACAGACCTCAGCTTTTTTGAAATGACATACATATGTAAAATCACAAGGATGTTTATTTTCTGATCTTGCAAATTATCTCTCTCTATATATGTGTTTGTCTTCTGCAAGTAGTTCTATAGAAATGTGGCGCTGCCTACCCGCAAAAAAAAAATCAGCTAAATTATTTGGAGTGCCGCCGTCTCGCAAAGCTTCCTGCTAATGCTAAACCAGCCACTGTACTGCACCTACTGTACCGCAACGTCCTGGATCTCTACGGGGCTCAGTCGACAGTGAGTTTTGGGAATGATCATAGAAGTTGAGCAACGTGCACATCAGCCGGCCTCGTTTGCCTAGGTCAACTTAATGCCGACGGCGACTGCCTATCCCGTTTTCACGGACGGCGCATTAAACAACAACCGCTGACGGTCCAAAACGTATGCGTTTGAGATCACCTAACGTTCTCCTCTTCTTAATTTCACAGAAAATAAAAGAATTTACTATGATGTCCACAGCATTCCAGGCCCCGCGCCTTCTCGCATTGCAGGGTCAGGCGCTTGTTGTGAATTGAACAGCTGTCGTATCGGTAGCCGATGTTCGTGCTAAAAGCATTGAGTGGTCGTTGCTCGTAAGAAGACATACGTTTTACACTGTGCTCGATTCCAACTGCAATTATCTTTTGATAAAAATAAGTTACGAGTTATAACCGATGCTTGGCGGGTGGTGATGCACACCGGGTTGGCCGGTTGACGAGGGGGGGGGGGGGCGGGGGAGGGGGCTTATTCAGACTCAGTAATGCTGCAGACTATGCAGTCGTGGAGCATGTTTTTAAGTTCCGCATGCCTAACTGCTGATGAAGCGTTCGCCCATTACAGTGCAGCACCGACGCCATCAGCCAACTCCTGCGGTGGGTCGCCAAGCGCGAATGTGACTCTACCATCGGTACGCCCGCGATGACGTTTCGAAATTGAGGAGGAGGCGGCAACTTCCCTCTTCCTCGTGAGTTACTCCGCCAGCAGGTGGCGCTGGCACTACTACTGTTCCATAGTCCCTCGTTGTAGCTGGACACTCACGAACTCCTATTCCCCACCATCACATAGGATGCACGTGAATCATAAGGGGAAAACAAATGACACATGATGCGAGAGAGTCCCGCTTCCCAACAAACTACACCACCGCAACTCGAAGCTAGCCGATGCTCAGCTCTCGGCAGTTTACCTTACCTTTGCGGGATCTGGCAGGGTTATCTTGGTTGTGTCACCGTAAGAGGCGCTCTTGCAGGATGCGCACTTTTGTCCACTGGGGTCCGTAACCTCTACTCTCAGTGCTCGATTGGTTGAACCAGCAAGTCTAATGGAGATGATGGCGTTTTTAGCCAAACCGGCACCAATGAAGAAATCCTGCTTTATCCCCGTGGTGAAGTTCTTTTCAACTTGCAAAACCTGCATCGTGACACGGACACTGTGGTAAGTTGGCGACTTTACTACCCAGCGCACTGAGCTGTCAGAATTACCTGTTTACCTTTTTTAAAAATAAACGGGACTATATGTACTTGCCGAAAAAAAGAGGCGGAGGACACAACGTAACATTCAAAACGCCCCCTCCATTATGCAAAGCTTCATACTGTAGTCATGATCCATATCGAAGAGGAGGAGGAGGAGGAGGAGGAATAAACTTTATTTGTGCACAGCAGATTTGAGACCTAGGCCTCTACCTAAACGACGGCCTCGAGCCCTTGGGCCCTGGCGGCATCTTCGGCCTGCTGGATTGCCATGAGTTGGTCTTCCGGTGCACAGCTGAGCAACGCGGTCTCCCACTGCTCTCTATCGAACAATCATACATTTTCCGCCAATGTCACCGAAGCCCTGTTCATCAAGCTTCATCTTGGAATCTTTTGCAATAAGGTTGCTCTACTACTCAAATACTAGCATAAAATAGGGCAGTTATCAAAGTGGTCAACGAGTACCTGTCGGTACATAGCGCTGAAGCAAAGTTGCAACTACATTTCCAACGATAGTACAGCCACTTCGTAGTAGGCACAGAGAATAACAAGACTGACGACGTTGTCAGTGCAATTGCGTTTTTTATATCACCCGAAAAACATTCATTGATTGAATAAAGGTTACAAATCATTGATCGATGAATCAATGAAACGCATCGTACCATAACCAAACTCTTCTTAAAGTTGTTGGTTTGGTACTTCCGCTTGACGCTGTTTGTTTAAAACTCAACACAGACAGCGTCAAATACATTTTTCACGTTGTAGTGGTAGTGAAGAAAGAGAGACTAGCACAGCTGAGTCACTCAAGCAAACTTCATTGGGCGAACGTGTGCCAAGAACAAGATGTAGCGCTCAGTCATAATGACAGGCGTGAGCACACTCGTCAGTCATTGACAATTAATGTCTGAGTCAAGCACGCCGGCTATCCCTCGCCGACTCATCCTTCATTCCAGTGTAATCGCTGGTGCTCGCGCATGGTATAGAATGTACACCACTATTTGCATTGAACTTGCAGCCTACTTATAAAGAAGGTTCTTTTGTGACAGTACCGGCGGCAAAGTTACTACAATTGAAGGTGTGTCTGGGCGTAGATCAAGAACATTCAAACAGTGGTTACTCGCGGAAGAGCAGCGACCTCAAAATACAACCAATGTACACGTATTAATGAACCACTCTTAAGAGGCGTCTTCCCGACGCGGCAAACAGAACATGAAAGTGAAAACGTACGCGTAAAAACGAAAACTAACAAAGCACGTTCTATATGACTGTCACAGGGCTGCCATGGAATATGAAAAGAGGGTTGATTAGCAAACAGGCAAGAAGTCACTGCACAATCAAGCAATAGAGGAAGCATACGTGACGACTGAATACGTCACCGAAGCTACCGAAGCCAGACGCTAGTTTAATTTGCGCATAATTGAGGTCATTGCGCTCTGTATACCTGATAATAACAAGCAAACATTCGTAATGTATCGCCTCTAAACTCTGATAGCTCTAGTGGCGTGCCCCGTGGGCCTAAATGTTGGAGACCATGTACAAGTGCCCACATTGACACAGCCTCTCTAAAAGACTTAAGGCGCCAGAAATTGATAATGGATCTCCATAACATTGCCGAATGGTCTGGATGACATCGCTGACGAAGCGTCATTACACAAAAGTAAAGTACGAAAGTCAGTTGGGAACTAACGGGTAAACCAGTGCATTACGGAAACTTGATAGGTTTGAAGCAGATGGCGCCTACTTCGGTGACTCCGCCATGTCTTATATCGTTCACAAGTAGTCCTCTGCTCGCCTAGTTCGTCTCTGGATGCTCTTCAGAGCCAGACGGGCTTTGGAATCACTGTTTGCAGAACCGTTTTTTGGGAGCCATCCGTCGTGTGGATACACCACAAGAAAGCTCTATGGGAACTAAAACAATTATTAGTCGCAAAAAAAAAAGAACGGGAGGAAAGGTAGCGGCAAATGTGTTAAAATGGCAACACTAAAACTTATCGTAACGGGCCATTGGGGTTCCTCTTCGGATGCACTGGCTGTCACAAACGCCGCACCCATGTTGACGCCATTAAATGGTTGGCTGTCTCGGAAACAGAACGACTGGCCCTTCGTTGCAGCAGCCAGAGCTTCAAGTTCTTTGTCAGCTTCTCTTCCAATCGCAAATGAGCTTACTTCGATGAGGGACTTCACGAGGTTTTGCATGACGCTCGCAACATAAGGCGTCCGGTTCTCCTCGCCGTCGGTTACCAGTAGAATGATGGAGCCATGTGGAGGATCATGCGGTGAAGTCAGAACCTGCACGGGAAGGATACCATTCGGTGTAATGAGTAATTGCGTGTGGTAGATACAACTTAACTAACACATAATGAGAAGGAACAGTAACGACAGCGTCGTGTGCTCTGTGCAGAAGCGCTACGGTATTCAAATATCGCAATTGCGAACTCTCGTAAAACAGCCTAGACATACGCCCAAACAAATCCTCAACTTTACAGATCAACAATGGGATTTTCAGCAGCAACCAATGTTTAAGAAATAGTCTTGTGTGTAGCGGTAGCTACGTTTTGAAACATTTTGTTCTATAGAGAACTTTCATACCGTTTAAGGAAAAAAATACTCCGTCTTACCAGGAAACCAGTGCTACAAAGAGGTATTATTGGTTCAAATGAAGCCTCACAATCTATTCGCTGTACTCCTTACAAAAACGTAAACTACCGCGCTCGACCTTCTCATTCATGCATATGGATTGCTATAATTTGAGACTGTTCCGATCTGATTGCATTTATCGTCGTTAGCGCTCAACGCAGCAAAATATATATATATTTAATAATATCGCAGTTTCGCCCGAAGGGCCAACCATCGACTGCGATAGCAAATTAGTGTAAGTAAGGAAAGTAGCTTCATCGGCGATATGAGCTTGCAAATATAGGCATACTAATTAAATTAACAAGCACAGTGTCACGCGCGCACCCCCAAACATGAACACATCTCACTCGATGAGCGCGCAAACTCGCTATCAACACTCTGAAGGGTGAAAGCGCGGCAGCAGCTGCCAGCGAATTGACCTCCGTCGTGCCTCTCGCATCAACGCCAACTAAGCCGAGAAAACACAGTGCGCGCCGGACTCTGCCCTCGTCCGAGATGGCTTGCAAGATGCAGCGGCCCCGGCCGCCTGAAGTAGGATGTACCCCCATCCCCACCCTACCTCAGGAGCGTGCGCAGGGCGGTATACGGCGCGTTTCGTCCCCGCTTTCCTTCCTTGCGTGCGCATGATTGAGCCGCGATCGCCGGTTCCCATTATCACGATTTTACTCGCACATACAGTATATGGGGCGCGGCGATTATCGCCCCTTGGATTTTATACGGAACCTCACGGCGACGGCGACGGCACAAATGCGCCAGGTGTGTTTATATAATTCCTATCGCAATAAAACCGAAATTACGACATGTTATCGTTACCTGTCTTTCACGAGATAGTTCAACCTTCGCGGATCAACCACCGCCGTGGCTTAGCGGCTATGGTGATGCGCTGCTAAGCACGAGGTCGCGGTAGCAAATTCTCGCCGCGGCGGCCGCATCTCAATGGGGGCAAAAAAAAGAAGAAGAACGCCGGTGTCCCGTGCATTGGAGGCACGTTAAAGATGCCCTGGTGGACAAAACTAATCCGGAGCACCCCACTACTGCGTGCCTCATAATCAAGTCGTGGTTTTGGCACATAAAACCCCGGAATTCATTCATTCATTCAAGCTACGCGAGAACATCCAAATCTCAAGGGGACGTGCACAGAGCTATTATGCATGAGTAGAGTGAACAAAACAAAAGCGTTTCTTTTTGTATCCGCGCCTTGGTCGCTTTGAGCTCCCCGCTATTGAACCAAATGTTTCAAGCGGCCCCAACTTCAGCTTTCTATCACGCGAAATAACAAAAGCGCGAGACCTCCCGACGTTATTGTGACGTGTAAGTGCGAAAGATCCATTATTACGCTTAACAAAATTGAAATTCACGTTCCAGAGGGAGAAGAACACGGCTGGCCGCGCATTTATAGGGCACTGGCACCTCGGAGCTGCCGGTGAGATTGGGCCACATCGCGTGTGATACCCGGAGTGGTTACTCAGTGACTATGGTGTTAGACTGCTGAGCACGAGATCGCGGGATCGAATCCCGGCCACGACCACATCGCGTGTGATACCCGGAGTGGTTACTCAGCGACTATGGTGTTAGACTGCTGAGCACGAGGTCGCGGGATCGAGTCCCGGCCACGGCGGTCGCATTTCGATAGGGGCGAAATGCGAAAACACCCGTGTACTTATATTTAGGTGCACGTTAAAGAACCCCAGGTGGTCGAAATTTCCGGAGTGCTCCACGACGGCGTGCCTCATAATCAGAAAGTGGTTTTCGCACGTAAAACCCCATAATTTTATTTTAATTTTTTTTTAACATCGCGTCTAATAAACAGATTGGGTGCCAGTATAACCTTGTTGGGACCTTTCGGCATATGCACAACATTCTGCCTACCTTTCTTCAGTGAAGATCCGTTTTATCGGCATTTTTAAACGCCCCGTTGCACACCGTCACGAACATCGACGGGACGGTGGCCGCGCCAATAAAATGACACCACTCTCACATTCTTACTCTGTCATTGTTTCGCACTTCTAATATTTAAAGGCTGGGAAATTTGTGATAGAAGGCACGCGCTGTCGGTGTTTTGCGTCATGACATTTGCTTGTCGGCACCTATTCTGTAAAATTTAAGGAATAATTTTGTCACGAACGTGAAACCTAGTATGAGCAACTTTCATTGATATAATGGTGGTGCAAAATAACCCTCCTATATCGCAAGTCACATATCATGGCGTGGCAAATAGGATACGTACGCCTGAAGATATACGGAACCGTGGGCCTACGGCGAGACTTCGCTAGGAATGTCATATAATTGGTATCACAATACATGTACATGTATTTGATTGAAACGTAAATATAATCAGGAAACGCAAAATTAAAGTGGACAACAGGATGAAAACATCCTAAAATCGGCTGTAGTGCATGGCGTCATCCACCCGCATGACTTTTTGTGTATTGAGGTACACGTATGGATGAGACTTGGCGCTATAAATTAGCGCCGCTCAAAGCCAAAGCAGGGGATGTAGAACACATTTCAAGCCCCAGAAATCATTACATAGCGAGGGTCTAGTACGTGACAATACTGGTACTGGAAGACAAGCTACGAGTCCTCTTTGGCAATTTGCCTGCTTCTCTAGTCACGTATTTATTGACACCAGGAGACAAAGTGCATTTCCCATGCACCAACTTGGCGGTAGGAGGTGCTTGCTAAATTACCAGTACATAACCTTAACCTTGAACACGTACACTTTAGCCCAATTGGTAAAGCAGCATTTGCGTAAAACGGAGTATGCGCGTTCAGCTCCCACCTGAGGCCGGTTAAGCTAGCGTCAACTGTCACATAAGTTTACCTGATGATTTATAGACTTCAATCAAACAGAAGATTTTTTCCCCTACGCCAGCTCTTGTTTTGACGTCTTGCTCCCATACACTTGTCAATTTATACCTAGACACTTCGTCTGTTGACTGTTGATACCATGTACGCCTCCGTATCAATTATTTCCGCTTATTGATGCAAGCTAATAATTTTCCTACCAATAAGCAATGCTCATAGCTTTTTTCCCCCTTGCAATGCCCGATAGTGTATACAAGTACTCCAGTAACGCAGCACTAACGCCACTCTCAGGAAACATTATTTACGTTGGCTTCAACAAAGCCGACCTGTATAAGCTGCTTCAGTGCTGCAAATGTAAAATATTGGCTCGTCGTTTGACACCTTACAAAGGCCTCGAGCTGCATCGCTCTCGCTGCGTTCGTTATAAACACGAAATGAACACCACGAAATATTGACCAGACTTAGCCAGTCAGCCCGCTTCTCTATTTTAACTTTGCAGGCACGCGCGACGGACGCCACGGATAGGCGACCGACTCGGCTATCGTTCGTATCGCAACGTGCCGTATGCATCGCGATGTTGGCCCGACAGACAGAAATGAGCGCAGATAAACACTGCCGCGTAAAGCTCAGAACGCTTTACCAGGCAAATAAGAATGGGAAGGCGTACCTTCCGTGCCAGCTCAAGTCCGCAGCCAATGCATGTCTGGCCCGCAGGTTCGAGACCATTCACTTTGTCCATAAACCCTTGCCGAGTGGTCGAATTGACGATTAGCATATCGAGGGTCACTGTGGCATTTGTGGAGAATGATACGATAGCCAGTCTCCGCAAACCATCAGGTATAGCTTGTATGTAGTGTTTGGCAGCTTCTTTCAAAACAGCCATGCGATCCAGACCCTGCAATACAAAAAACATCATCAAAATCACCATCATCATCACACAGTAGCAGAATCTGGCTAATTTTATGTCTACTACAGCACTAAGGCCTCTCCCAACTATCTCCATTTTACCCTCTCTGTAGAAACCACGCTTTACTACACTTTTTCAGTCTCGGCCAACTCTTGGCACTCAAGAAACCATGCAACATAACGCAATTTCCAGTTTGGTGGTAACGGGCTATATTTTTTTGCCGCAAAAGCTTTTGAGCTAGCACTGGAATCCATCCACTTCCGCGCTCGTGTCCGCCGCTTGTCAGATTCGAGCTGGAAAAGACCGGCAAGAGGGGTGGGTTAGGCGCGCCCGGCAAACCCGTGTACATAGGTTTAGGTATACCTTAAGGAACCCTGGGTGGTCCAAATTATTTCGGAATCTCCCACTACTGCGTGCCTCATAATGAGGTCATGGCACTGGCACGTAAAACCCTACAATTCACGTATTCTACTCAAGTGACAATATTGCTACGGAACAGTATTTGCGAGAACCAAGAGGCGAGCAGTGTGAAGAGAACGATTGGAGGTTAGCGCGGGCTGTTGCCTCTTGGCCAAGTGCGGCGTATTACGTTGTAAATATACTTCTATATAGCTTTTCGTCTGCGTCTCCCTACGTAACAATATTGAAGTCCACTCATAAAAAATATAAACGGAAGGCTCATGGGGAAGTCGGCGCTCAACGCGTGATAGGGAAGCGGTAATTTCTAGCCGCTGATTGCATGGCGTGTGTGGTAGAGCATAGACAGGAGAAGCATACTGGCTTGTGCCGAGTTCGAAGCTCCTCGGCCAGACCGCACACCTGGTGAACTCATGCTCACCCAGCGAGGCCCTTGCAAACGGACCTGGTCGGGCCTCGGCTATCGGGTAACCCCGAGCCCGCTCACTGCTCTATTCGAAAATATATATTGGCTCTCTTTTGCTAGTGAGTTTCAGCTCAAATACTTTCTAAAACATAGGACCTTAAAGTAACACTGAAGGAAAATACTACACCAGGTCAAACGGAAAGAAGGTTGTTTGAAAACTGTTGTCATTAATTTCGCAATAAAAGATCGTTTAGATTAGAAAGCGAAGATGAATGTTTGACTTTGGAATTTCAGTGACTCACTCCCCAACGCCGGGACGCCATTGTGACGTCACGTATTTCAAAGCACAGTTTCGTGCTTACGCCGGGTTGGCTCAGCAAAGGTTCCCGAAAGTCGACATGTGGGATCCATGGCGCCCTAAGAACACAATGTAGTTGCTCTTTATATATCGCTAACGAATTACGTAGGCCCTCAGTAACGCTGTCAAAATGCATGACGTCACAGCGATCTGGTGCGGATAATTCAAGGCGGCGTCGCCACCCGTCTCTCGTCAATTCGCTTTTTCTGGTTCACTAAGCGTCTTATAATGGCAAAAGTGGTCTATTCGACATTGTAAAAAAAAGGTAATTTACTAATAGAGAAGATATTATTTTTCTTGTGTATCCGGTAACTGACACTTTTCATGGCTACTACTTCTTCACTGGCTATGCAGTAAGGTAACCTAACTACATGATTCAGTAACATACACGCATCTGCTTTCATGCTTCCACTTCTATTTTAGCATTTCATACACGTGTTGCTCGAACGAAAGCGTCCGCATGACTCCTTCGCACACCCGTCGCCGACGTCGTGCAGGAGCGTACAGGAAATGCAGGAGATGCTGCGTATACAACGGCAATGCTAACAGCCTTTCTAGGAAGCGCAAGACGTCAAGTCTCTCAGCGCCGAACACGTTCCTCAACGTGATAGGCGGTGTCGGTGTGCGCAGTATGCGTTCATTGGTGCGGGCGTCGTACATCGGCCACTGTCGTTTCACCGCTACTCTTTGCTAAGAGCAAGCAAACGGCGCAACAATAGACATCAAAATTATCTTCTTACCGACATACTACCCGACACATCCAAAACCAGAACAATTTTTTAAGGTTCGTCTTCCCTTTCTTGCCATTCTTCGAAGGTGACGTCAATATGCTTGAAGGGGTTCGGCTCTGCTAACCTGAAATCAAAGTTTGGAAGAGCAAGTATCAGCTTCTGTCAGTCAGAACGCAAAGCACGAGATAACACAGCAGCGTCGAAGCTTTGCGTTATAAATTCCAGTGAAACACCTTGATAACGCAGTGCTCGGGACCTTCAAAATACATCGTTATGCAGGTCATTTCCTTGTAAAAGTCGCGTATCGTGCCGTTCACAGTATAGGACAGGACAAGCACTCTGAAGAAAAGAACATTTTTTTTTAATATCCATTCAAGAGAGGCTAAGTGAAATGGCTAAGTTTTCTGTGTCTGCTTTGTCTGCCAGAATTTATTGCATCCAGGTTCGCGGCATGTTCATAGGCAAGATGCAGGAGCCAGGCAAAGTAAAACTGCAGATCGCAGATTGGTGCTATCGCCTCCCTTGTAGTCAAAATTCTTGGTTCGCTTACAGCATAATAATCCCTGTCGCCTTCGGTGACATTTTTGTCCTCCCCGTCTTGGACGGTTTGCAACACGTCTTCGGTCGTCACTTACGTGTACATCACGACATACCTCTACTGCGATGGATTCGTCAGCCGTCGCATCGATTGATGCATTACAACGAGCAGCGTACGAGTTGAGTGATTTCTGTGGCTAGCGCAGCAGGAGTACTTCCCACGGTGCTTCGCTCGTCAAGTGCACCGCTATGAGTTCTAAAGCAGGCCACACCTTAGGGACATCTTCGGAAGGTGCTGGCGGCATCGCTGAGTGGCCATCTGTTGTAAAGCAACAAAACAGTCATCGGAAACACCTAAACTCCTTCATTGCACAGGCGAATTTGTTGTAGTGACCTTAGTTGTATGAGCGTTCACAATTCAAATGAAGGATAGCAAGTCACCCGAGTCATAATCAATGCTTCTGATACATGCCATATCGCTGTAGGAACCTTCGTTGTGCTGGCGTTCGACGATATACTGGTAACATTGTCGAAGTAGCTACGTATGCATTGGTCTAGAAAAATAGTGCTTACATTTGTGTACGCTTGCGTGCAGGATCTGCCCTCAAGGATCGAGCATGGTGCAGCGCTTCTGTATTTGTGTATATATAAAAAAGAACTTAAACCACGTGTCCCATGCTGACGCGGGCCAAGATACTTAAAGAAGGCGAGTGAGGGAGTTATGAGATTGGACGATAGATCAACAATTGTTTTGTTAGCACTGACCTCGAGCACACTGGTGAGCTTTCCTGTTATCAATTAGCTAATTAGTCTGAAGTTATTGTTTTTTAGTGTATACTTGCACAAGGTGGGAATGTTAATTTTCTTGTCGCATTCGAAAACCTCATATTATAAGTTCGGTACGTTCATCCCAGTTATTTTATTGCGTCATTCAAAGATGTGCTGCAGAACCAAGTCAGCCAACCAAGTCAGCCGCAGAGTAATGTTGATTCTTAGAAATTCTTTTTTAGAAAGCGCTCCAGTCACGTGCGCGAAACGCGATTTACGTCAGAGTTTTAAAACAAGAAAACAGACAAAAAATGCTAGAGAAACTGTAGAGAGTTGAAGAACTGCTGAACGTAACCTTTTCGATTGCATGCACAAATGTTTAGGTTTCAAGACATATGCTTCAGAATGGCGCAAGGTCACAAAAATACATGTGTTCTTGTTGTGTTTTGTGCAACATGACTCGACAATTTCCTGTGCTGGGTTACCTGCGTGTTTAGAAAGGATCCTGGTTTAGACCAACCTTGCGCAGCAGCCACACACGACAACTTTGATACAAATTGGGAGTTGGCATACGTTTCAGTGGATTAACAGTTTCAAGCTTACGGCGCAGGCATCGGACATGCGCCAATAATAAAGCTTTGTTCGCATCTTCCTTCGGAGCTACGTGCCACCGATGACATGTCGTAGTTCACAAAAAAATAATAATAAACAGAGACCGAGAAACTTAGGCAGAACACATCCCTGATGTCGGTCAAATTAAGTGAACTGTTCGAGAACAGTACTTAGAGGCACTTGCACATGGTATGTAAAATGTGCAGGCCCCTGTAGCGACAAAAAAAATTGACGGGAGATTAATTGGTCCTTCGTGATAAGATAGCAGTTAACAATACCATTTTCTAGTTATGTGGTAAACTCCACATTTCTGACTAGAGCCATCGAACTCTATGCTGATAACATGCACGCGTATAAATCAACTGCTACTATGCGAATGCGCCCTAAATCACGTGAGCGATCTAAAAGCAGGTGTAATTCCAAACGCTACCGTCAAGCGGGGCCGATTAGATATTCGTGAGAGTTAAAGGGTGCGGAAAGGATGCTAGATGTGTGGTCCACGATGCGCTCGCAGAAAGGCGATAACGGTTGGACACGGGAACCGAAGTGGTGGGAAGAGACCAAGAAAGTAAGGCTGTAGTACTGTGCACGTTGTACGTCTGTGTCAGAACCGTGACAGCGTCAAGCTTTCGGTGCGTTTGCGCGAACATTGTGGCCCGTCGCTTATGCCTGACGTTGTTTTCGGCACAACGCTGACATTCCCGTTCGGCTTTGCGCTTTTAAGCTTCTTCGAAAGTCTTCCTAGAAATATCTGGTGGCTTTATCAACAGTCCAATTCATGCCGCAAGTTTGATCGTAAGTACTTCAATGAAAGCGCGCTGCTTGGCGTGTTTGAAGCATTGATGCTTTAAGCTGTTGCACTCGTCTTGGCGTTTGGCATGATGCATGGTTTGTGTGTGCCGTAATCGAGACACGTCAGACTTCTATTTCGGTGCGTCGCTTTGGGTGACTGATGCGGCCATAAATTAGTGTTTGTGTCTTGTACGCATGCTTTGTGTGCCCGTTATGCGCCTGGCATGAGTGACGCCAGGTGGAAGACTTCCATGTGATCGCGCCTTGCTGTTTGCGTAGTGTTCGAAATGCGCCACAAAGCCACAAAGCAAACCCGCTAGATTTGCAGTTGGAGTCATGGTGTTCAGATTCTGCAGGTACCTTTCCTTTACATCTTGCTCTGTCAGCCAGCGCTTTATTTTTAACGTAGGTGAATACCAACTACATCAATATTCATTACGTTTCAGCAGCGTTGTTCACATGATTAACCACATATTTCACGAAACTTATCGTATTTGCGCGATGGTGAAAGAAGTCTAGTAATACGGAGCGCTGAGTGTCAAAAATGACCAAAAGGCACGCACTCTTTGAAGTCGTCGCTCCAGTGGATGACATCAAGGACAGCGACACCGTTACACATCTTGTTGTGCTTTGTCGGAGCAGCACTGTTGTGCATGCGTAGACTTTGATTTGATTCGCAAAAATGGGAAACCTGCAAGATGAAAATAGAACTTGTCAGTGAGAAAACAGGATCAGTGACGATTGTACACTCACTAACGCTTCCCTGGATTCGAGTCCACATCCCCTTATTGCTTAATTAATCGCACACAGCCCATTATTTCAGTACGCATGAAAAGCAAGGAGGTTTTTCCTATAATCTTTACAGAAAGCGCGCTGAGCATAGTGCTGAACAGTTTCCGCAGGAAGAAGCTCCGGTTAGTGACCGGTAACGTAACTCAGCTTCCAGCAGAACGGCTGGAAAAGACGTTCAACAATCTTGCTCATTGCTGAACTTAGAGTTACTAACACACTGTGTGTAGCACTATGATTGTGGCGCAGTGCTCTCAGTAAATGCAGCTGCAAAAATCCCTAATCTGCCAAGAGGAAAACTATGTGGCTCACGCATCTTGCGTCCTGCTCCCAATTCAATATTACCACAAGCTTATGCAGGATTTCAAGCATCACTAATTTACCAGTTATTTTTGTGAATGGGGCATTGAAGGTATGCTATACGTATGTACTTGTGTTAGGACGGCACCCCCGCTTCTGAGGGCATACTTTTGTAAGAAATTCAACATCTCCCGCCGGAGGGCGAAGTCAGTGGCGTTGCCGCTAAATGACGTTGGCTGCTTTTCCGTCGACGTCGCTCATGCCGGCGCCACCACGCCGGTATTTCTTTCTGTGGCACGTCGTCCCGGCTGTGTCGGCCATGTTTCCAGTCAGATTGGTGAAATTTCGCGTCTAGAGAAATGAGCCCTGTTTTGGTCAGCGCTGGACAGCAACGATGGGCCGGCATCTGGGGTCGTTTACTGCAGCGTCGTGTCGTTTGTGCATCTCTTAAACTCTGTTACGGTTGCGTAGAGAGTACGAACCTTTAACTGTCCGTCATCGACATGATTCGCTTAAGGGCCGCACCCAGCCAAAATTCTGGGACAAACAGTGGTTTTTACACCTGTATGTACGGTGCACCACGATTGGGTTGACATTATAAGTGTCACTGTGGTGAGAGGAAGTGTATAGTTATTCTTGTTTATTTTTGAGATATTTGTAGTAAATAATGGAATATTAATGAAAATGCGTACAATAAAAATACGTTTCTTTCACCTTTTTCTAAAACTTAAGACAGGGAAATCGGTACGTTTTCCATAGGCGAATTAATTTCCCAGGGGGACCTAATGCATTCCACATTACTCACAACCACCCCTTCCCAGTCAGTGAGTGACGCTTATTATGGCTGCGTGAGCTTGCTATAAGGCGTTTTTTTTTTTCTAGCAGCTAGTTGCGTCGTTAGGAATGAGGATTCCGCTTCAGTCGGCACTGCACGGCATTTAATGTATTCAGCGTCGGGTGTGCACGATCACAAGAAAAGCACGAGACACAGTGTAGGGCACTTTTGCACCTTGCCGTGCCTTTGTTTTCTTTTCAGTAAGTGCTTTGAATTTATATACTACGTTTCACCTTTACGGGCAACATCTTCTCCGGCGTTTTGTCGTGTTTATTGTGTGCTACTAACATAAAATGTTCCCTACGAAACATGCCCGCAAATCAACCATCGTCAATGGCACCAAGGGTTGAATGCATGAATGTGTGGTGTTCAATGGCGCAAGGGCCAGGTATGGCCAAAGAGCGCCATGTCTGTAGTATTGAGGTGGCAGTGTAGTTATGAGGCCTATGGAGTTGATGTGGCGTGGCTGTAAGCACCCAAGGTTGGAGGTCAAGCTTAGAAGTTCTTGCTCAAAGTCAGCGAATGCCTTACAAGTTGGCTGCAGCTCTATCAGAGCTCCCCGAGAGTGACAGCACAGCGCTTTCGTCATAGTCTTTCTTTTCGTAGACACACTGTCGTGTTTCCTAAAAATCCAGAGCAGAGAAGAACAATGAAATGTCATAACTCCAAGAGCGAGCATGTGCGCCAAAGCAATCGCCGATTGGTTGCGTGCCGTCACGTGGTCTCGACTCGCATCTGTAGAAAATACTACGGGCCTCCTACCTGATCGCAAAGTCTTGGAGGGAAGTTTATGCTCTGTATGTGATTTTTGTTGCTTAGCCAGGTTTTGGAGTGCATCACTACCAATTCCAGTCACACTCGACAGCCCCACGGTATAACACTGATAGTCATTCACTAAAATTAACGGATAGCTCGAGGCCTCTGAAATTCAAGCATTCCGCAAAACGCTGTCGTTTCCACAATTCATGTTTTATATAAACATAATAATATTAAAAGAAGGAAATCTTACGTTTCGTACGTAGGGCATGAACATGATTGAGCTTTCTGCTGGGCTTTCAGAGCCAATAAAAGGGGAGACGTTGCAATTTTCGTCAAGGTGACACTCGTCATCGATACTACATTCCGAACCATCACTTAGTTGAGCCGTGAAAGATATCTTTTCTGAACAAGCATTCAGCTTCACCTGTAAAAAAAAAACGAACAGAAAGCCAGAACACTAGCAGATCAGGTCAAAAAGGCTTACAAAACTATTTTGATGCAAAAAGGAGGTGCGGCGTGCAGACAGGACACAAGAGTAGACAAGTGGACAACACGAACGCCGACTACCAACTGAAGGGTGCACTGAGGCGGAAAAAGAAAGACACAAAACTTATTTGCGCAAGTTCAGGAATGGCAACACCACGTGTCAGTCGGGTACAAGTGCCGGCCTACGTGAGAGATAACTGCTAAGGCACTTAATCTCTTCCTTATGTAATGTAATCGAAGGCTGACTCACGCAAGCACTTCCACGATTTTAGATATGCCATGTCTCTACCATAAGACGCGTATCTTCATTCTTATGCCTGTAAAATATCGCGCAATCATCTAACTTTTGCGTGCAGTTACAATCTTCGCAATGTAAGGAAACATTAGAAGGTGATCCACCGGTTAACGACATTTTATGTTCCATTAGCCTCTGATGGATACACCGTCCGGTTTTCCCTAGGTAGAACTGGCCACTGCTAAGGGGAATGTTATAAACCACACCCATACGACAGTCAGTAAAGCTGTTGTTATTACTGTGCTTGACTGGACAAATATCTGTTCTTTTTTTGCCTTTTACCGGCTCGTTTTTCCTCTGTACAGCAGCGCCTATCTTACCTAGCTTATTGGGAGCAGTGAAAGCAACATTAACATCATATCTACTTGCAAATTTTGGAAGCCTGTGCGACACTGAATGAATGTACGGAATAGGCACTACTCTTTTTTTTTGCTATTACTGCTTTCTGTAATAATGTCCGTCCCCCTCGAAACCGACTTCTTTATGCGCTCAGCCACAGTGGCCACTGCTACACTAGGATAACCTGCTTGTAATAGGCGCCGGACCTGCGTACTAAAACTGGCGCTCATTTTGTGCATGCAGCATCTTGTGAAAGAAGACTTAAGGCACGACATGGCAATTTCATTTTTTACTGCTTTGGAATGCTTGGATTGAGGCCTAGTATCGGCTTCGAAGATCTTGGGGAGTACTGCCAACAAGCGTGTTTTTGTTGAAGACCAAGGAAATGTCAAGAAACTGAATTACGCGTTGCTGAGAAAATTCCTTGGTAAACTTTAGTCCTCCTCCATAAAGTTTATATTGCTCAGTTACTGAGGTAGCAGCGCAATCGAATTCTTCCCTATTGCAGAAAATCAGGTAATCATCAACGTAACGATATATTTTGATAACGCTATCACCTAAGGCTTTCTCTAAGCAGCTGTCCACCTTACTAAGGTAAATATGGCTAAGACTAGGGGCAACCTTTGGGGAAATGCCTGATTTCTGCAGAAAAACTCTATCTCACCACCCACTCAGCGTTGACTTCATGTACATTGAAATATTTCTGGAAAAGCTGCCGTGGAAACACCGCATCTGTCAATAAAAGATCTCCCCAAGATCTTCGCAGCCGATGCTAAACTTTCAATTCAAGCATTCCAAATTAGTAAAAAATGGAATTGCCATGTTGCGCCGTAAGTCTTCTCTCACGAGATCCTGCATTCACAAAATGAGCGCCAGTTTTAGTGCGCAGGTCCGGCGCCTATTAGAAGCAGGTTATCCTAGTGTAGCAGTGGCCACTGTGTCTGAGCGCATAAAGAAGTCAATTTCGAGGGGACGGACCTGATTACAGAAAGCAGTAACAGCAAAAAAAAAAAAGTTGTGCCTATTCCGTACATTTATTCAGTGTCGCACAGGCTTAAAAACGTTCCAAGTAGATATGATGTTAATGTTGCTTTCACTGTTCCCAATAATCTAGGTAAGATATGCGCTGCCGTAGAGAGGAAAAAGGAGCATGTAAAAGGCAAAAGAACAGATATTTGTCCAGTAAAGCACAATAAAGAAAAGTTTTTCTGACTGTCGTATGGGTGTTGTTTATAAAATTCCGAGTAGCTCCGGCCAGTTCAACGTAGGGCAAACAGGACAGTGTATCAATGAGAGGCTAATGGAACATAAAAGGTCGTTAACCGGTGGATGCCCATCGAATCTTTCGCTACATTGCCGAGATTGTAACTGCACGCTTGAGTTAGATGAATGCGCGATATTGTACAGGCATAAGAATGAAGATATGCGTCTTATGGTAGAGGCATGGCATATCTATAATGGTGGAAGTGCGTGCGTGAGTCAGCCTTCGATTACTTTACATAAGGAAGAGATTAAGTGCCTTAGCAGTTATCTCTCACGTAGGCCGGCACTTGTACCCGACTGACACGTGGTGTTGCCATTCCTGAGCATGCGCAGGTGAGTTTTGTGTCCTTGTTCTTTCGCCTCAGTGCTCCCTTCAGTTGACAGTCGGCGTTCGTGTTGTCCACTTCTCTACTCTTTTTTCCTGTCTGCACGTCCCACTTCATTTTTGCATAATGAATCCTTAACAACCAGCTCAGCTTTCTGTCGTTCTAAAAACTATTTTGTCATGCAAAAAGCGGACCTTCACTTCCTGATGAATAACAAGGCGATAACAGTCGGTAGGTGGCGCAACAAGAAGGTGGGAGAATGTCGCTCCATGTCGCTTCACCACAAACATCGAGTTTTTGATAGTTACGCTGCTTCTGACGTGAGGCACGGCAAAGCAACACGGGCACTGAACGGTTCCCGAGAGCGAAAAACAAAATGGCTTGGGATTGATAGAATTTCAATTCGGACTGTGCGTTCGCGGTACGTCCTCTAATAAATAATTATTAATATTCGGCTGCACATCGATTCAGGCACTTTAGAAGCCTGCCGAGGATTTGGCCTGCTTATTTGTGCGCTAGAGGCCATATTGATGAACTTGAAAAAAAGGGGTACCAGATAACACAAAGACGAGCACACAAGGAAAAGGCGTTAGACATTGACGGACGCTGGACTTTCAACTGTACTTTATTGAAACTTACACTGCCGCACATAACCTCCGACGCATGTGCATATTCAAATCATCCCAAGACATGTGCAGCTGTCTTGGGAGGAGTTGAAGATCATCATGCACCAAGTTGCCCAAGAGCTTGCGCTATGGCCATGTTGAGACATGCACTGGTTGTGCTTTTGTTACAGCGTTTTAAAGCACTCGCTTCTTTTGAATCGTTCCTTAGTTTCGCACCTTCGCCATCATTTCTAGTGGACTCTCTGTCCATACAGCAGACCTAGGCCGCGTGCCAAGATGCAGCGCACCGATGAAAGATTTTTAGCTTGCCTGGTATTCCGGTATACCTGGCCGACTGGGCAGACGGCTGGCTTAAGCGCAGACGTAAACATGAGATGTTAATGGTAATCTTTATTGCCATTCATTTTGAAACCGAGTAGGGACAAATAATACTCTAGCCTTCTTGACTTAAACAGGCTTTATTACTACTATCGTTGTTCAGTCTTTTGCCGATCTGATCTGGATCTTTACTTTCGTATTTGGACCGTCTGTAACTATACAGTACCATTACCTACACTTGCAATGAGTCGGGTTTTATCAAACTCTTTCCTGCTTTTTGTGCACTAATACTCTAGTAGTCTATTACTTATCTCCAATGCTGGCGAGGTAATCCTTTAGTCTTCATCGAGTCGCAACGTTTCTGGAAGCTAGACACTCCTTACGGATCTCGCCGGGTCATATTATTTTGGCATTCCTTTACGATGTGCAAAGCCGTTTCCGGGCTTCTTATTTTTCCAGCACACACACCCCTCATTCAGTGGCGCATATTTGCTCCGGTATGTTCTTGTCCACAGGCAGCAGGCTACAGAGCTTCAAGTACCAAGGCGCTCCCCTTCGCCTTTTCATAGAAGTTCTCCCGTCTGATTTCTTTCTTGCCGTTTCTGTAAATTTCCATGTTTTTTTTTGTTTCCATCCAGTGCATGAAATTCACCGCGTCTGTTGCTATCGCTTTCCTTTTTAATGACTGTTTCCCTTTCCACCCCAACGATGTTTTAGCCATGCTTGTCTTATGTCCTGCGGCACGACGTCGTCGGGATTCTTGTAATTTCTGACTGCAGTTGGTGAGGCCTACGTTTCCTCCTCTGCACCTTTCGCCATCTGTGTTATTTAACGCTACGGATGCGATTACCTTAATTCTGAAACAAATCTTTTATGACGCTACCTTTCTTTCTGTGTAACTGTAACTAACTTCAGTCACTTGCATACGTCAAGGATAACTTGCGTAGTAACTAAAAAAATTTAAATAGATGTGTCATTGAGGCAGAAAGGTGATAAAATTATGCCTTATTAAACTTCCCTAACTATCTTGTCATCGGCATCGTGGATTCAACTGTTCGGAAGGCCATGGGAAACAGATTACGTTAACACCCGTAACAAGTTTTAGAAAACAACGTGTTTCCTTCCCACTTTTCTTGTGCTTTATAGACTCTTCATCAAAATTATGCATAGGTAAATAAAAGGAAAGATTGAATGCCTAGATAACCGACTATAATCTTGCGCTGCACGCGCGCGAAGGTAACGACAACCTGGAACCTTGCTCTACTATTACCTTCGTGCCAGAAGGGTAATCGGAATGCTTGCACTGCGGGCACACGAAGTTTCAGTGCGAATGTTTTTAAAATTTCAAATTAAAGCCAGCCGGCCCGTACTAGAGTGAATCACTTCAGTGTCACTATTAACGATTTCGGTGAGTGAGTTGCGCGAGGAAAATGCCTAGCGCACTCCGCAACAAGTTGAACCCCTGCTACTCACCTTATCACCCGCGCAGTACGTTTCTGGAAATTCGTTGTCTCCACGTGTGCCGTACTCATCAAACACGCCATAACGCAGGTGAGCCCATTCATGCACAAAAGTGTACGCTGCAATAAAAGATAAAGTAATGCAATCAACACACGCAGTAACGCACACTTCTTTTTTTCAGCACACTCCGACGCACAAAGAACGGATTATAAGAAAAGCAAGCAAAAAATAGGACACCCCGAACTATTTGTGTTCTCTAATCCCCGTTGAAGATATGAGGTTAGCTGTAGCTGGTGGCTGGGAATATTCCAGTGCGATTGGCTCTGTTCTAAAAACGACGCACCCACCTCTCTCTTTCCATTGACGCGCTCACGTTTGCTTACTCTTAAGGACTCGTCCCCTTTACGGCGGAGCCTAACTTGCCGAGTGATCACCCACCTCGACACTGTTCTGTAAGCTTCGAGTGCAAAAGCGCGTTCACTTAATCCTAGCCCCTTCCCATATGACTTGCGGTAAGGGGCAGCTGATGAGCAACATTGCCGTACTGGCGAGCACAATGTGGTCTGTTCGGAACGCTGTGTAGTATTAAGGGTAAATCCGGCAGGTGAGCTGTACGTTTTGAGAATATAATTACTAATAGTATAATTCACAGTTGTGCACTTTGTATCATCCTGGGCTAAATTTTCGCAAGTTATAGACTCTTGCAAATCTGTACACAAGTATCGTTTCACCGTCACCAAAATGAAGATTTTTTCACCTTTACGCGAAGCTATCTATGGCGAGGATTTGACAAAAAAATTTGTCCCGAGATGTTCACAAAAATGCGGAGCGATCAGTCCAACTGATTCAGCGTGATGTGATCAGTCGCGGCGATCGCCCTGAATATATTCTTTCTTCGGATAGGCCAGCAGAATGGGAGGACAAGGCGGAGGGGAAGGAGACTAACTGCGACTTATCTCGCTCGCTTGTTCCTCGCGGAAGGGCTGGGAAGGAGTCCTTGCACTTGGGCAAGAGCCCTTTCGAGCCGTACCTGCGACGATGGCGAGTGAATTGTATCCTACCTCTTGGAACGGTTTCGTATCGAGAGCTGCACGGACGTCAATGTGCCGACCACGCGTCACCGGTCGTGCGTGATTTAACCTTGGCAAAAACGTGCTTAGCATCGCAGTAATACCGATCGCGGTGTATCACAGCAATCACAAAGCTGTGGTGACTCTGCTAAGAATGAGGCAAAATAAAGACGATAAAATAAAGAGTGGAAGGACATCTTTTCTTTTATATTTGCTGTAAAAATTAGTACCATTCTTTAGCAACCCTACACAACTTCCGTCTGTCTGTCCGTCCGTCCGCCCGCCCATCCGCACCTATTTTACGCCAACTTGGGTTAAACAGATAGTTCTCGGTTTAAAGGGTCGAGCATCGAGCTACTCCGCTGAGGGGTCCATTTGGAAATCAACCCTTGGACTACGTCGTGTAACCGGTTATGTGCCAGTGGGTATGTGCCTCTCTTGAATAACATTACCAAACCGTTCGATGTAAAATTCTACGCTGCTGGGCAAAATGGAAACCGCGTTACATATGTACAGACATTCTTGTTTGACTATTATACCCAGGCGCGCGTCATGCATGAGCTTGAAGGCGACACTGCTACACGAAGTAGCGAGTCCAGGGGTAGCGGGTGAGGGGAACCTGTCTCCATGCACTGCTGATTCATGACTAGTTTCAGCAAAGCGATACGGCGCATCACAACATGGCTTCAATGCTAATCGCAATACCATCGACACTCCTCGCGAGATTGATTCTGCCCGAAATTTTTCGCATAAAATTCATGTAACCGCTACAGAAAAATTGCTTACCAGAGCTTTCATTCTTTCCTGATGGCGGAGGACTCGAGCTCAAAAGGTAATCAGCTGGAAGATGAATGAAATCTCCTTTTTCCCCACACCCCCTTGATGTCACTGTGTAGGGTCCACCGTCTCCGCAAAGCGAGGAATTCTCGATTCTCACATCGCTTTTTGCGTAGTATGACGTCCCAAGAATAAGTGCATCTTTCCTTTTCGGCCAAGACTTCGGGAATTCAATGATAAACTTTTTGAAGTATACTCTTCCACTTGTCGCCGTGTGTAAGAACCGTGATGCTGACCTAAGCACGACCTGCACGTTGAGAGGTAGCAGTAAGTGCCCACAAGACCTGAAAGACAGTTAAACGTTCCGAACTACATTGAAGCGTGGAACACTAGAGTCTGGTTTGGTTCGGTAATAAATTATCAGTATTGGTCATAGACGTTCCTTATCTGTAAACCAGTTTACAAACTCAGTTAATTCTTGTATGAGGTCCTTTTGCGGGTGATTGCGTTATGTACAGAGTAATTTCTGACACCACCGATGCGTCTACCCTACCATTCAGTCTGACATTGCCAAAATTTTCAGCTCGTGCAATACTTGATTCTTGAAACAACAGATTAACAAAGCCATTCGAATTACTTGCATGACTAAACCACCTGAACCGTATATCTATTCTTTTGATGACAGCCTTTGGGACCTTGTTAGCACGTACAAGCATGTCGGTGTGCATATTACCGATACATTCTCCTGGCAGACGTATATTGATCGCGTTGCAAATTATGCTGAAAGAACACTTGGATATTTCTTCGTCGTAAATTTTATCTCGCTGCTTTGTCCCAAAAACTTATAGTTTACGAGGTTTTGATGTGCCCTAAGGAGTACGCGTCAAGTGTGTGGAACCCGCACACTAACTACCTTGCGTCCAAAACCAGAATGACTATCGCACTACAAACTTTTCACAAATGAAAAAAAATCGTGCAACCTTCTTGACTCTTCTCTGCGTTGTCGAATTTCTCGCCCACGTGCGCTTGACAATATATAGTACACCAATGAAGAATCTGAAACAATCATTCCAAATAACTCTTAACAGCGTGTCACCGCGCATTGACGGAAGACACAAAGCTGGTGTTCCAGTATCAGAAACTATTCTGAATTCTGAATAGGTTGTTCCCAGTACTAAACAGGGATTGGAGTCCCTTTCCCGCCTCCGGCTTCTGTTTACAACATTCAACAATGTTCATGACCGCACTTGGTCATAACCTGTACTAGACAGAAGAAATTCAGTTTGGCCTAGTTAGTGTTTACTGCATATCATATTGACAGTAAATAAAGACGGGGACAGCGGAAGAGCACACAAAAACAACCCGTGCGGTACGTGTTGCTTTTGTGTTCTCTCACGCTTTCCCCGTCTTTATTTGCGGTAAATATTTGCTGTAATAAACGATTTACTGTTATTGTTCTTGCTGTATGTTTCTTTTTTCTTGTTATCATCCACCATATTATATAACGCCTGAACGGCCCATGAAGGAAAATAGTAAAATGAAATATCTACAGTCTATCATATCGACCCAACGTCGTTTCGCAAACTGCACTTGCCGAACTACCCGTTCGTACCTGCAATCGAAACGTTTACACGCATTTACCCTTCCCCACCCATTACCGTGC
The DNA here is from genome assembly GCF_023375885.2 of Dermacentor andersoni. Taxonomy (NCBI): domain Eukaryota; kingdom Metazoa; phylum Arthropoda; class Arachnida; order Ixodida; family Ixodidae; genus Dermacentor; species Dermacentor andersoni. Next base: position 52,614,332 of record NC_092821.1, read on the forward strand.
GGGGTTGCTCGTCGCACTCCTCATTGCACACTTCCGCCAAGCGTCGTTGTACCGCTTTTAGTTTGATTCATTGAATGCTTGCGTTCTGTAACGCGCCTTTTGCAGAGTCACGAAGGTGTCCTTGCTTTTGACGGTTCCTTTGGGTATTCGCCATTTTCACAATCAATGCGCACTTTGGTCGCAGTCTCGTCTCCCCTGTTGCCGAATTTTATTGCCACCTTGGTATATTCGTGTTCGCTTATTGAATAACTTTTGAAGAAAGCTCCAGTTGTCGCACATACTTTCAGGTTCCACACGATGTCTTCGTTGGGAGTGACATCCGGGTGGATGGATACCAAGATGTCAGTGTAACCACCGTCACTTTGTCTATGGTTCCAGAGATGACAGTCGCGAAGTAGAACGACAACATTGCTGCGGGTGCACCCTTGGACACGGCCATGACTTCTCTGTAATAGTAATGATGAGAAGCAGTAAATCTGACATGCCATGCCTACAAAAAGCCACGTAGAGGATTATTATAAAGAGTTGGTTTGCGCAATTCGTAGCGACCTCCTGTGCCAGGAATAGAAACCGTGCGCCCAGCGACGTGGGTGGCAAACAAATGGTCCTGGCTGTACGCGCTCTTACACCGAAAATCCTGGTGCGCTTACACTGACTTTGAGTGGGGTAGTTTTCTTCTGTGACGTGACTTATATCATTGCTCACTAATGAATATTTTAACCCCATCCCTTTTACTACAAGCCACATGAGTGGAGACTTTGGTTGAGCCGCATAGTGAGCTAGCACAGCGGCTCAACGTTTGTTCGACCCCAAACTCGGCAGCGGCTTTTCGATTAGGGCGGAAGTGCAAACTCGCTGGTGTACTTCAAATTGTTGAGACGTCAATGACATCCAGGAGGTTCAAATTATTCCCTAGTCCCCATTACAACGTGCCTCAAGTTCAAATCATTCATTTGGAAGATGAAACACCAGAACTCATTTGCTTTATTGAACGCAACAGATCACGTTCTCATAGTTCGTCGAAGTTGGAAGCATATTATGGGTGTCGTACGGCAAATATTAAATTTGGGTGACGTAATTAAAGCAGTTCTATAAAATTTCGCATTTGCACAGTATCGCAACGGCACAAGCTGCCGTTTATTCCGGAGTTGTGAAACAACTGTACAGTCGAACGCCTTTAAAACGAAGTGTTCCGGGACTCCGAAATCATTCGTTATTCGGGTCACTTAGCTCTAAACGTTGCTCACTGCACCACTCGCAATAGAACCCTCACGGGATTCCTAATTCGTTACACAGTTCATTTCGTCGATGAGGAATTCGACTGTATACGACACCGAGTTCACAATTGTTGCAGATGAGAGACATGTCAAGCGTAATGTGTGGCGCAAGTTTTACATTATTGCCTTCACTAGGAGATTCGCAGATGATTACTGAACGAATAATTATTGTTGTTTAATTACACCTTTTCTAAAAACATTCCTTTAACAAATATTAAGCGTCGATGGTGTTAAATTCAAGCAAGTGCGAAGACGGGTGAGTCTGACGCAGACAGCCTGCTAAAGCTTGCGGTTTCATTACAGGAATCTTGTTCTTTGTACAACTGCTAGGATCCACGCGGTAAATCGTCGTGTCATTTTCCAATGTGGCCCAGGTCTGCTGTCTTTTTTCCAATATATTGGCCTCGGAGGTGCGTTACCTTCAACCCTCTATTCAGTGACCCTCAACGAGCTCAGCGCCTGGGCACGAGTGATATGAGTCAAACTGAACCCGAGTTTGTGGCCATATGCGAGTTCAGCAAATCTATAAGACAGGACTTCATGTAATCTCCTTGCCAGGATGGACAGTGAAACAGAGGATGGCTCCACCATGATAGTTGTATCTGCGTCTTGAAAGCCAGTGTGAACGGTCGTTCTCGTGGTTACTTCTGACTTCCTGCTATAGCGAGTGCCTTTTGGCATCTGTGCCGGGATGAAAGATTAATAACCGCTCTCGTTTCACGTCGCGCGAGGTATTTACCTTGTCCGCTGTAAAAATAAAATGAAAGTGTGTTGGTAATTTTGAATTATTTCGTTTACGCTCTCCGGTCCCAGAATCCTGTCTGAGCACTTCTGATTGAATTGCTTACAACAGTTGACCCCGTAATGCCCCACGCATTACTTGTGCAATGCAGAGTTTTATAAAAAAATCGGATTGAACAAGAAAGAAATAAGCGCATTACATATATTATAATGTTTTAGATATGCTGCAGCAAGTTTTGTGGTCTCCATTGTCCAACAAATGAAAATATTTGTATAATAATTGAATTTTGCTCACGTACCCTTTTTTTTGTAGGAACTTACTTTTCGTGGCAAAAAATGAAAATGAGCAAGTTCCGATCTTCTTTGACGTGGAAGTCTATCTGGGCATTACATGGATAAATAATGCCCGCAGCTGCGAGCGGCACAGTTATGTAACAAACTGTGAAAAGTAATGTTCGAGCATAGGAAATGTCTACGTAATCGCAGGTGAATGTGTTACAGTGAATATGTGGAAGTCAGTGGAAACGTGAAGAAGGGGAGCTGATTGCTCCCCTTCAATTCTTGTAAGCATGAATAGGTGATGAGTGTGTGCAGTTTGAGGTGAGGAAACCGTCGCGCATGTAAAAGCGAACGAATACGGAAATACTGAGAGGGAGGGCCAGAGAGCGTAAATAAGCCAAACTGTGGGCACGAAAGGCACAGTTGAGAAGAATAAGCGGAACTCATCCAGATGTGTACACAGGGTATACTCTTACCTGAAGGCTCACTAAGGCTCACTCACTGAAATCGTCCTCAGACGAGCTCACTCAACCTCGTGACTAATCAGTTATCAGCCGGCCGGTTTCATGTGAACTCGTCCTCATCAAGGCCTGGCTCAGCTCAGCTGAGCTTCGGCCTCACAAGAATACATACATACCTAGCCAACCTGCTAGGATCAGAGCCAAGCAAGCTCATGCATATTTGCGTTCTCACTCAGATTCGCGGAACCACTGGTTCACTAAATCTAACACAACAAAGGGCGCACACTCATGTAATCACACAAACAGACTCAGTTTGTATCAAAATGACACGGGTGCTGCTCCTTCTGAGCTGATTTGCTGTCTCCTTTTAAGATGCGCTAAGTTATCTTTGTGAAGACTAAAGCTGTTTTACTGGCCTCATCACTCCCTGTTAGCGCGTTGAAATTCACAGAAACGATAAGTACATCCCACACTCGCGACCTATAGACACCCGATGTATGAATGCCAATGTTTTCTCCGCTTGGCCCTTTTTTGTTTTTACGCCCGTACCCCTCCATGTATGTGCAGGCATTTTCTACGCAGCAGCCGCCAGAGTAAAGCGCCCCCACCACCAGCGCCAGTGGGAAGACGGCGCATTTCCTTCCTTGTGCACGCGAGATTGAACAGCCATCTTGGGCTCACCGTCGCACGCTTTCACACGCACACAATGCGCAAAGCGCGCGATGGCGACGTTATGACGAGACGAACCGGCTTGTTCATATCGCGATCAAAACCTCCAGCCACTGTCAGAGGATTCTCCGCTTCGCCACGTTGTTCCTTCCCCCACTTCCCTCAACGTCGCCTGGATTTTTCTCTAGGTTTCTCCGCGTCGCCTCGTTCTTCCTTCCGCCACTGCGCTGAACGCCGCCTTGATTTTCCTTTAGGTTTCTCCGCTTCGCCTCGTTGTTCCTTCCCCCACTTCGCTCAACGCCGCCTGGATTTTCCTCTAGGTTTCTCCGCTTCGCCTCGTTGTTCCTTCCCCCACTTCGCGCAACGCCGCCCGGATTTTCCTCTAGGTTTCTCCTCTTCGCCTCGTTGTTCCTTCCCCCACTTCGCACAACGCCGCCCGGATTTTCCTCTAGGTTTCTCCGCTTCGCCTCGTTGTTCCTCCCCCCCCCCCCCCCTTCGCTAAACGCCACCTGGACTTTCCTCTAGGCTTCTCCGCTTCGCCTCGTTGTTCCTTCCGCCACTGCGCTCAACTTCACCTAGCCTTTCCTCTAGGTTTCTCCGCTTCGCCACGTTGTTCCCTCCCCCACTTCAGTCAACGCCGCCTGGATTTTCCTCTTGGCTTCTCCGCTTCGCCTCCTTGTTCCTTCCCCCACTTCGCTGAACGTCACCTGGGTTTTCCTCTAGGTTTCCACGCTTCGCTTCGTTGTTACTTCCGCCACTGCGCTCAACGTCACCAAGCCTTTCTTCTAGGTTTCTCCGCTTCGCCTCGTTCATTCCCCCACTTCGCTCAACGCCACCTGGAATTCCTCTAGGTTTCTACGCTTCGCCTCGTTGTTCCTTCCCCCACTTCGCTCAACGTCAACTAGACTTTCCTCTAGGTTTCTCCGCTTCGCCTCGTTGTTCCTTCCCACACTTCGCTCAACGTCACCTGGGCTTTCCTCTAGGTTTCTCCGCTTCGCCTCGTTGTTCCTTCCCCCCCCTTCGCTAAACGCCACCTGGACTTTCCTCTAGGTTTCTCCGCTTCGCCTCGTTGTTCCTTCCCCCACTTCGCTGAACGTCACCTAGCCTTTCCTCTAGGTTTCTCCGCTTCACCTCGTTGTTCCTTCCCCCAGTTCTCTCAACGACGCCTGGATTTTTCTCTAGGTTTCTCCGCTTCGCCACGTTGTTCCTTCCCCCACTTCGCACAACGCCACCTGGATTTTCCTCTAGGTTTCTCCGCTTCGCCTCGTTGTTACTTCTGCCACTGCGCTCAACGCCGCCTTGATTTTCCTCTAGGTTTCTCCGCTTCGCCTCGTTGTTCCTTACCCCAGTTCGCTCAACGCCGCCTGGATTTTCCTCTAGGTATCTCCGCTTCGCCTCGTTGTTGCTTCCGCCACTGCGCACAATGCCGCCTGGATTTTCCTCTAGGTTTCTCCGCTTCGCCTCGTTGTTCCTTCCGCCACTGCGCTCAACGCCGCCTGGACTTTCCTCTAGGTTTCTCCGCTTCGCCTCGTTCTTCCTTCCCCCACTTCGCTCAACGCAGCCTGGATTTTCCTCTAGCTTTCTCCTCTTAACCTCGTTGTTCCTTCCCACACTTCGCTCAACGTCACCTGGGCTTTCCTCTAGGTTTCTCCGCTTCGCCTCGTTGTTCCTTCCCCCCTTCGCTAAACGCCATCTGGACTTTCCTCTAGGTTTCTCCGCTTCGCCTCGTTGTTCCTTCCCCCACTTCGCTGAACGTCACCTAGCCTTTCCTCTAGGTTTCTCCGCTTCGCCTCGTTGTTCCTTCCCGCACTTCTCTCAACGCCGCCTGGATTTTCCTCTTGGCTTCTCTGCTTCGCCTCGTTGTTCCTTCCGCCACTGCGCTCAACGTCACCTAGCCTTTCCTCTAGGTTTCTCCGATTCGCCACGTTGTTCCTTCCCCCACTTCGCTCAACGCCGCCTGGATTTTCCTCTTGGTTTCTCCGCTTCGCCTCGTTGTTCCTTCCCCCACTTCGCTGAACGTCACCTGGGTTTTCCTCTAGGTTTCTACGCTTCGCTTCGTTGTTACTTCCGCCACTGCGCTCAACGTCACCTAGCCTTTCTTCTAGGTTTCTCCGCGTCGCCTCGTTGTTCATTCCCCCACTTCGCGAAAGGCCACCTGGACTTTCCTCTAGGTTTCTCCGCTTCGCCTCGTTGTTCCTTCCCCCACTTCGCTGAACGTCACCCAGCCTTTCCTCTAGGTTTCTCCGCTTCGCCTCGTTGTTCCTACCGCCACTGCGCTCACCGCCGCGTGGATTTTCCTCTAGGTTTCTCCGCTTCGCCTCGTAGTTCTTTCCCCCACTTCGCTTAACGCCGCCTGGATTTTCCTCTAGGTTTCTTCGCTTCGCCTCGATGTTCCTTCCCCCACTTCGCTCAACGCCGCCTGGATTTTCCTCTAGGTTTCTCTGCTTCGCCTCGTAGTTCTTTCCCCCACTTCGCTTAACGCCGCCTGGGTTTTCCTATAGGTTTCTCCGCTTCGCCTCGATGTTCCTTCCCCCACTTCGCTTAACGCCGCCTGGATTTTCCTCTAGGTTTCTCCGCTTCGCCTCGTTGTTCCTTCCGCCACTGCGCTCACCGCCGCGTGGATTTTCCTCTAGGTTTCTGCGCTTCGCCTCGTAGTTCTTTCCCCCTCTTCGCTTAACGCCGCCTGGATTTTCCTCTAGGTTTCTTCGCTTCGCCTCGATGTTCCTTCCCCCACTTCGCTCAACGCCGCCTGGATTTTCCTCTAGGTTTCTCCGCTTCGCCTCGTAGCTCTTTCCCCCACTTCGCTTAACGCCGCCTGGATTTTCCGATAGGTTTCTCCGCTTCGCCTCGATGTTCCTTCCCCCACTTCGCTTAACGCCGCCTGGATTTTCCTCTAGGTTTCTCCGCTTCGCCTCGTTGTTCCTACCGCCACTGCGCTCACCGCCGCGTAGATTTTCCTCTAGGTTTCTTCGCTTCGCCTCGATGTTCCTTCCCCCACTTCGCTCAACGCCGCCTGGATTTTCCTATAGGTTTCTCCGCTTCGCCTCGATGTTGCTACCGCCACTGCGCTCACCGCCGCGTGGATTTTCCTCTAGGTTTCTTCGCTTCGCCTCGATGTTCCTTCCCGCACTTCGCTCAACGCCGCCTGGATTTTCCTGTAGGTTTCTCCGCTTCGCCTCGATGTTCCTTCCCCCACTTCGCTCAACGCCACCTGGATTTTCCTCTACGTTTTTCCGCTTCGCCTCGTAGTTCTTTCCCCCACTTCGCTTAACGCCGCCTGGATTTTCCTCTAGGTTTCTTCGCTTCGCCTCGATGTTCCTTCCCCCACTTCGCTCAACGCCGCCTGGATTTTGCTATATGTTTCTCCGCTTCGCCTCGTTGTTGCTTCCCCCACTTCGCTCAACGCCGCCTGGATTTTCCTCTAGGTTTCTCCGCTTCACCTCGATGTTTCTTCCCCCACTTCACTCAGCGCCGCCTGGATTTTCCTTTAGGTTTGTACGCTTCGCCTCGTTGTTCCTTCCGCCACTGCGCTCACCGCCGCGTGGATTTTCCTCTAGGTTTCTCCGCTTCGCCTCATAGTTCCTTCCCCCACTTCGCTCAACGTCACCTGAGCTTTCCTCTAGGTTCCTCCGCTTCGCCTCGATGTTCCTTCCCCCCCTTCGCTCAACGCCGCCTGGATTTTCCTCTAGGTTTGTACGCTTCGCCTCGATGTTCCTTCCACCACTGCGCTGAACGCCACCTGGACTTTCCTCTAGGCTTCTCCGCTTCGCCTCATAGTTCCTTCCCACACTTCGCTCAACGTCACCTGAGCTTTCCTCTAGGTTTCTCCGCTTCGCCTCGATGTTCCTTCCCCCCCCTTCGCTCAACGCCGCCTGGATTTTCCTGTAGCTTTCGCTGCTTTGCCGCTCGCTCAGCGCGCTCCTTCGTACAATGCGCCTTCCTCACGCCTTCGAATACACATTCGCCAATTGCGCTAGCTGCCCAGTTATGCTTTCGCGTAAAGGGCTGTTGTTTCAGCTTAGATTGAGGCAAGGTTAGCGAAGAAGGAAACAACGATGGCTGAAGAAACAAAACACTTCCGAAGTAAACTCAAGCAAATAACATTTTATTCAAAGAAATGAATATTCCTAATACATTTTCATGTGTTACGAGGAACGAAAGAGACAACTCTCTTTCGCTCTTTCAGTAAAAATAGTGCATTCCCATTTTCCAGCATTTTCTAGTAAAAAGAGGCGTTCATGCCGCTTTCAACTGCCATGCACTGGCGCTCTTGTAAGCTCCCGAAAAGCCTGCTCGTAGAGGTTGTCCGCTACTATACGCCCCCGCCCCTCACCCGCATGGTTCTGCTAGTCACCGTTTGTCTGAATTATAGTGGCTCTGAGCTACACAACTGTGATCAATCGTGAGTTAGTGGGGTCAGTAAAAAAGTATAATTTACGGCAATCAGACAGAAACGATTGAAATGCCAACTAAAATAAGCCGGGACGTGATAAGGTGCTGTCAATGTGGCAAGCCTAAAAAAATTAGTCTCACTCCTATGTCAACAAAAATAGCGTCCCTCCTTCTGGCACCAATAATACCAAACCCAAGTGCGGAGCAACGGGAAGGAATGCTCTCCAGCGACCGTCAGGACGTCCAACTAGGGCTGATCCGACGGGCCCAGCTGGCAGCGGCATCCAGCGGAGCCCTGGACTAGGGGCAGACGGCCATTGCCAAGAAGATGGAAGACACCATCTGACTCCGCGAAATTCATAGAATTTTCTAGAGCTACATAAACGTTTTTCCTCCGCCTCCTCCTCCTCCCTCCTTCTTTATCGGATATGGCACCACAGTAACTTGTTCTTTCGGAAGTGACGCGCGCCATCTGCTTGTCAGGAAGATGGCGCTAACTAACATGAAACGCTGCCGAGCCGCCATGTTCTGAACGTAGGGGCTTCTATGGAAACTTCCCTACCCCTGATCTTACTATGTGCAGCGCCGCTCTAGAAAAGCATATCCTGGCCATCCGGCGTGCCCGCGACCGGGCCGGCCGGTGGGCTAGACCTGCCGGTCCCGACGTGGGACTAGCCGGGTGCACGATGAATTCGCGTCACCACCGGACCGGCAATAAAGTTTATTCACTCACTCAGTCCACGACGGGTGCAAAATTTGAGAGAACCAAGATGGTGGATCGTTCCGTGTGCTCTGTTTTGCCGCGCATCTAGTGCCTGGAAATTGTGTAATCCCGAGTTTGGAAATTGTTTCAGCAACGGGCAGTACAAACCATTCGCACTCCTCTGCCCCCACTCTTTATTGCGCCAACGTGGTCAGGACGAGTCTTCTCGTCATCAGAGTGATATTTTCTTTCACGTTTATATGTGAGCACGTGACATAACGATTTCTATTATCATTAGTAATCGAAGGTCTACTGCAGTTTACGCGACAGATAAAACTACAAAACTTAATTCCCGGATGATGTTGCTACCGCTATCAATTCTTTTCTTGTCTGGTGGAGTTGCGAGCCCGCTTTACGTTCAGGTGTGACGTTTCTGAGGAGCACAAGTCATGGCTTATTCCTGACGCAGAAGATATGGTCAGGGTAATCAAGAACCTCCACGATTACTGTGCAACTTCAACCATTGAGACAAAATGTGGCGCCGTAATTATACGCCTGAAGTTAGTCGACGCAACCGGACTTGTTACCTCTTAATAGACGTTATTCGTTTTCATCTGCATCAGTGAGGAACCTTGCAAGGAATCCTGCCCCTAAAGCGCCACCTTAACAATGCATATAAAAGAAATACCTAAAGCCTGTTATTCTCACCTTTGTTGTAATCCTGCAACTCCCTTTCCACACTCCCCTTGTAACCACCATACATCCTGCAACCGCTGCCCATTCTTGTTCGCTTGCTATCGCGCGTTAACTTTTTTATTTATTGATTCAATGATTCAATTGGCAACTCGTTCACTGCAAGTCTTTGTTGGTAAAACATGTTAAGAATTTTTGATTGACATTTTACGACGACTGTTCTATATACAAAATTGAACACCCTCCTTGCTTAAGCAATGCCACCTTTCTAGATTTTTCATAACAAGCCAACAAACACTCCCACCAAAGACAACATAGGGGAAATTTCTTGTGCCTAATAAATGAATAAAGAAAGGATGAAATAATGGAAATGAAAGTGGATGAAAAAACGACTTCCCGCAGGTGAGGAACGATCCCATAACCTTCCCATTTCGCTAGCGATGCTCTGTTTGTCGGCTCCTTACGACTAATAAAAAAAATCGGGCCACTCGGTTGACCACCTTTTCTTCACCTTTCTAGATTGTCGCAGAAGGCGCGTTCATTTTGCATGCTCTTACACTGTCCCTCGATCGCACTGTAGTTTCAACAGACAGGAACTCAACCTCACTGCAAGTCGTGGCGGAATTGAGGGATGCATATTATCAAACTAGCATAAGGGATGCTGGCAAACGCATAATATTCAAGCAACATTCTCAATCCAGCAGTTGTAACATTTGCTGCTATTTAAATATGTATATTATGGAGTTGCTGAAATAAATATTTTTGACTGACCCTCAGAAGCACGAGAAGCGGCGAGTTTTCGGAAAATGTCACGTGCAGTGTGGTAATTGTAGGAATTTAATATCTTCAGTGAAACAACAGGCTCAAAAAGAACGTGCAAATCTAAATACTCTACCTGATGTCTCGTCTTGAGTGAAGTTTATTAACTTCCAAAGTTTTCAACTCTACTGCACTGACACACTTGTTGTGGTGGTCAATTCAATAGCAGCCTCTTGTTGCCCCACGTCTTCGCGTTCATCCTTGATAATTTTAAGCGCCCATAGTCCGGCACAAACGATCACCACCCCAGCCACAATCAGAGCCAAAACCAAAGACATTGCAGATGTGGATGTGCCATCATTGCTGTCTTCGGCGCGGTGCCCGCCTGTAGATTCATTGCCTTTGCCAGCTTCCGTGTAGCTCGGGCGCTCCTTTCTTGGCGCCTTTGGCGTGTACTTTTGGTCGACGTCAGAGTATTCAATCGTGGATGTAAACGCCACATCATCATTTTCGGCTGTGTTTCCGCCTGTTGATGTTGTGGTACCTTCTTCTGCTGCTGTGTGCCTTGTGGGCTCTGATGTGTACTTTTCCTCGTCGAAGTAGTCCAACTCTGCTACATCTGACAGCTCGGAAGTCACGTTAAGGGAGTTTGTCGTTCTAGCAGCAAACTTAACTTGCCACCTTGTATATTGTTCTGTAACTTCTGCCCATTCAGGAGAAAGCGACATGGTAACTTCGTTAAGCTCGAATGCTTCACCAGGTTCTAAGGTTCCCTCAACCAAATGGGTTGAATCAATCTTCCCCTGTGACTCGAAGTTTTCCTCGAGACTTGCGGACGTCTTACTCACACGGATATCGATTGATGACGCTGTTAGAGAGGACACATGAAACGAAACAAATGTTAGACCAAAACTTGACCGAATGATTTCTCATGCGAGGTGTATCTCGAATTGGTAACAAAACACGCCAGCATGTATTCGATACTATATTGCGCCAGTCCTCATCTTAGAGACAGAATACTTTTAAACAGCTTATATTTCGTGCCCTTATTTCAGTATCAATTTATCTCGTTATGTTGTATCTGTATCACCATACAGAGTACATATATTCGGGCTTAGATATCACAGCTGTTTTCGATTCGTAGATACATTTTTAATACTGCCCGCACCAAAGGTGGCGTCACGAAAAATCACGGATAGGCTTGATCTCAATTTGCCTGGATTACACGTTTGATTTAAAAGTCACAGTATTGCACTTCTACACAACGCGTGCCGAATTCGTTCCAGGTGACCAGTTCTCCGGGGAATAATTCCAGAACCATGCGTCACTCTCACTTCGTTCTTCGGCGTCCTTATGTGGTAAAGTAGTAGGCTGCGCTTTCAGAGCTAATCTAATACCAACCTTTTCCAGAGTTCAGGTGTGCACCCGCCCAATTCCAGCTCATCTCAACGAGAAGAGTGCCATTGTTTCCTGGTCTCGCACAACAGACTCGAAATTTCCAAGGTTTCAATGGCGGGTACATGCTTTCGGTGATATTGTGGTCAACATAGAATGATCCTCCATCGACAACCCTGTACCAAGTGCCGTTGATTGTCTCTTCTCCTTGCCGCTGGCGTTTGTACTCGAAGGTGCCGTTGTAGGAAGGGAAGCACTTTTTGGGATACTTGTGTGACAGTTCGCAACACTCTTTGGGATACTCATGGGGCACTTTGCAGGGCCCTGTAGGTGATGCTGCAAATAAAAATATTGTTGTGAGGGTTTCAGACATAAGAAAGAAACAAAACACGGCTTTGTCCTTGCTGTCAAGAAAGCTCCTTGTGAACACTATCAGTGTACTGCGTGTTATTTACAGTAGCTGATTTCATGGGAAGAGTAAACGTAAACAGGTGCATATAAGGAGATTTTAACACCGCGAAGGAAACGAGTTGGTGAAAAGACATTCTACTGGATGGCTCAGTCACTTCTCGCGCACGGACTTGAGAGGCGTTTAAGGAACATGCCATTCAAAAGCGATTTATTATTTTCTGTCACTTCCATACCACTGATTAAATGGTATGAATATTGTTTTTCAAAGAACGCTAAAATATTAAATGCTGAAGCTCGAGGCAGTAAATTTTGTGGGGAACTAATATAAATGATAAGTGGTGACACATATGGGTAACGCTCATGTGCAACCACATTTCATGTCGAATAAGAAGCAATCTTATTGATTTCTTTGGCTTAATCCAAATGGCATCCAGTTTTCAGTCAATGATTGGTTAATGTGTTTCGTGATATGAGCGAACTTTGACTCTGCCTGAATCCGGATGTTGGAATGGCGCCAACACGAACCGACGCCACGCACTCTCGGGCTCGGTGCTTCTCTGCGTTTTTTAAACGTTGGGCGTTGCGCGTGAATTGACCACTCGCGTTACTACAACCACTGCAGTTCTAGTGGTGGTGTTTTATTTAAATAACAGTTGGGGATCAAGACCAACCGAAGAAATATGCACCCCCGTGCACATGCACGCGACCTAACACACGACACGCCCACACACAAGAATGAAATGATATATGACAGCTATGAAACGTGAATTCGCCTTGTTGCAAACAAAGCACCTAATTTTCAGGTTCAACAAAACTGGCGATTACGCAGAGTCCCTGAAAAATTTCGGATACGGAGTACAACTCGCAAAGCCAAGAATATAAGTCTCAGTACGGTTGGCCGTAGTCAACGGCAAGTGCCCATTGTCTGTACGTTTTCTGGTATATTTATATTCTCAGCTTGGGAGTCACAACAAATAGACATAACGGGCCAGTTGAAAGAGTTTATTCGAAGAATCGTTAACTTGTTTAGTAGTCGTGTCGCGCCATGTGCCAAAACTGTTGCTCGGCCAACCGGTAAATACTGTTTTATTGTGGTTCCGGTTCTGCTCGGATGCAGGCACGTTCTGAAATATTGGTTTAGGATCACGTTCAGTTCCCACCAAAATTCCGTTTATGATATGATTTCCTGTTTGCGCCCAGTTCAGCGGTGACGATAGCATGAATAAAAAAAAAATAACCTGATCACTCGTTTTTTTAGGGATACCACATACGCATTCGAGCAATGGCTTAACTCCAAACGTAGCACACCGAGCGTGCCAAAAACTTGGCAACACGAACATTGACAAGCGACAAATAGTTGCTAGATCATGGTGACTTCTTCAGTGACTTGGCGATTGCGAACTTCACCTACTTAAGGGCTAGTTGGTATTATCTTGGTCGACGGAAGCATCCCTCTTGCTTCCTTTCACCAACAGAGGCTTGCAACGGCAGGTATGGAGACCGACGGGGAGAAATGATCTTTCGTAAAACTATCGGCAACATTCGTAAAATCGTGAATGGTTCAAATTCTTGAACATTACAAAAAATTCGCTGTTGGCAGGTATGATTACAGCTTAATCTTTGTTAACGAAAGGCGGCACTCATGTCTCGCTGCCCTCTCACTCCTTTTCTGCACCGCGGTAATGTCTGTCAGCGCGGCAGGCCCGCCCATGCTTCGATGAAGGAAAACAATTATGAATTTTTGTTGTATTGTGACAACGACGATCACGGCATCAAGGATCACCGAAAAATGTATTTAACAGTTATATGTTAATTACTTTAGACCTACGGGCCACTTCGGTTACCTTTGTAAGGCAGTCCATAATAATAATATTTATGCAATTTGGGAAGCGTCGGAATGCGTTACTGAAAAGGCCGGCAATTGTAGCAAAGCTAGGTTCACCTCCCGCAAGCAACACTACTCATCCCTTACTGAAACTGTGCAGAAAATAAAGAAGAAAAGAAAGCAAAAGAAAAAGAACATATCAGATGCGTATAACCTCGGAACTTCGTTGGCGAGTCTCCCAATGCCACCAACATGGAAACAGGTGCAGCGCGCAGGTGGGCACGGGTGGTCATCGTCATCATCATCATCAGCCTAGTTACACCCACTGCAGGGCAAAGGCCTCTCCCATACTTCTCCAGCTACCCCGGTCATGTACTAATTGTGGCCATGTTGTCCCTGCAAACGTCTTAATGTCATCCGTCCACCTAACTTTCTGCCGCCCCCTACTACGCTTCCCTTCCCTTGGAATCCAGTCCGTAACCCTTAATGACCGTCGGTTATCTTCCCTCCTCATTACATGTCCGGCCTATGCCCTTTTCTTTTTCGTGATTTCAACTAAGATGTCATTTACCCGCGTTTGTTCCCTCACCCAATCTGCTCTTTTCTTATCCCTTAACGCTACACCTATCATTCTTCTTTCCATAGCTCGTTGCGTCGTCCTCAATTTCAGGAGAACCCGTTTCGTAAGCCTCCTGGTTTCTGCCCCGTACGTGAGTACTGGTAAGACACAGCTGTTATACACTTTCCTCTTGAGGGATAGCGGCAACCTGCTGTTCATGATTTGAGAATGCCTGCCAAACGCACCCCAGCCCATTCTTATTCTTCTGGTTATTTCAGTCTCATGATCCGGGTCCGTGGTCACTACCTGCCCTAAGTAGATGTATTCCCTTACCACTTCCAGTGCCTCGCTACCTATCGTAAACTGCTGTTCTCTTCCGAGACTGTTAAACATTACTTTAGATTTCTGTAGATTAATTTTCAGACCCACCCTTCCGCTTTGCCTCTCCAGGTCAGTGAGCATGCATTGCAATTGGTCTCCCTAGTTACTAAGTAAGGCAATATCATCAGCGAAACGCAAGTTGCTAAGGTATTCTCCATCAACATTTATCCCCAATTCTTCCCACTCCAGGTCTCTGAATACCTCCTGTAAACATGCTGTGAATAGCATTGGAGATATCGTATCTCCATGTCTGACGCCTTTCTTAAATGGGATTTTGTTGCTTTCTTTGTGGAGGATTAGGGTGGCTGTGGAACCGCTATAGATATCTTCCAGTATCTTTACATATGGCTCATCTACACCCTGATTCCGTAGTGCCTTCATGACTGCTGAGGTTTCGACTGAATCAAATGCTTTTTCGTAATCAATGAAGGCTATATATAAGGGTTGGTTATATTCCGCACATTTCTCTATCACCTGATTGATAGTATGAATATGGTCTATCGTTGAGTAGCCTTTACGGAATCCTGCCTGGTCCTTTGGTTGAAAGAAGTCTAAGGTATTCCTGATTCTATTTGCGATTACCTTAGTAAATACTTTGTAGGCAACGGACAGTAAGCTAATCGGTCTATAATTTTTCAAGTCTTTGGCGTCCCCTTTCTTATGGATTAGGATTATGTTAGCGTTCTTCCAAGATTCCGGTACGTTTGAGGTCATGAGGCATTGTGTATATAGGGCGGCCAATCTTTCTAGGACAGTGTTCCCACCATCCTTCAACAAATCTGCTGTTACCTGATCCTCCCCAGCTGCCTTCCCCCTTTGCATAGCTCCCAAGGCGTTCTTTACCTCTTCCGGTGTTACTTGTGGGATTTCAAGTTCCTCTAGCCTATTCTCTCTCTGGTTATCGTCATGGGTGTTACTGGTACTGTATAAATCTCTATAAAACTATTCAGCTACTTGAACTATCTCATCCATATTAGTAACGATATTGCCGGCTTTGTCTCTTAACGCACACATCTGATTCTTGCCTATTCCTAGTTTCTTCTTCACTGCTTTTAGGTTTCCTCCGTTCCTGAGAGCCTGTTCAATTATATCCATATTATAGGTCCTTATGTCCGCTGTCTTACGCTTGTTGATTAACTTAGAAAGTTCTACCAGCTCTATTCTAGCTGTAGGGTTAGAGGCTTTCATACATTGGCGTTTTTTGATCAGATCTTTCGTCTCCTGCGATAGCTTACTGGTTTCCTGTTTAACGGCGTTACCACCGACTTCTATTGCGCACTCCTTAATGATGCCCATAAGATTGTCGTTCATTGCTTCAACACTATGGTCCTCTTCCTGGGTTAAAGTCGAATACCTGTTCTGTAGCTTGATCCGGAATTCCTCTAGTTTCCCTCTTACCGCTAACTCATTGATTGGCTTCTTTTGTACCAGTTTCTTCCGTTCCCTCCTCAAGTCAAGGCTAATTCGAGTTCTTACCATTCCATGGTCACAGCAGCGCACCTTGCCGAGCACGTCTACATCTTGTATGATGCCAGGGTTCGCGCAGAGTATGAAGTCGATTTCATTTCTAGTCTCACCATTCGGGCTCCTCCACGTCCACTTTCGGCTAACCCGCTTGCGGAAAAAGGTATTCATTATCCGAATATTATTCTGTTCTGCAAACTCTACTAATAACTCTCCTCTGCTATTTCTACAGCCTATGCCATATTCCCCCACTGACTTGTCTCCGGCGTGCTTCTTGCCTACCCTGGCATTGAAATCGCCCATAAGTATACTGTATTTTTTTTTTACTTTACCCATCGCCGATTCCACGTCTTCATAGAAGCTTTCGACTTCCTGGTCATCATGACTAGATGTAGGAGCGTAGACCTGTACAACCTTCATTTTGTACCTATTTTGTACCTCTTTTGTACGGGTGGTCACTGGGATCTTAATCTGGGCCTTGTGCCTCACCAATGCCGCTGCCTGCCTGCCCTGCTTTCTCAGAGACCCAGAGGCGCCTCTTAATAAAACAACGTAAGGGTAGGAATCTTTAGAGTAGGCTTCTTGGGAAGTTACAAAAAGCATGCCCATGCTTATCCGACCCTAGCCAGAAGGTCCTAGGCCCGATCCCGACCCGGGTCCTCATTAATAACAGATCAAGCTTACGATGCCATCGCTTCCGATCTGCATTACTCTGTTGGGGGAAGCTTCATGCTTTTCAGAAATATTGTGGCGGTGTTGACGTCTAATTCATTTAAAAGATTTGCCAAGTGTCGCGTTACGATTGCGTTAGGATTACCTCATAGATGCCGCAGACACATTGGTGGGAAATTAGGAATTGTTGAAGATTGAAAGAAGTTCCTGAGACTGACTTCGTCAAAACTGTGGCTTTAAAAGCCAATGAGCGATATTTCTCCTACAGTTTGCTACACACGAAATAAAACTGTTGTACCGTACATACCTATAATTATAAATCACTCTGTGTCTTTATAGCACGACAACCTGTGTGAAAAACCTGTCACGCATAATGTGCAATTGCATGTCGCTGTTCGGGCCTGGCCTAGACAATAGCCGTCTTCTCGGGTCGGCACCAATGGAGGATATGTATTTAGCTGTTATTTTTTTACCCTAAATTACGGTCCTTCACAAATTACACCCTATATAGCTTTGCGTCTTTGCGGTAGATAACCATGCAACAGTGCAATGTACACTCTCATGGTTCTTTCGGGATCTGGGCACGGATAACGGGGCCTTTGTGATTATGCGGGCGGAGTTTGTTATCAATATTTGAAGTGGCCCGGCTATAGGGCAGTGTACTCATTCAAAAGCACTTGAATCAAGCAGACCCAATACTCGCAGCATTTTAAGCAGTAGTACCTTTGTCAATGAACTATCCCCCCCTCCCTCCAGTTGTATACAACATAAAATATTCTCACGATGCTTTACACGTGGCTTGGCGGTTTCCTTCCCGTCAGTACGTCATCTCATTCACTACGTGACACAGGGTTTGTTTTTTAGCTTTATGAAAAGCAAAAGATTTGCGGGCTCGTGCTGGAGGCTGCCAAAAAAGAAAGTAAGGATCGTGTTCCTACATTCAATACGGGTGTTTCACGAGAACGTCTCAATGATCGCACTCACCGGTGGTATTCTGCTTCATAATGAGAGGCATATTGGAACTTGCAGAACATGCCATCCTGCAGGACACCTTGGCGTTGTGACCGCTCACGTATGCCTGCAAGATGTACCTTCCACTTCCGGAAAACGTGGTGTAGTAGTCAGAGTACTTCCCGTCATCTGCGTACACGTCTGGGTCTGCAAAATCATCATCATCATCAGGCCATTTTATGACCACTGCAGGACGAAGGCTTCTCACTGTGATCTCCAATTAGCCCTGTCTTGCGCCAACCGATTCCAACAAGCGCCAGAGTCCGCAAAATTTGCTCCAGCAACTTTTTAATACTGAAGTTTCAGCCACAACAGAACAACAACATCGTTAAACAATCTCTGTTCCACGTCGTTTTCTGTAGCGCCACGCTACGGGAGTGTGCAGAGTAATCAATGCTCACGGTATTGATAAATTTTAAAGCGGAAGCTTTCTTTCCAGAGCTCGATCCCCAGCCCCATCATGTGAAATGTGTATTTATTCGTTATGAAAATGTAAATGTAAATTACTGGTAGCTTTTAAGGCGACATGGAAAAATTTAAAGCAATAAAATAAAAACAATATATATATAGAGAGATACATAGGGCTCCCTAGAAAATGCATGAGACAACCTATAGCAGGGACGGGCCAACTGAACTTCGAGGGCAAGTTGGTTCGTTGTAATAGGAAACATTGGTTGCGCTTTCTAGACAATCACATGTAAGAAGACAGGACAGGTGCAAACCGCTGATACTTGGCATGATGAAGGGAGAACACAACGCATCCTGCTAAACTTCATTTCTTCTACATCGGTCTCTTCCTTTTGTGTTCTCCCTTCATCATGCCAAGTATCAGCGGCTTGCGCCTGTCCTGTCTTCTTACATGTGATTGTCTAGAAAGCGCAACCAATGTTTCCTATTACAATGGAGCAACTTGCTCAACAACGCATCCTGCTGAACTTCGAGGGTGGGTCAACTTGAACTTTTCATTTGGGTCAACTTGCACACCCGAGACTTGGAGGTGGGCCTACTAAAAGTTTGGTGTGGCCAATTTCAAATTAGGTGGTGGGGAAACAAATTTGGGGGTGGGCCAATGTGAAATTTCAACGTGGGCCAATTTAAACTTGGGGTGGACTAGCTTGAAAATTTTTTTGGGTGAGTGGGGGGGGGTTCAACTTGGAAATTTTTGGGGTAGGCCAACTTGAAGTTTGGGGACGGGCCAACTTTAAACTTGAGGGTGGGCCTACTTAAGACTTTGAGATTGCCCTATGCCCTAGTGAACGCTGCTGAGCGTCCTTCGAGTACTCAACACCTCGCAGGCAAACGAGCGCGTTGACAAGCTTGGCGAGTTTTCATTGGGAGTTGCCAAGGCGCAATCAGAACGCCGGCGAGAGGTTGTGTGGACAAGGAACGCGAACATAACACAAACTTGCGAAAGCTGCCATCGCGGCGATGCACTCTCCCCTCGCGCGACGCCTAGGGCGCTGCTGCGACAGCTGGTGTTCGACCCCGAGATTCTGGAGCACCTTCTCCGTGCCTGCACATCCTTGGCGCAGGAACGCCCCATAGTGATCAACACTTGCAGATACCACGGCCTACCAGCGGCCACAGAGACTGACCTGCTGTTCCCGGTGTGTCTCCAGCTCCCTGCGCTGCGAAGCCTGCTGGGGTTTATAAATTCCACTGGAATAGGCACCCCGTAAGCGCCCGCTACAACGCTGGCAACGTTACTGAGGACTGTCACCTTTCGAGCATAGTGAAGTCTGTTAGGCCACATCCTCCCTCTTTCTCTGTCATCTTTCACTTTGCACTCCCTCTCCCCTGACGACGCTTCGCCGTGCTCCCTCAGGGGTTGCAGAATCAAGCGTCTTTCTTTTCTTTATAATGTCACTATCTATCTGGTGTTCGCTTTCGAACGCTCTGCAGCTCCGTCGAGGCGCGCTTGTGGTCGGCATTACGGCTCATTTGATACAATTGCACTGAAGGGGTCGGATGCGGCGAGAAAATGTGAGAATTGTCTACTAAAGCCTAAGCACTCTTTGCCACTGGAAGGACGATGGGTAGACGCGCACAAATTAGGAAATGGATTTAAGCAGCACTTAGCAAAAACGAAGCCGCAGCCGAGCCAAACAATGCTTCGCTTTATTCGACAATTTTCAGAATTTCTGTATTTTTTTTCTTCTTGTTCCTTTGAGCAGCATCAAGGATTCCACACAAATAGTGGTAGTGCAAAAGCAAAACTAACAAAAGGGACCGTGTAAAGCAATTGAAGTGCTGCTCATTAGGTTTGAGAATTGAAAACCGACTTGCGCGTCGCGTAGACCACTGGGTGCGAAGCGCGCCTGAAACATTATTACTATCTGCGCGGCTGTAATTTCAAAACCGCTGAATGTTTTAAAGTCCGTGCGTCGTTCCTGTCGAGGGAGAATGCCCTTCAAGCAAGAAATTCAAGGTCACACGTCCAAAGTCGCCTGCGTGTGACCCATATTCGGCAATGTCAATAATGAAAGCACGCCACCTCGTAAACAGCTTAATATAGAACGCGAAATACCACTACTGGCCGTGCGCAACGCCTCAAAAAGAAGGAAAAAGAAAAATTGGAAGGCGCTTAAGCTTCGCCTTCAAGAGTTGAACGCTATAGCATTCAGAGATCCCCGACTGCTTCTCACGCTTCCCGGAAAATGCAGCTTATGTAACCGCAATGTTTACCGGGAAGCGCCGGCGGCAAACTCTATGCACGAAGGCGAGCTTTCTGGTTCTGGTATTGATGATGTTTTGAAGGAACCGAGTGGGCCACGCCGCTCCTACTTTTGGACATACCTCAAATAGGTGGACTATCGCGTTGAAAGCAGTTTGAGCTTCCGCGTAAAAAGATTATCTTTTCTCGTATATTGAAATTGCAGTCTGACGCTATCATGTCTGTAGGGACTGTATAAGTGGGACTTTACATTTTTTTCTGGTGCACTTTGGGAAATTCAATTAGTTTATAACTCCTTTGTGCTGTACGGGGGTCCTGCTTGGTCGGGTGTGCGTGATTCGGAATGATTTTTCCAGAAACGACGGCCACGCTGGTCGCCGGACGCGAGACGCCGGGGACCGGACTTTCTACGACGCGGGGCCCTTAACGCCGTGGCGTTAAAAAGATATCGCAGTTTCACCATAAGGGCAACACAACCATTGCAATAGCAATACGCGAGAATATCGCACGAAATGTTTGTAGCCGTAGTGGCAGTATAAATTAGAATAAACAGATATTGACCAAGGAAAAACGAGCTGTCGGGCAAGGTGTCCTCGGTATTAGCCTTGCTAAAAAAAATTTCGTTTATGTTTAATTACTGAAGCCAACGTCTTTCTTAGGGACATTACTAACACTTTTGCTTATAGAGCATGTATTAAACCTCTTTTCTTGGCCGATCCCAAAGGTAGACTACGGCCAGGCCAATCAAACTACATAATTTTTAATGTTTGAGCTTTGCTATTCTTTCGTGCTTGTATTATTTCAGTCTGAGAATATTTAGGATTTATAACAAACTAAATCGAGCTCTGCGATAACAAGATCGAGCAACGTTCTACGCACCTTGGCCATTGTCACGAGGTCTTAGGGTAGTGGTTGCTCCAAGCCAGTCAGTTATATTGGCAGTAACACTTGCATTCAAGACGATCTTCTTCCCTTTAGTGACGTCAACAAAGACGACAGACCGGGAGGGTTCTCCAACTAACACGTCTATCAATCGGGCACTGGTTCTTATGGGTTCGGTGTTGTCAGAAGGTTGTGAGAACACCCTCACGCTCACCTGGACATCATCGGTACTGTTTCTCTTTAGCTGAAGCATCCAAGTACCCGTCTTGAAGAATAGACATGTACAATACATCAATCAATCAGAAGAAAATGAGAAAACACACAGACACACACGCACACGCACACAGAAAGATAGATTATTAGAGCTGAAAATGGGCATTGATGACCGATGGAGGCAGCCTGCTTCTTGTGCATGAGCCATTCCGTTCATCATAGTTCAAATTCTCGAATATCTTTCGTGCAAATAAAATCGTGTTCACATGCAACGCTTAGGACGCAGGAATGCCTCCCTTTTTATCAAATCATGTAAAAACGCGCAGATCTTCGGGAAACCTGTATGCTGCCCTGTGTCAACGAAGTGGTGAGGCCGTCCTCACGAAAGCCGAGCCTCACAAAGATCATCGGTGTCTCGCTCGTGTTTTCAACCGAAATCCAAAATCCAAAACTACATTATTGCTAGGAAGGTCTTTTCAAAGCAATGCCCGGTAAATGATGTGAGAAATCATGTTCCTGATGAATTTCGGGCGTCATGATTCATACCTTCACAGTTAAATGCGAGTTCTCGAAAACAGTGCTTTATATGACAAGAGCATTCTCTCCGTGCGTAACAAAATGTTCAGCCTGAAATTTAGCTAAATTCCTCTAATGTGCTTGTTATCTAGTGAAGCAAAAAAAAATCGTACCATAAATAGAAATGTTTCTCGCAAAATTCTCATTATATTGTATTGTGAATGTTGAAAAAATATTTTGGAAGCGAATTCCAATATGAACCTTATATTAAAGATCATTTTCTGAACAAGCTTTGAGCCCTGAACCTAATAATTGCATTAGCTATTTCCCGAAAGTCTCTCGACCAAAGAACAAATATCGATAGCTAAAGACACCTACAATTAAAGACCTCTCAGAATTTTGGGGCAAACCTAGTATGCAAGTACGCATAATGAGGAATAACTTTATTAGGCACCTACTATTTGTTAAAGTTGTTGCTTAAGAGGAACTCGAACAAATCGCAAAAATTTGTTCGGCCCCGCATCGCTACTGTGCCGTAGTGACTGGCCACCGTCCGTATACGTATTGAGATTATCGTGCGAAGTAAATATTGTGACTCACAATGATAGGAGGCAACATAACTTTACGCCCGAATAAAGAGTTATATATTAAAATCGGCCTTTAAGCTCTCCTGAAAACGAAGGGGGTGATACTATGCGGCGAAATGCGGCATTAATCACTTTGGAGCCGCGTTTATTCATGAATGAACGTACAGGCCTCAACTCGTTTGGAATTATATACGTATATGAAATAACAAGAAAGTTCATTTTCTAATATTTCGAGTTATCTCTTTTTATATGTGTGTGCGTGTGTTCTCAGCAATACGTTTTAAGGAAATGTGGCGCTGCCTGCCCGCCAAGAAGGCAGCGAAATTCTTTGGAGTGCCGCCGTCTCGCGAAACTTCCTGCAAATACTGTACACTGTACACTGTACACCCAGACACTGTACTGCACCGACTGTGCCGCAACGTCCTGGAGGCGTACGTGGCCCAGTCGACAAAGTTTTGGGACTGACCCGTTGGTCTCGTCAAATCAATGCCGACGGTGACTGCCTATCCCGTTTTCACGGACAGCGCATCAAACGACGACTGACGGTCCCAAAACGAGTACATTTGAGATCGCCTAACCATTTTCCTTTTCGCAATTTCACACCAAAAAAGGAAGATACGCTTTTGGCGACGGCGTACAGCTGTCGAGCTGTCTCGCGGTGCGGGGCCAGATGCTTGTTGCGAATTGAACACGTGTCGTACCGGGAGCTCATGCTTATTCTAAAAGCATTGAGTAATCCTTGCTTGTAACAGGATATCTGTTGTATACTTAGCATAATTTCAACTGCAATTATTTTTTTTATGAAAAAGAGTAACAATTTATAACCGATGCTTCCTCTCTACCTGGTTGGAGTTCCACACAAGGGCAGGCCGGTTGACGAGGGGCTTATTCAGACTCGTTAATACCACAGACTATGCAGCTGCGGAGAATGTTTTCAAGTTCCACATGCCTAAGTATCGAGAAAGTGTTCGCCCACAACAATGCCACACTGACGCCTCCACCGAACTTCTGCTGTGGGTCGCCAAACGCACACATGAGCCTGCCATCAGTCCGCCCGTGACGACATTCCCAAACGGAGGTGGAGGCAACTTTCTTTTTCTCATAAGTGTTTCCGCCACGAGGTGGTGCTCGCACTGCTACATTTTTTTTATCTCTGGTAGTAGCTGGACACTACCAACCCCTATTCCCCACCATCGTGTATAATGCGGAGAAGTCAAACGCTTCATGCGAGGGTCATGCGGCGAAGGTGATTATCGAGGGGTGCGTGAATCATACGCGAAAAACTGATGATAAGAAATGCTCTCGGAAGTTCACCTTACCTTTACGGGCTCCGGTAGGGCTATCCTCGTACGGTGACACCCTTGCAAACAGCGCATTTCTGTCCACTAGGGTCCGTAAGCTCTACTTTCAGTGATCGTTTGGTTGAACCAGCAAGTCTAATGGAGATGATTGTGTCCTTTGCCAAACCGGCATGAATGGTGAAATTCTGCTTCATCCCCGTGCTGAAGTTGTTTTCAATTTGCAAAACCTGCATCGAAACAAGGACGCTGCGGTAATATTGACACTTCCCAACGCACTGAGCATTCAGCAATCCATGTTGGGCTTATTTAAAAAAAGGGAAACATGTATACCAGGCAGCGAAAAGAGGTAGAGAACGCAAATTAGAGAAGCAGCACACCACCCGTCATTGTGCAAGGCGTCGTACTCCACCCAAGGTGCATAATGAAGAAACCAGACGTTTTCCGCCAACGTTACCAAAGGCCAGTTCATCAAGCGTCCTCGGAGGATCTTCTAATACTAATAAGGCTGCTTCACTTTTCATTGTCATAGGATAGCATAATGCACGTATCAGCGCCGTTGCTGAATAGTTATTGGTAAACAGCAATGAAGCAAGATTGCGACCGCGTTTTGAAGAGGAATAAAGCCGCTTCTTCCTAGACACTGAAAAACACCTGTGTGCTGGCATTTTCAGTGAATACGCGGTTTTTATACAGCTCACAAAAAATATTCATTGTTAGAATAAATGTAAGGAAAGACTTATTCAATCAGGGACTAAATAAAACGTATAGTAGCACAATCAAACTTTTCTTAAAGCTGTTAGTTTGAAACTTCTGCTTGGCCTTGTTAGTCTAAAGCTGAAAACTGATAACGTTAAATACATTCTTATGTTGTACTAGCAGTGAAGAACGAGAGACTGGCACAGGATGAGTCACGCAAGCTAGCACTTCATTGGGTGAACATGTGCCCAGAACAACAAGTACCGCCCAATTGCATTGACAGCAGGGAGCACATTCGTCGGTTATCGACAATTGATATTCGAGTTAAGCACATCAGCTACATCTAGCTGACTCATCGTATATTCCAGAGTAAGCGCTGCTGCTCGCGAAGGGTATATAATGTACACCTCCATTTGCATTGCGCTTGCTATCTAATTGTAAACAAGGTTCTCGTGCTACAGTATCGGCGATAAAATTATGACAATTGAAAGGGTGTTTGGTATCGGTCGAGAACACTCACAGTCGTTAGTCGGGGAAAAGCAGAAACCGGAAATATAACCAATGTAAGCGTATTAATGCAGCACCTTTAAAAGGATCATCCCGATGCCGCAAACAGAGCATGAAAGAGAAAACCTACGCGTAATGATAGTAACTACTTAAGTGGGAACAATTACGAGTCAGCATCAAAGAGGAATAGTTTAGTAACCTATGGTTTACAGATGTCATTGTCTTGTTCAGCAGCGACGAAGATGAATTCTAGATTGACTGATTGACTCATTGGCCCAGAAAGTACTAGTGTTGAATATGGCGTGTTTGTCACGTACAAATATGCAGTAGAGAATGGCAATGTACAATAATATTGCAAGAAAACAAGAATTCATGATTGGTCGTGAGCCTCTACAATCTTTGAAAGGGTGCACTTATATACGGAGATCACAGGGGACACTGATCTTCAGAAGAAAATTTCGAGGAGGATAAACATGGCTTGGAGTTAATAAGGCGGGCATTACCCAATCATTACTGGTAGCTTACTCGTATACTGGAAAAGAAAACTAAAATGTTTTATATGTAGAGGTTCTAACATGTTGATCGGAAACTTCAAGGTTAACAAAGAAGCTCGAAAACTAGTTAAGGACCGTGCAGAGAGCGATTGTACGAAAAATGTTAGGCAAAAAGTTATGAGAAAGACAGACGCCGGTCGTGATACAAGAGCAAGCAGGGGTGGCCGATATTCTGGGTGACATTAAGAGAAAAAAATTTAAGCAGCGCTGGCATTGTAGTGCGTAAGGCAGATAACCGGTGGTCTATTAGAGCCACTGAATGTGTGCTCTGATGAAGTGAGAAGATTTGCAGGCAAAACTTGAATCAAGTAGTGCAACACGGGCAATCGGAGATCGCTGGGAGAGGTCTTCGTCCAGCAATGGACATAAAATAGGGTGGTGGTGATTATAATGATGACTACTACCTACAAGATGAGTGAAATTAGCTTATACATTGAGGGAGAAACGTGTTATTGATGGTTAGATCAAACCTACGACTTGCAGGACAGAAGCACATTGCTCTATTAGACTAAGATCCCACGTGTGCTTCTCTCATGCCAAAGCAGCATTTTGAAACGTCTCGCGTGTGTGTCGCGTGCCAATTTATTACGTCACGTAGCGTATAGAAAACTAGTTTGGACGCTTTGTTGACTGCAGCACGTTTGGGATCAACTTGTATTTTTATATTCCACTGCCTTCGAGATAAGCGAACATTTTTTGGTCAGACTGCTATAGTTTCATACTAGAATAACGAGAGGGAAACCTGGCGCTGTGATCGTTCAACTATCATGGGAATGATGGGAATTACAGGCTGTGGATTGGTATTCTGTTGATTGGCGAACTAGTCAACACGTATTTTTTTGGCAGTTTATTTTCACTGTAAGCGCAGTTCATATAACCCGCAGTGGGACAGTGCATTTCAAAGCTCTCTGCCTTTGTTCTGTTGCTTGAAGTGACGATAGCGCGCTGGGCTGGCGGTTGGGCCGATGTTTGTGTCGCGACATGGTGACGAAGCACTGACAGGAACGCGATGGCATCGTAAACGTTGAGGGAGCGTGCTTTCATTGTTCTGGCCTTGGTTTGATAAGTGTGTTAGTTTGGAGCCATAGTGTTGCCTGCTTTATCAAACTTCAGGAGACCAAAAACAAGGTACTACTGATTCAAGCACGATACTACGTACGTGTTCTATACTTAGAACCTTTAAAGCACTTAGAAAACGTGGCGTGCCTACTAATAAGCATAATTGAGGCTTTCGTTAAATTGCCTCGCGATTCTAGATCTAGTGATGCTTTCTTATGGGAAGAGTGATCGGGCTGGCGTACGTTTACCGGTCCGCCGTTTATATACCTTACGCATTAAATGGTCTGCCCAGCTCGATTATTTTATCTTGATATCAAATAGAATACCAGCTTTCCCCGTTTGCTCACTGATTGACCCTGCTTTCTTCCTGTCTCTTGCCGTTGCCCGTAACGTATTTCGTTCAGTCGCTCTTAACGTGGTCAGTAAGTAGATGCAACTTACTGCTTTGCTACAGCCGTTTGGCTTGTCATACATGCTCATATTTGCAGCGCGAGCCTTAAGGCTTTAAAGTTCAGCTGCGCACTTGTACTTGGTTTTTTAATAAACTGCCAGTGGTTTTTCCTACAGTTTATGCAGAGTGCAATTGGAGGACCGCTAATTGCTTGCATAACGCATTTCTTTTTCTACATAGACATTGTGCTTCTTGTCGTTTGACAATCAAATTGAGGGCTTCATTACGCATTGCTTGTTATGTGCTCATTGAAATGTGTGCTGCAGGGCATTTGAGAACGCAGCTTACTTGTGGTAACAAAGGTTGGTGCTTCCTGGCTGTAGTCTGCTGTCCCAAAACGGGTAAGCGCAAAGCCACGCCACAAAAGCTCCTGGCGCGTGCTTCAGATGAAGCGGTAAGTCAACTTATAATGTAATTAGACGTACTCGTAGGAGGCCACAAGCATCCCAACTAGCACTGCAGCAGATGTGCTTTTCGAAGGTGTGCCTTTCTAAAGAGCGAGAGAGTTCGCAAGTGCCTATTTTCTACGAGAAAAGTCTCGCGTTGGCAGCGAGCAGGCGTCGTAACAGACGACGCCTGTAACATTTTTCTCAGAGGCGCAACACTTTCTCACTAAAAAATATTTATTACCATAAATATTTGACGAGTGTTTCTATATAAGCACATTCAGGGTTGTTACTGCTGTTGTATCAAGTATTATTCATTGGCGCTAAATCGGGAACAGAATTACAGAACAATGCATAACCTGGTGTGCCATGATGGTAAACCGTGCTTCGATCTCTGTCGTACAAACTTTACGTAATGTATTGTGCACTATATCAAATACTGCAGAAATGAAATTAGATTTTACGTGAAAATATTTTAACACAGCTTTGTTTACTGCACAGCATCCAAACCACACTAGTGTAAATATCGAAATCAATCCGAAGCCAGTACCTCCCATTATTCCGTTGCATGTTCAGGCAACGCTCAGGAGAGCCCCCGTAGACACTAGCGTCACATTTCCCTCTAGGATATATATTTAAAAACTCCATGGATGGTGATGCCGTCAGAGTGAGTGAAGTCTGCCCATGTTAATATCGCATTAAAATCCCCACAATGAACGTTGTCGCCTGCGAGGAGTAACGGTGTTGCAAGCGGAACCACAGGGTATTTTAATTAACGAAATGCTTTTAGCTCCCGTTGTCGGCGACATTTAAGTGACTTTGAGCCAAAAGGCAGAGGAGTTATCTTGGCACTTAGACGAGAACAATCGAGCGTCGTTGCGAGAACCAAACGAGACCATTCGGGCAATCAGTCAAAACTTGAGAAATTGGCGTCTCTGGCGCCCAACCTTTTGTACCTGGACTGCACTACATATCTTAGTTACTGCCCAAACAAGTTACAAGAAATATTGCTTCCGATTTCTTCCTAATGTTTGTTCACAATATCACTCAAGATGTAACTTCTAAGACGCTGAAATTCAATTTGTCCTTTCCTATAACGACTTTCAAAAGGCAGACACATGGCACCATACAATCGATTTTCATCTTCTGGCGCTGAGACAGTGTTGCCTTTGCTCTTTTGAACGCGAGTGGTCCGTGACTTTCGCGGCGCGACTTTTGCGCCCGCTCGAGAGGTGGCGCCACTCTGTGTCATCAAGCAAGCGGCGTCCGACTCGCCACAGATTGCTGTTTGGCCGCGGCTACGCTTGCAATGAGGTTCAATTCAAAACAGCTTCGTGTGCTGTGGTGGGGTGTTTTGTTGCAAACCTGCACACAGCACGTGCACTGTACGCGCACTGTACCGATTTTAAGGTTGTGGCTAGTATCATATCCTACCAGTCTGATTTGCCAGTAGCTATTTCACGAATACATCTACTCTCGATTAAGGGACAGTCAATTTCTTTCGGGGGGGGGGGGGGGGTGGACCGTGAATACTGGGCTCGGCAACCCCTATAGCTGACCTGTAGTCGCAAGCTTTAGAATTGGCAGCGGGGCCATGGAAACTGGTTTTCCCCGTCTAAGGATCTATCAGTTGACACACAAGTTTGGAGGCCTTTCTCAATTTCCTAAGGCTCCAGCCGCTTAGGAGCCAAAGCAGCCCAGTACCCTTTGCGGGCATGGCTGAAGTTGATCAGTAAGTCTACTGATATAAGCACACCTTGGGGACCTGGGAAGAGAGTTCTTATTTCGGCTGAGAGGTCCACCCTCTCCCTCGACTTTCTCTTCCAATTCTCGAGATTTGCTCGACCTTCTAGACTTCTCTTTTTTACCTAGTATCCATCAGGACACGAGTCCTGCATTCTCTGAGGGCGCGTTCTTAGTCCCGATTTGGCTACGGTATAAAAACTCAGTGGCCATGCCACTGCCGTCGCTATGTCCCTGTCTCTAAACAAAGCATTACCTCGTACGCGCATTTCCTCGTCTCTCGCAAAATGATCGTGCATGCGGCAACTTTTGGCGTGGAAGTGTTAAGGCGTTTCAATTGTCCTTAACTGCTTCGCTTGTAGTGTACACAGACGACGGATCAAACACCTGTTTTCAATGCCGAACGAAACCATATCCGATTAAGCGTAACGAATTTCGACTGCCAGCATCTTTTCTGCTGCACAAGGGCAAATAAAGCTAAGCTTTTTCTCACATCCGAATTCTGGTGTTCGAACAGCGTTAATTTAGAATAAATTGCTTTCTACGTCTGGTCACAAGCAGTGCACGTTGGCCGATCAGACAGTTTCCGAATTAAAACGTCTACCTAGTTTCACCCAACAAAATAAAACAAAAACGAAGCCATTGAAGCCGACCGCTGTATTCAGCTGCTGAAAATTGAGAGCATGGCGTTCTGTATAACTAATAATAACAAGGAAACATTCGTAATCTAACGCCTCTATAACCCTGACAATGCGACTGGCGAGTACTGGGGCTGAATTTTGGAGACCATATACAAGAGCCCAGCACGACAGAGCCTCTCTCGAAACACCTAAAGCGCCGAAAATTGAGAACGGATCTACGGAATAGCACCGAATGTTCCGGAAGACTTTGCTGACGAAGTGTCATTATACAAAAAAATTGGCTGAAGGCTTAGCTTGGTTAAGGCAAGAAGATTGCGAAAGCAATACCCTTGGCTGCGCCTTGGTTCGGCTGATGGTGTGGACATGATGGTGTGGATAATGGTGTGGATGATGGTGTGGATGATGGTGTGTCACACCAGCGAGTGCCCTCTCTCGGTAGCGCCGCAGCAGCGGCGCGCAAGGCTTTGCCTCCACCATCGATGCCGCGAGCTGGGGCCCCGTCTCTCGGTCTGGCGTGACGTCACACGGTCACGTGACGCGCAGCTGTGTAAGGAGGCGCTACTACCACCGATGGGCCGAAATTGCGAGCAGTATTGCTTTCGCAATAAAATAAAATATCAGCGTCAGTCGCGAATTAACGGGCAAAACAGTGCATGACAGCAACTTGATAGATGTGAAGCATATGACGCCTACTTCGGCGACTCCGCCAAGTCTAATATCGTTCATGACTAGTCATCTGCTCGCCTAGTTCATCTGGATGCTCTTCGGAGTAGACGACGTTCGGAATTATTGTCTGCAGAACAGTTTTCTGTGGAGCCATCCGTCGTGTGGATACACAATACGAAAGCTCTATGGGAACTAAGACAATGATTAGTCGCAAAAAAAAAAACGGCAGGAAAGGTAGCGGCAAATTTGTTGAAATGGCAACAAACTTACCGTA
Organism: Dermacentor andersoni; assembly: GCF_023375885.2. Taxonomy (NCBI): domain Eukaryota; kingdom Metazoa; phylum Arthropoda; class Arachnida; order Ixodida; family Ixodidae; genus Dermacentor; species Dermacentor andersoni. The sequence goes on from NC_092821.1 coordinate 52,645,174, forward strand.
ACGGGCCATTGGGGTTCCACTTCGGATGCACTGGCTGTCACAAACGCCGCGCCCATGTTGACGCCATTAAATGGTTGGCCGTCTGGGAAACAGAACGATTGACCCTTCGTTGCAGCTGCCAAAACCTCAAGTTTTTCGTCAGCTTCTCTCCCAATCGCAAATGAGCTCACTTCGATGAGGGACTTCACGAGGTTTTGCATGACGCTCGCCACATAAGGCGTCCGGTTCTCCTCGCCGTCGGTTACGAGGAGAATGACGGAACCATGTGGAGGATCATGCGGTGAAGTCAGCAGCTGCATATGAAGGATATCATTCGCTATACTGAGTACTTGCATGTAATAGATACAACCTCACTAACTCATAATGAGAAGCAAAAGAAACGCTAGTGTCGAGCCCTCTGTGCAGAGGTAGTGTGAAGGTATTTAAATAACGGAAAATGGAAGCCTCCTAAAACAGTGCACACATATACTCAAACAAATCCGCAATTGTAGGAGATGAACAATGGGATTAAGAAGAAAAGTCTTGGCACGGCAACCAAAGTTTAAGCAAATGTCTTGGTTATAACGGTAGCTACCTTTTGAATTTTTTTTTCTCCAGAGAGCTTTCATTCCATGTAAAGGAAAAAAATGCTGAGTCCTGTGATGAAACCCTTTCTACAAGCGGGTATTTCTTCAAATGAAGTTTCGCAGTCTATTTGCTCTACTCAACATAGCAACGTAAACTGCGGCGCTGAACCTTCTCATTCGTGCATATGGGTCGCTATGATTTGAAGCTGTTGCGATCTGATTGCATTTTTCGTCATTATTGCTCGACGATTGGTAAAAAAGATGTATTTGTAAAGTGGCAGTTTGGGCCGAGAGGCAAAGCATCGATTACAATAGCAAATTAGTGGAAAGCTATACGAAGTGATGAAAGTAGTTTTATCGGGCGTATATACTTGTAAACATAGGCATACTAACTAAACTAACAAGCATGGTGTCACGCACCAAACAAGCAAGCATGAACAAGCGCGGCAGCAGCTTCAAGGAAATTTACCTTCGTGCTGCCTCTAGCGTCAACGCCAACTAAGACGAGAAAACACAGCGGGTGGCGGACTCTGCCCTCGTCGCAGATGGGTTTCGAGATACAGCATCCTGTGCCGCCAGGAGTAGAATGCGCCCCGCCCTCCGCCACCTCCGTACCCTCCGCGCGGGGCGGTGCGCAGACAGGAATACGGCGCGCTTCCTCCCCGCTTTCTTCCCTTACGTCCGCATGTTTCAGTCGTGATCGCCGGCTCACCCTCGAATGCTTTCACTCGCACATAGAGCGTATGGTGCGCGGCGACGATTTTATCGCCCTTGGAATTTATACGGAACCTCACGGCAACGGCGACGGCAAAAGGCGCTTGGAGTGTCCATATAACTGCTATCGCAATGAAACAAAGAAATTAGGCCGCGTTAACTTTGCCTGTCATTAACGAGAGATCGCAAATTTCGCGAATCACTCGCCGCGGTGGCTTAGCGGCTATGGTGTTGCGCTGCTAAGCACGAGGTCACAGGACCAAATCCCGGCCGCGGCGGCCGCATCTGGATTGAGGGCGAAATGGGAAGAGCCCGTATCCCCTGCATTGGGGCACGTGAAAGATCTCATAGGGGTCAAAAATAAACCAGAGCCCCCCACTACGGCACGTCTCATAAACAAGTCGCAGTTCTAGCCCATAAAACCACAAAATGTATTGATTCAAACTCCGCGAAAACATCCAAATCCCAAGGTGACGTCCACACAGCGATTATGCATGAGCAGGGTGAACAAAACACAAGCGTTTGTTTCCCTATCTGCGCCTTGGTGGCTTTCAGCCTCCCGCTATTGGACCAAATTTTTCAAGCGGCCCTTACTTCACCTTTCTATCACGGGACGTAACAAAAGCGTGATAACTCCCAAGGTCATTGTGACGTATAAGTACGAAAGACCCATTATTATGCCGAAGAAAATATACATTTTTTGTAACAGGTGGAGGCTCCAGGTTCCAAATGAAAACGACTGGCCGTGCATTTCTCTGGCACTGGCACCTCGGAGCTAAAGGTGAGAATGGACCACATCGCACCTAATAGAAAGATTGTGTCACAGTATAACCTTGTGGGGACCTTTCCGCACGAATAGAACATCATTCTGCCAAATCTTCTTCATTTAGGTTCCGTTTCATTGGCGTTTTTAAACGCTCCGTTGCACACCGTCGTGATCATCGACTTTAGGGTGGCCGCGGTAATAAAGCTATACCACTTTCAGATTCGAGCTTTGTCAGTTTTTCCCGCGTCTAATATTTAAATCTGAAATTTTGGTTAAAAGCCGTGCGCTGTCGGTGTTTCGCGTCATGACTTCTGTTTGTGAGCATCCATTCCGAAAATTCATAGGAATATTTTGTCACGACTGTAAGACCTAGAATGGGCAACTTTTAGTGACAGTGGTGGTGCAATGTAACCCGCATATAGCGCTTGTCGTAACGCATGGCGTGGCAATTAGCATACATATGTCTAAATAGTTACGGAACCTAGCCATACATTTGCTATAACAATAAAACTAATCAGGTCTGATTTAAACGTAAATATAACAACGATAAGCGAAATGAAAGTGGACAAACCGATAAAACGGTGCTAGTCCTTTACCAACTCGTGCGATAAAACCGCGCTTTACCAATGGGCTACAGTGCATGGTGTCATCCGCCCGCACTACTTTTTCGGGCATTTGGGTACACGTACGCGATCGCACTTAGGAGTATTGGCTATATAGGATTGCTCAAACCCAAAGCACCGTATGTAGAACACTCTTCGAGCACCAGAAGTCATTGCACAGTGAAAGTCTTGTATGTGACAATATTGACATCGCAAGACAAACTAAGAATGTTTATTGGCAATTCGCCTACTTCTATACTCGCGTGCTTATTGACACCTGCAGACAACGAAAGGTATGTTTGACGTCCGCCAACATGGCGGCGAGAGACGCTGTATAAAATACCAGCACATAACCTTAATCTTGAACACGTACACTTTAGCCTATTTGGCAAAGCATCGTTTGTGTGAAAGGGAGCACTCCCCCTTACGGCCCATGTATGCTTGCGTCAACTTTCCTTTCACTTCACCTGATAGTTTCTATATTTCCATTAAACTGAAGTAAGTTGCCCTACGTCACCTCTGCTTTTGTCGACTTGCTCCCTCACACTTATGCATTTATCCTTAAACACTTCTGTTAACTATTCCTGTCGAGTATGCAGCAGTATCAATTACTTGCGCTTACTGAGGCAAGCTAACAGGCTTCACACCAATAAGAAATGCTCATAGCATTTTTTTTTATTTGCAGTGCCCGATAGTGTATAGAACTTCATCAGTAACACAACACTAACCCCGCACCCTGAGATCATTATTTACGTTGGCTTCAACAAAGCTGATTTGTACAAGCTGGTTCCGTGCCGTAGATGTAAAATGCTCGTTGCTTTTACACCTTACCGTTACAATAGGTCTCGAGCAGGAGCTCCCTCGTTCTCTCCGAAATAAACGCGAAGCGAGCATCCCGAAATATTGACCAGACAGTCAGGAAGCCTGCTCCACTGTTCGAACTTTCCAAGCAGGCAGGACCAACGCAAAGGATAGGCGACCGGCTCAGCTATCGTTCGTATCGCAACCTACCGTGTGTATCTCTGGTCTTGGCTAGAGAGACTGAAGCGTGCGCAGATAACACTGCCGCCTCAAGCTCAGAAAGCTATACTAAGCAAATGAGCAGGAAAAGACATACCTTCTGTGCCAGTTCAAGTCCGCAGCCAATACACGTCCCACCGCCAGGTTTTAGAGCATTCACTTTGTTAATAAACCCTTGCCGAGTGGTCGAATTGACGATGTCCATGTTTTGGGCAACTGTGGCATTTGTGGAGAATGTTACAATAGCCAGTCTCCTCAAGCCATCAGGTATAGCTTGTATGTAGTACCTGGCAGCTTCTTTCAAGAAAACAAGGCGATTCCAATCCTGCGATATGAAAACATCATCATCATTACCATGATCACCAGTAGCAGAAGCCGGCTAATGTATTGTCTACTACCGAACGAAGGCCTCTTCTAACGATCTCCAGTTTACCCTCTCTGTAGAAACTATGCTTTATACACTTCTTTAGTCTCGGCCAACTCTTAGCACTGAAGAAATCATGCAACATAAAGTTATTTTCAGTTTGGTGATAATGGGCTATATTTTTTGCCGCAAAAGCTTTTGAGCTAGCACTGGAATCCATCCACTTAGAATAATCACTGTCTGCAAGTCGGATCGGATTGGGCTGGAAGGACGCCGACGTTAATCTTAAGTCTTCGAAATTCCAGTGCAGCCTAAGGTATTTAATCTCGTGTGCTCTTCAACGGTTCCTTGCATCTTTCGTAATAACGGCCGTTAACATTTCAACTCCTCGGGCAAGAAACCAGCAATATGTTATTCCTCTATTTCTATACTCCGGCCACTGCGTATTCTTTGCATATACCCTCTATAGACAACGAAGGCCGGACAGACTCGTCAGGATGAGTTCAGTACAACCGGCTCTGCACAATGTATGCGGCTCATACGCATGCGAGAAAAATCATTCTAAGCCGTCTGATTTGCGGCGTCAACTTTCTGAAAGCTAGCAGAGCAGAAAGCAGAAAGGGAGAGGAACCGCTGCTCGAAAAACAGAGAACCGGAAAATGAGGACACAATGCCATCAACTTAGGCTATTGGTTCGTAACGCACACACTCTTTAGCGCATTGTAAACACTTGAGCTGTGAATGCTGCATGGCGAAGGAGCAAAATAAACAGAAATATAAGAGGTTGTGCTATTAGGTTAAAACACCCAGGAAGCGGCACGCTCGTTTTGAAAGTGTCCGAAGAAACGAAGAAAAGCAGGCGTCCTTGTGATTATCGGATTTTCCTCGCTTGTTAGTTGCATTTGTAACGGACAACGCTGGTTGTCGCCAGGGTTACGTGAGCGGCAACAATTTCTACATTGAGCACGGCGTTAACGGGTCTTTCTCTCGGCCCAATATGAGCCTTATCGAATACCAAAGGCATAAAGTTACCCGTACACTGAGTAAGAAAGAAAATGCATAGATATAATTTTTATTGGGCAGCTAAATATTTCCTGATTAGCCTTCAAAAACCTTTCTCTGAATGCGTTCAAGTTGTATGACGCTGCGTTTACTACGTGTGTTCCATGAAACCTATTCAAGTTTTACTGGCATGGAAGCGTTCTATGAGAGATGTTTAATACTGGACGGCACGTCATCAAATTCCTTTTAGAAGAAATCGATAATTTCTTAAGCCCATCGAAAAAACGCGGATGTGGCTCTTCATTTAGACAGTTTATTCTGCACGGGGACACAAAAGTGATAAGTATATACGACCTGAAATATGCTACTGTTTTCCCGTGGATGGGTACGTCCTTTATGAATGTTTTCTTATATTTCGGCGGAAACATTTTTCGGTTTTTACATTATATTCTTATGTGTACATTGATTACCAGCGCACATTCTTTACAATTACCATCTACGCGATCAACTGAAGCAGCGACTTGTTTAAGTACAAGGCGAGTGATTCGGCAGTAGACGGATGTTTACGCCACAATGAACAGATCACAAAGTACGTGAGGCAATCGGTGCTGCCACCTATGCCTCCACCAACCGCTGTGCCGTCTGCACTGTTGAAAGGAGCAAACCTCAGTCCTGTTTCTTACATGAAAGCCGGCGTGCCGCTAAGGGACTGAGTGGAGAGGCGGCCATGGCAAGTGACAGAATTGGTTTGGTAGTCTTGGTCCCCTGGGTGTGCACGGGTAGTCAGGCCGGGTTCTCGGTTGGGAGCGTGTCCGCCGTCGCCTGCGGACACGCCCACCATCGGCCCGACGCTTCTTGGGATAGAACTTTCGACTCGCACTAAGCCAAAGTCGTTCGAGCTGCTCCCAAACTCCTACCGCAACATTTAGGCATGAAAAACGTTCAGCTTCCCTTGTCGGCGACCTTCAAATGGCCTTGAGCCAAAAGCCACAGCCATTATCCGGGCAATCGAACGAAAATATCCGGGCATCTTTGCGAGAACAAAACGGGGTCATCCAGGCAAACAATCAAAACTTGAGAAAATGCTGTCTCTGGCCCCCGACCCTTTGTACAGGGCCTATCACATAGGCTAGTTACTGCCCAAGCAATTTACGATAAAACATTGCTTTCGAGCTCTTCCTAATGCTTGTTCACAATATCACTCAAGCAGAAACTTCTAGTACGGTGAAGCTTTATTTGTTATTTCCAATAGCAACGTCAAAAAGGAGATACAGGACACTTGATTGTCAGGTTTTGGCGAGGAGACATGGTTGCTTGTGCTCTTTTGAACGCCAGTGGTCCGTGAGTTCCGTGGTGCGGGTTTTGGGCAGCCTCGAGTGATGGCGCCATGCTGTGTGGCGCCTCCTTCAGTTGCTTTTCTCCTTCTAGCTGGGCAGAGTTCTCTGTCTCTCTGGCGTCTTCAGCTGCTTGACGTGCCGCCTTCAGCCGGTTTTCTTCTAGCTAGGCAGCACCCATATAGAACAGTGCACATAGTGGCGTGGTGCGGTATGGTGCGGTGTGGTGTTGTGGCGTGTGCCGTTGCGAACATGCCCTACAGACATTTTAAGTATGTCCCTAGTATCATCTCCAACCAATCTGCTTTGCCTGTAGCCATTTCATGCTTACATCACTCACATCTACTCTCGATTACGGGTGGACCAGCCGTTTTTAAAATCGCCTAATCGCGAGTTTAGGGCGAGTCTTGCGTATTATTTTTTGTGCATTCTGCAAGCGCAGCGTTTATCGCGCGTATGGCCATTTGTATTTCCTTTGCACACTAGTTTATTACTCTTTTACGAGCAAGCGTACATGCTTCCGCAGTGAAATCGGTGAGGTTTGAGTCGGAGGCGGCCGTGCTGGAAAAGAAAAGTGAGCGCCGGAGGAGGATCGCACCTGGAGGTGGAGAGGAGGAGCACGTCCGGAAGGTATGGAGAAACGCGCGGTAAAGGGGAGAGGAGAACGGAGGCGGAGCGTCGCGGGACTAGTGTGCGACTGAGTTCACCTCCTTTGGCAGTCGCTACGAGCTCTGTGTGCGCTACGGGCGTAGCAGGTTCGTATGACGATCAAGAGGCCGAGCGCAAAGAGCAGCAACGCAAGCGGCGTCAGGCCGAGCCCGTGTCGACCGACCTCGAAGTCGTCGGCAAGCGCCGAGCACGAGCTGAAAAAGACCGGCAAGGGGCGCGAGCTTGTCATGCCCAGTAAACACCCGAACAACGTGCTAGGTGACTTGTGACAATGCGGGTGTGTCGGGCAAGACGGCATAGCTTAGACACTCGGGAACGGCACCTTTGTACGCCTGTGCATTACTCGCTTTCACTATGTGAAACGTCCCAATTTTATTATTTTTTTTAGCGGTGGACGAGCATGAATTCTTTCGACCCCGAGAGGTTTAATAAGTATTGAATCGAATACGCACAGTGAAGCGCAGACGGATATATCTACAGTAGGAAAATTAATTTAAGTGTAACAAGGCGCCGCGCTGCACAGTATAGTGAAAAAAAAACTTGATTATCATACACAAAGGATCAGTTTTAGAAGATAAGTACTTTCACTAGAAAAAACTATGCCAAAGATCTAATGCCACGCCTAGTGCCTGGTAAAAAGAAGCATTTCAAAAATAAATGGCTGATGTATACCTATAGTCTTTCAAACGCGGTAAATAACAGATTGCTGAAAAAATATTGGAGTATGGCCAAGCGAAAGGAAAAGTTGCCGAAGTACTTTTCTTGTGTCGCAAGCTCGTATACACGGGACGCTGCTGTAACAATATCACTGGTTGTAGTGTAAAAGAGTGTTACATGAGTACACATACATGAAAACTAAATAACAGGCTACAAGCAAGATTCATGGTTGTCACGTACACTTCTGCCGCAGAGTTGAAAATAATAGTTGTCGTGCCCATTTTGAACCTGCATAGCTTCGTGAATATTGTGGCTGTTTCACTTCTGACAACTTGCGATACTTTGTTTAGTAGACAAAGAACAGTAGTGAGCGTTACCAGTTAGTTCTGTCGAAATATTTGGTTAGATTGAAGTATTCTAGCCGGGGGGTGAAATGCGAAAACAACCATGTACTTAGATTTAGGCGCACGTTAAGGAAACCGGGGTGGTCCAAGTTATTCCGCAGTCGCCCACTACGGCGTACCTCATAATCAGATCATGGTTCTGGCATGCAAAACCCTACAGTTTACGTATTCTACTCGCGTGACAATATTTACGTCCACCCGTAAAAGATATAAACGAAAGGCTCATGGGAAATCGGCCCTCACCGCGTGATACGGAAGCGTTAAGTTCTAGTTGCTGAGTGCATGGCGTGTATGGGAGAGCGTACACCGGAGATGTATACCGGCAGGCACCAGCCGAATGCCGAGCCCCGAGCTCCTCATCCCTAGCGCAGAGCTCATCAAACCGTACCCATCCAGCTAGAGCCCTGCGCATGAGCCTGGTTGGACCTGGGCTTTCGGGTAAGCCCGAGCCCGTTCATTGCTCTAGCCGGAAATATATACTGACTCTCTTTAGCTATTGAGATGCAGCTCAAACACATTCTGAAACGTAAAACCTTTAAGGGACACTGAAGGAAAATACTACATATGTTCAATCGGAAACAACTTGGATTGAAAACTGTTTTCGTTAATTTCCTAATGAAAGTTCGATTAGATTAGAAGGTGAAGAAGAAAGGACGCCATAGTGACGCCACGTATTTCAAGGTGCATTTTCGGGCTTACGCTGCGTAGGTTCAGCAAAAGTTACGGAAAGTCAACATGTCCGATCGTTGGCACCCTTAAAACACAATGTAATCGATCTTTATCGCTAAGGAATTACGTAGGCCCTAGAAAAGGCTGTCAAAATGCACGACATCACAGCGAGCTGGCGCGGGAAATACAAGGAGGCGTCGCCGCCCCCCTTTTCTGATCGCGCTTTTTCTGGTTTACTAGGCTTGTTATCGTGGTAGGGGTAATGTTTTCGATATTCTAAAATGGTAATTTGCTGATGCAGAAGAATTTATTTTTTCTGTTTAGTGTTCTCGTTAACTAACACTCTACACAGTTACATTTTCGCTGGCTATATGCAGTAGGGTAACCTAATTACTTTATTCAGTAACATGCACACGCCTGTTTTCATGCTTGCGCTTCTTTTTGAGAGGTTCATACACGTCTTGCCGTAAGCAGGGCGTCCACGTGCCTTCCTCACACACCCCGCACGGACGTCACGGTTGAGCGCAGTGAAAATTCAGGGGATGCTGCGCCGACAACGATACAGCCTCGCAAAGGCACGCACGGCACCGTTCTCGGAAGCGCAATACGTCGAGTCTGTGTGCGTCTGGCACATTCGTCAACGGGATATGCCGTGCCAGTGTGCGCTCAGTCGTGCACGCTTCGTACGTCGGCCATTGTCGTCTCACTGCCACTCTTGGCTACGAGCAAGCAAACGGCGCAAACAATGCATATCGAAAGTCTCTCCTTACCATCATGCTACTCGACACATCCAAAACCAGAACAATTTTTTGAGGTGCGTCTGCGCTTTCTTGCCATTCTGTAAAGGTGACGTCGAGGCGCTTGAGGGGGTTCGGCCCTGCTAACCTGGAAGTAAGGTTTGAAAGAGCACATATCAGCTTGGGCCAGCCAGGACGCAAAACTCGAGATAACACAGCAGCATGGAAGCGTTACAACAGAGGTTAACGAAGTGCTCGCGACCTTCAAAATGAATCGTTATGCAGGTCATTGCGTTGTAGAGGTCGCGTGTCGGTCCGCTCGCAGCAGTGTAGGCGAAGCACATTCAAGAATATTTTTATTTAATGCGCATTCAAGGGCGCCTTAGCGAAATTGATCTCTGCTTTATTGTGCCTCCTTTGTCTGGCAGAATTTGTTGCACTGAAATTCATGGCATGCTCCCTGGCGAAACGGAGTGCTACGGGACCTAATGTTGCACATCGTCAACCGCTACTATCGCCTCCCTTGTGGTCAAAATTTTTTGGTTCGCTTACAGCATCTTAATCACTGTCGCCTTCGCCGATATTTTCGTCTTTTCCGTCTTAGATGGTTTTCAAGACGTCGTCGGTCGTCACTTACGTTTCCATGATCACGACATCATCTACTGCCACAGATTTGTCAGCCGTCACAGTGTTGATTCGCTACACGAACATCGTATGAGTGGAGTGATTTTTGGAGTAGTGCAGCAGGACTACTCCGCATATTGCCATGGTCGTCAAGTGCGCTGCCGTTAGCGATAACTCAGAGCGCACCTTGGCGACCTCTTCTGGGGGTAGTGGCGACACCGCTATGTCGCAGTCATTGCAAGGCAACAAATCTTGTCGGCGGGAATGCCTAAATTGCTTCCTCTAACAGACATATTTGTTGTAGTGCGATAAGTTGCTTAGGCGCTCGCAATGGACGCAAGAGATAAGAATTCACCCGTGATACAGTGAATCCTACTGTATACAGGTACTTTGTATTTTACTGTAGATGCATTTGTTCTTGAGGCGTTGAGCTGTATACCGGCCGCATCTTCAAAGTAGTTGGGCATGCATTGGTCTTAGGTGCACATTCTGCCCTCGGGAAACGAGCATGATGCAGCGCTTCTATATTTGCGTAAAGTGTCCCAGATAAAGCGGGCCAAGCTAATTGAAATAGAGAAGGGTGCGGGGGTGTAGTTTGAGATAGGACAATGGATCAGCGATTGTTTTGTTAGCAGTTGCCTCGCGCACATTGGTGAACTTTCCAGTTTCGTTTAGCTAACGATTCCGAAATTATATTTTTCTTGCATAATTCCATGAGCTGGAAAGCTAATTTTTGCGTAGTACTCGAAAACGTCATATTTGCAGTTCGATGCATTGTTCTCAGTTTATTTTTTGCGACGTTAAAAGTTGTGGTGCGGTACCAAGGTATCCATTGAGCAGTGTTGATTCATTCAAATAAATTTTCGAGAGCGCTCCAGTCACGGGCGCGAAACCCGTGGGCACGCCGTCACTTCCCATTGTTTGTCGTGTTTTGTGTAAGAACATTCTAACACCAAAAAAAAAAACATGACTAGGGAAACTATAGCGAGTTGGAAAACCACTGAACATGCATGACATTTTCGATTGGGAGCACAAATGTCTAGGACTCAACATTCACTGCCCAACGGTGCAAAGCCACAGAAACCTGCCTCGCAGTCGCGCCCCTGTTGTCTTTCGTGTAATATGCCTCGACAGATTGCCGCGCAGGTTGATCTGCGTGTCTAGAAAGAATCCTGGCTTCGTCCAAGCTTGGGCGAGCAGCCACACTCTCGATAACGGCGAAGCAAACAGGAAGTATGCGTACCTTACACTAAAATAAGCACTTCACAGTTACCGCTAAGTGTCGGACATGCGGCAATAATGAAGCAAAGCTTTATTTACCTCTTCCTTTCGACCTTCGTGCCAACATAGACATGCCGTAAGTTATAAATTACAAAAAAATACGGAGACCAAAGATGTAAAGCACAACACATCCCTTTTATCGGTTACATTAAGCGAAGTGCTAGAGAACAGTACATTGAAATGCAGCCCATGGTATGTACCATGTGTCTACGGTTACGGGTAATTTTTTTTTCTTGTTCTGTAGCCGTCAGAATCTTGCGAGGGGGGCACCATTCATAAATGGCAGTGTCTTATATAGCCACTTTTATGTAGACGCACAATAAAGTTAATGGACGTGATGTTATTGTCCTGTATGATAGGTTAGTAATTCACAATATCTTCTTCTAGTAGTTTGGTAAACGTAACTTTTTGCTACAGCCGGGAAACTCAATGCTGATGACATCCGCGCGTATGAATTGCCTATTACTATGCGAATGCGTCCTAAGTCAGGTGAGTGACGTGCCAGCAAATCCAACATCCAACAGCGTCAAACGCTACCTTCGATCGGGGCCCATTAGATACTTGCGATAGCTAAAGGATGCCGGATCTATGGTCCGCGATGCGCTCGAAAGCAATACCATAGCGGTTAGAAACGGGCACTGAAGCGCAGGAAAATGGCCCATAAAGCATTGAATTATTTTAAGCCGAAAGCCTTGTACGTCTCATTGGAAGGTGTCCTTAAAGACCTTGTGGCCTGGAACTGTTCATCCACGACATTACAAGAAATTTGGAGGACGCTTAAGCTTCGCCTTTAGTGCGATACTATTCAAAGATCCCCGGCAACTGCAACTTATGCAACCGTAATGTCCACCGGGAAACGCTGGTGGCGTTTCCCGCTGAACATTACTACATTAATATTCGACGGCGTCTTTTTCGCGTCTCCTAGGTGGTCGCTAAGGGCACCCAGAAATGTTTGCTGCGAGATCTATGCCTGTGTCAGAACCAAGAGAGCATGAAGCTTTCGAAGTGTTTGCGTAGACGTTGCTGACTTGCGCCGATGATTGGCGTTGTTTGCTGCAAAGCGCTGGCGCTCCATGGAGTTCGGCTTTTCGCTTCTACGCTTCTTCGGAAGTCTGCCTAAATATCTCTGGCGGTCTCGACAACAGTCCCATTCATGCGACAAATTTGATCGTAAGTACTTCAATGAATGCGCGCTGCTTGGCATGTTTGACGTATTAATGCGTTAAGCTGTTTTGTTTGACCAGGCCTTTTGCATGATTCGTGCGCGCCACGCTCGAGAGACGTCATACTTCCATTTCAGCGCATAGCTTGTGGTGATTGGTCCGTTCATGCGTTTGTGTCTTCTATGCATGCGTTGTGGGCGCTCTGTGCGTGCAACATTTGAGCGCGTCGCGCTGTGCTGTAGATGCGCCACACAACCACCAAGAAAGCCGGTGGAGATGTAGTAGTACTCGAGTGCTCAAAATCTGAAGGTGCGCTTAAGTTACATTTTTCATTTGCTAGTCAGCGCTTTATCTTTAACGTAAGGCTAATACCAGCCTACAGCAATATTTATTACATGTTTGCAGTGTTGCCGTGATTGAGCAGATTTCACGAAACCCATCAAGATTCCTCATTGTGAAAGAAGCGTACCAATACGAAGCGCTAAGTCTGTCAAAAGGTCCAAAAGGCACGCACTCTTTAAAGTCGTCGCTCTTTAAGATGACGTCAAGGACAGACGCACCGCCGCACATATTGTTTTGCTTTGTCGGAGCAGCACTGTTGTGCAGACGTCGATTTTGATTTGTTGATTCACAAAAATAGGAAAGCTGTAAGGGAAAAAAAACAGGACAGGATCAGGGACTGTCACCGAAATTGTCATCGATATTTCTGCCTCCAGTGACAGCTATCGCAACAAGAGTGGCTGAAACAACACCCTTTCTGAGCAGAAATGAGCGAAGAGTAAATTTAATGAATATTTCTCAAATCGCCGCACCTAACGGAGTCCTCAGTAGGCTCCGACAAAACCGGATATAGCCTCACACTTACCTGCCTCACTGCTTTTAGCCAATTGCGAGCGATCGCAAAGCCTCGTCATTGAAAAGGAAGCGCCTCAAGCCTGACGCTGTGCCGTCTGTTTTCTCGAGGAAGCGCAAGCAACAAGACCTCAGTTGTGTGTTTGAAAAGAGAAGGCGAATATGCGTGCTTCTGTTATCGCAAATACCAGAGACCAGCGGAGCTGGGCGAAGGCCAGTAAATTATTCCCAAACCGAACGCAAGACACACGAACGCAAGCAACGCGTCACTACGGCGTCCGCCAAAGGTGTCTACTATGGCGTCCGCAATTCGCGTGGCCAATGCCGCAGTATACGCCGCGGCTGTCTCCACTCTGTACGGTGCGGCGGGCGAGGAGGACATTGAGGTACCCCAGCAACCGTTTATTTATTCAGTATGTGGGAAAATCAAGGTCATTTTTTCAATGATCTTTACAGAAAGAATGCTGAGCAGGGGTGCTATGCAGGATGCGCCGAGTTCGGCGAAACTCGGGATCTTCACGAGCTCTGGCGACACCCCAAGATGAAAGCACGAATGGTACCGACACGCAGTTTATCTTTCGACAAGCCTCCAGTTTCATTGGTTTATCTAGATTCACTCTGGGTGGCTATCATTCCTTGGGCGTTGCCTTCTGGGCGGTCGACAAACTGGGGCTCACGTGATCATACAGTCGGTGCATGGTCGCGCCTTCTTTCACTTGTTTGTCGTTCCACCGAGTGCATTACACGCACAAGCGAGTTATAAAACAAATGCATTTGATACAATATTATTAGTTAGTTTAACGTGGTTTAAAAGCATTTTAAAGCTTACAAGATGTACACTGAATGTGTATTCGACTAATTTGTAATTTAGTACGCTTCGCATTATACCACGAGGGAACGCTGTGGTGGCGTCATCACATACATTCATCGGGCGAGCATGGCGGCTAAACATCGAAGAAGCCCAGTGTAAACAAGCTCGTACAACGAGCTTGCAGTGCGCGACGTAGTGATCAGGCTCGACGATGACCACTATTTCTCGGATAAGTCTGTTCCTCCGTGAGCAATCTTTCCGTGCACCCCGAAAGACTGCGAATAGCTTAGGCGATTTTACAGATCGCCACGAGTACCTACTGTTCACGGCACAATCCCGAACAAACAACTCATCCGGTGCTGCTTCTGTGAGTGCGCTGAGTTCCTCCACTCTGCGTGACTGCGAGCGTCACGAATATTGCATAGTGCGTGCAAAAGGAAGACAGTCGATATAGCTACGATGCGACAAGGAGGTGGTGCCGACGATGGATCTCGCAACCAACACAGTGACGGAGGCATCGACAAACTGCAGATAAGTATATTTCTACTGTTTCATATTTAGCATAATAATAGTGCACGGATTAAGTCACTTTCGTAGTAACGAACTGAATGTCCAGCAGTTTAAAAAAGGCATTGAGAGCCAATGAGTGTTCGTGCTTTTACATGTACGTGGGCCCGCGAAAATATGGAAAAGATAAAGGTAACCTTTCCTAACTTCGTGATATAACAGAAATTCATCAGTGACATTCAGCCCGCAGAATCTATGGAAGAGATCTTTATCCAGGTGAAATATCAATAACAGATACTGATATAAAGCAGGAAACTTATACAAAAATTTCATGGGTTGAACAGCAGATGGGAGACATTCCCGAATCGTGATCGCCACGTTACCGACATCCTTGAAAAATGTTTAGAATCGTTGCATTCTACCGGTTGTGCAATATGGGACATAAACCTGGAGGTTAACAAGGAAACTTGAGAAGTCGAGGACTGTGCAGAAAGCGAAGTAACAAAAATTGTTGGAGATAGCATTAAGGCAGGAAGACAGTGGTGTAGTAAACCGTGGCAACTGATATGCTAGTTGAGATTAAGAAGAAAAAATTGAATCAGTGGGCAGGCCATGCACGTCTTCAATCATCATCATCATCATCAGCCTGATTACGCCCACTGCAGGGCAAAGGCCTCTCCCATACTTCTCCAACTACCCCGGTCATGTACTAATTGTGGCCATGTTGACCCTCCAAACTTCCTAATCTCATCTGCCCACCTAACTTTCTGTCGCCCCCTGCTACGCTTCCCTTCCCTAGGAATCCAGTCCGTAACCCTTAATGACCATCGGTTATCTTCCCTCCTCATTACATGTCCTGCCCATGCCCATTTCTTTTTCTTGATTTCAACTAAGATGTCATTAACGCGCGTTTGTTCCCTCACCCAATCTGCTCTTTTCTTATCCCTTAACGTTACACCTATCATTCTTCTTTCCATAGCTCGTTGCGTCGTCCTCAATTTAAGTAGAACCCTTTTCGTAAGCCTCCAGGTTTCTGCCCCGTACGTGAGTACTGGTAAGACACAGCTGTTATACACTTTTCTCTTGAGGGATAATGGCAACCTGCTGTTCATGATCTGCGAATGCCTGCCAAACGCACCCCAGCCCATTCTTATTCTTCTGATTACTTCACTCTCATGATCTGGATCAGCAGTCACTACCTGTCCTAAGTAGATGTATTCTCTTACCACTTCCAGTGCCTCACTACCTATCGTAAACTGCTGTTCCCTTCCGAGACTGTTAAACATTACTTTAGTTTTCTGCAGATTCATTTTTAGTCCCACCCTTCTGCTCTGCCTCTCCAGATCAGTGAGCATGCATTGCAGTTGGTCCCCTGAGTTACTAAGCAAGGCAATATCATCAGCGAAGCGCAAGTTACTAAGGTATTCTCCATTTACTCTTATCCCCAATTCTTCCCAATCCAGGTCTCTGAATACCTCCTGTAAACACGCTGTGAATAGCATTGGAGAGATCGTATCTCCCTGCCTGACGCCTTTCTTTATTGGGATTTTATTGCTTTCTTTATGGAGGAGTACAGTGGCTGTGGAGCCGCTATAGATATCTTTCAGTATTTTTACATACGGCTCGTCTACACCCTGATTCCGCAATGCCTCCATGACTGCTGAGGTTTCGACTGAATCAAACGCTTTCTCGTAATCAATGAAAGCTATATATAATGGTTGGTTATATTCCGCACATTTCTCTATCACCTGATTGATAGTGTGAATATGATCTATTGTTGAGTAGCCTTTACGGAATCCTGCCTGGTCCTTTGGTTGACGGAAGTCTAAGGTGTTCCGGATTCTATTTGCAATTACCTTAGTAAATACTTTGTAGGCAACGGACAGTAAGCTGATCGGTCTATAATTTTTCAAGTCTTTGGCGTCGCCTTTCTTATGGATTAGGATTATGTTAGCGTTCTTCCAAGATTCCGGTACGCTCGAGGTCTTGAGGCATTGTGTATACAGGGTGGCCAGTTTTTCTAGAACAATCTGCCCACCATCCTTCAGCAAATCTCCTGTTACCTGATCCTCCCCAGCTGCCTTCCCCCTTTGTATAGCTCCCAAGGCTTTCTTTACTTCTTCCGGCGTTACTTCTGGGATATCGAATTCCTCTAGATTATTCTCTGTTCCATTATCATCGTGGGTGCCACTCGTACTGTATAAATCTCTATAGAACTCCTCAGCCACTTGAACTATCTCATCCATATTAGTAATGATATTGCCGGCTTTGTCTCTTAGCGCATACATCTGATTCTTGCCAATTCCTAGTTTCTTCTTCACTGCTTTTAGGCTTCCTCCGTTCCTGAGAGCTTGTTCAATTCTATCCATGTTATACTTCCTTATGTCAGCTGTCTTACGCTTGTTGATTAACTTCGAAAGTTCTGCCAGTTCTATTCTAGCTGTAGGGTTAGAGGCTTTCATACATTGGCGTTTCTTGATCAGATCTTTCGTCTCCTGCGATAGCTTACTGGTATCCTGTCTAACGGAGTTACCACCGACTTCTATTGCACACTCCTTAATGATGCCCACAAGATTGTCGTTCATTGCTTCAACACTAAGGTCCTCTTCGTGACTTAAAGCCGAATACCTGTTCTGTAGCTTGATCTGGAATTCCTCTATTTTCCCTCTTAGCGCTAACTCATTGATCGGCTTCTTATGTACCAGTTTCCTCCGTTCCCTCCTCAGGTCTAGGCTAATTCGAGTTCTTACCATCCTGTGGTCACTGCAGCGCACCTTACCGAGCACGTCCACATCTTGTATGATGCCAGGGCTAGCGCAGAGTATGAAATCTATTTCATTTCTAGTCTCGCCGTTCGCGCTCCTCCATGTCCACTTTCGGTTATTCCGCTTGCGGAAGAAGGTATTCATTATCCTCATATTATTCTGTTCTGCAAACTCTACTAATACCTCCCCCCTGCTATTCCTAGTGCCTATGCCATATTCCCCCACTGCCTTGTCTCCAGCATGCTTCTTGCCTACCTTGGCATTGAAATCGCCCATCAGTATAGTGTATTTTGTTTTCACTCTACCCATCGCCGATTCCACGTCTTCGTAGAAGCTTTCGACTTCCTGGTCATCATGACTGGATGTAGGGGCGTAGACCTGTACAACCTTCATTTTGTACCTGTTACTAAGTTTCACAACAAGACATGCCACCCTCTCGTTAATGCTATAGAATTCCTGTATGTTGCCAGCCATATTCTTATTAATCAGGAATCCGACTCCTAGTTCTCGTCTCTCCGCTAAGCCCCGGTAGCACAGGACGTGCCCGCTCCTTAACACTGTATATGCTTCTTTTGGCCTCCTAACTTCACTGAGCCCTATTATATCCCATTTACTGCCCTCTAATTCTTCCAATAGCACTGCTAGACTCGCCTCACTAGATAATGTTCTTGCGTTAAACGTTGCCAGGTTCATATTCCAATGGCGGCCTGTCCGTCTTCAATCACTTGTTGCCAATTTATAACAGGTGATTACATAAGCGTGACAGAATGGATGTCAAGGAGAGAGAACTGCAGCCGAGGATGGTAGAAAATTGCGTAATGGGACAAAAATATGATGTTTGTAGGCATAGGATGCAATCAGCTCGCATAAGACGGGATTGTAGGGAGCGCCATTGATTCTGCAGTGGACAAAAATAGGTTGGTGGTGCTGACAGTAGAGACTCGTGAAAGTTTGAGGACACAGCTGTTGGCATACTAATAAACATTACAATTGGCTCTGAAAAAAACAACTCGTTATGAAAAATAAAGCAATGTTGTCCCGACAAATTGTTTTATTATGCATACACTAAAGGCTTCCACAGTTAAGGGCAGTTAGTGCCAATAGTGCAATGAGCATTTTTATTTGTAAATAATGGTTTATATGCGGTTGACTCATTCCAACAATCAAGTTTTTTTGCAGCAAAACATTCTGCTGCTGGAGGCACTCAACCACCTGGTGGCAGTAGCCGAGCGCCAGGCACGTGCTCTTGAGAGTGTGGCAAGGTCCAGAGGGCTGCTCTGCAACAGTAGGATCAGTGCACTCACTGCTTTCCAGTCGAGCCCCCAGAACACACCTTATAAGGGGGCTTTCAGTTTATTATTTTGTTTATTATTCAAGAGCATGAATAAAATTATTGCAGTAAACATTGTGCTGTGCATATTGGGACACTTGTAACATGCACTTGATGTCTCTTCAAAATGGTCAAACACGTAAGACAACCTGGACCGTGTATATGAAAAAGACACTAATGCAGCATATACGTCATTGTGCTGTTTGTTCTTTCTATGTGCAAGAATACAGTGGGTGTTGATTAGCCACAAGATGAACGGTGTGTGTATTTCACAATGAAAAGACAGGAAACGGCATGACCTTAATATTGCTATCACCTATAGACTGTGCACGTGAATGCAACACTCCCCGATTTAAACATGCCATTACATGCATGTTCGATACCACATTTTCTTTAACAATGTCATATAGTTGCATGTACTAATTTTCACACAGCTTAAGCGCATGCATAGCTCACTTGTGATGTATCCATTTCATAGGCCAAATAATTGTACACTTTGTCCTTTTGTGTTGTATGAAAAGCGGCATCCGCTAGTCGGATATAACTTCAGAAGACAGGAGAGGCCCCGCCCAGATGACCAAAGCACAGCAGCCGATTGCCTCCACGTCTAAAGAAATAGTCCCTCTCCAATGAGTGGGTATTAGTGCGTCCAGCGGCACGACGTCAGTGTAGAGTGTGTGCCCATTGGTGCAGGCTTGTGTTCACCTGCCATTGAAATGCAGATTCTGCGGCCTCCTAAAGTTGTATCCGACTATAGAATCACGTAATGCCTTGCACTGGTTGCATAGACTTTAGCAACTTGAGAGCACACAATGATCAGGAACAGAAATCTATAAAGGCACCCAAGCAAAGCTGGCTGGCCACACTTCCATTATGAGGGGCTGTAAACGGTTCTCGCCAAATATTCCCATGGCTTCCTTGAAAAAGAGGTGGTGTTTGGCACTTTAGAATCAAAAACAGATTACAGTGAATGTTGTGTACCACGTTAAAACAAACAGCTTGGTTATCTGCACAGCATGTAATGAAAGCTTGTGCTTCACATAGGAAACAAAGTGCTCTGTCCAGTACAATTGTCGAGTTCGCTGTGGCACCTATTATGTCATCACTGTCAACATACAAATTTTCAAAGGCCATTCATTTCACCATTTTTGTATGATGGTTGTTTCAATTAGTGCTTGTATTACATGAGCAGGTGGATTTGAAAGCAAAGCTTTGTTTGCAAACCTTCAGATTTCCATAATTGGGTGGCAAGGCACTGGCATGGTGTCAAATAGCTCACACTTCCTTGGTCCTGCACCAAAGAGGCCCAATGCTCTATTTGAAGTTGGATCGCGCAACAATTCGACGGCACACAAAGAAGAGTAACACACACAGCAGAGCGTTCTGCTGTGTGTATTTCTCTTCTTTGTGTCCCGTTGAATTGTGGTGCAATTCAGCTTCAAGCTTCTATACGGATACAATGAGTCTTCAACCTCACCAATGATCTAGTTATTAAGCCACAATGGCACATATCTTTGAAATGTCCCAACACGAATTAGCTCTGCAACAAATCACCGCAAGCATAAATTTTTGCTGCACAGGTGTATGCACGTGCCATATTCTGTACCACTAAACTCGCAGGAATCAAAGGGGCAAGCATTAACAAGCCTTACTGCTGCCGTTACCATCATCATGACACCAATAGAAAGAGAGTGCTGCGTTTCAGTAAAGGGAGTGCCGGAAGGAAAGGCGTGACAGCGAGGCTTGAGGCTTACTATAAAAATAGCATTTACAAGACATGTTCAATGCCAAAATATGCTGTATATCGCTCATCCTACTTTGGCATTGCGGCAAGCTTTTACAGGTTTGAGCATGTCACAGTTCGTGTAATCATTGCTCTAAAGCTGTACAAAAGGTCTATTCACTGTGCAATCTTTATTTTTATCATGGCGGGTTAAAGACCCACTTTTCATGGGCATCTGCACCACATTTCTCCCGATATGTAATTTTGCCTTGGTGGTTCACGACATCTTCAAGCACACCGAGTTCTGCAGAGCATTGAATCTGCATTGTTCTACTGCTGAAGAATTAGAGCCCCATTATGAGACGAAAATATACGATTTGTCCACACAGAATAACGCTGCCCCCCTCAAAAGAAAATACACTGAACCACTGGCACAAGCACCAACAGTGAACACAGCAAAGACTCTGAAGTATTTTCTTCATGCAAGCCAGCACACTAAGATTCTCAATGCATTTTCATTTTGCCGTAAATGCATAGGCACAACCGTCTTGGCGTGACATCCGTATCTCGCACTGCAACGAATTGTGCAATGCCTTGCTGTTTCATAGTGCGGCCGATAGATGACGCATAACCAAAATTCAGCATTATGCATACTAAGTAACTTGTACTAAGTAGTCTCATAAAAAAAAAACAAGTTCTTTATGAGATTAGCATTCACAGGGTACTTCACACAATTTATGATATGCATTTATCTATTTATACTTCATTAACCTCTCAGCAGCAACCAGCGAAAAAGTCAGTATCATAGGTTGCCGCGTGTGTGACGTCGGTAATGCAAAATTTAAGTCGGCTACACAGAAGTGACAACTTTGGCAATATGGTGCGTCTAGAAATTGCTTCAATGCTAATCACAGTAACGCTGACATTGAAGGCACCTTAATTCCTACGTACGTTCCGTCGACACACCCGACTACGTTCGTAATGTTTCCGCGAAATAAGAAGCGTTCTTTTATAAATGCCCGCTCAGCCGCAGTCTTCGGGAAAGCCAGCCACCGCTTCCGCACTGCCGCATCAATAAGCGCATCAGACATCTCTGACACCAAGGCTCACAGTAGTTAGATGACGTCCAATGTAACGCTCGGCACCGACGCTCCCCTGAAAACTCCGAGTCCCGTAGAAACGGAGGGCGCAGACGACTTGCTCTTCAACGGTGAGCGAATGAAGCCCGCCACGCTGTCTCCACAGACGAGAGTCTTCGCCTAGCTCGTCACACAGCCAGCGCACTGACGTCTTCGACAGGCCAAAATGACGCTGAAACTCCACGGCGGTCATGTACGCGAACGGGTCCAGACGGTCATACTGACGCTTGCTGCCGCTGGCTGCAATAACACAGGCTGCTGCTGCCGCCGCCATATTCCCGAGTTGAACTCGGAGGGGGTTTCGCGATGTCCGAGTTTAGCACGAGTTCGCCTGTCAATCAAAGCCAGAGGTCACGCCCCGCGCGAGGCATGTAACTCTTGTGCGCACACCCACCATGGTTGGGCCACGCCCAACTTATCTTTCGGCAACAGCGACGCGGTGCCGAGCTGAGAGGCATCAACAATGTTCACCACCGACCTAAAACACGCACAACACACTGTCATCGGTGATGTAGTACCGTGCACTACTATCAAAAACAAAGCGTTGACTGTCGCTGGCTTATGCATATATCTTCTTGGGCTGAGATGGCCCCACAGCACGGTTTCATTGCCTGCATTGTGGCGACGTAGCGCACAGTAAATAATTATCGGCACGTCACTGTAGCTGCTTGAAAGGCGTCGATGCGCCGAGGGTGACGAGGATGCTGAGGAGTGCGTATCGCAGTAATCGTTTGAGATGGCTGCTCTGTCGTCGGTGATGTATCGGAGCCACAGCATCGTAAACACGATCAGCGTCCGAGAATCGCTCGCTCTTCTAGACCCAGTGCAATGGCATTTCTTCATCACAAGCACTGCGCACTCAACAGTTACAACACCTTCCTCAGTTCGAAGTCTCATTTCATAACGGCACACAAGAGCCCTCACCTGCCAAAATGCGATTGCTGCGGTGTCGTTACGATATCCTTCTGCGATCGCTGCTGGCTCCAGCATAAGTAATCCGCAAGCACCTTGGTGGGCACAAAACACTCATATGCTGCGTACATGCGCGTACTTTCACTGGGCAAGCGATGACAAGCGATGAATTGTGTCGATGGGAAGCACGCACTTCTTCGCAATGCATCGCCGAGGTTTCGCGCACAAAGATAAACTTGTACATTTTGACTAAACGGCGTCACTACGGGCACTACGGACCGCCATTTTTGAGCGACAGCCGTTGCTCCCGTATTTATGACTAGTGTGTCGTTTTTAGTTGGTAAAGCGGGGGCCCTAAGGCGTCTGCGATGAACAGCCGTACCACGGCGCTGCGTTTCTATTCCCCTAATACAGAAAGAGTGGTGAACACTGACATTATTGAGAATAGCACTGTGGCGCCCCTAGGCGACTTCTCACCGTATGAACCGCCTCGTGCGCGCGACCTGCTTCAATGTATCCGCTTCTAAGCTTTCGCCTCACTGTCGCCACTCGCGGCAAGAAGTGCAAAATTTAATAATTTGCTCGATCTCCGTTTGTCATCAGAAATTTCTAGCATTCAAAACGAAAAACGGACAATTAAAGAAATAAAAATGTTCGTTATTTTATTTGTTGTATTATAACGTATTCGTTTGAGCGAAAGCGTAGCTGCAACAATGCGCCGCATGTACCCTGTTCGCATTCGATGGAGGATAGAAAGATAGTTGCCGAAAGATGAGGCACGCCCTTGACGCGCCCGGTAAAGGCGTGGCAAGCGGCTCACGGCAAGTGTGCAGACAGACAGCGGGACAGTCACGGTATTGCTTAGTTGCGATAATCCGTTGATAACAATACGCGGCGCTGGCGCGTTTCGTTGTGCAGCCGTCTGCGCTTGAAACGTGGAAGCAGCGTGCCGCGCAGGGTGCGCTCATGTTGTCATACGCGGCTTTTTGTCTACATATTTTTTTGCCTGCAGCCTTTGCGCGTTTCACGCTATCTCCGTTCACTGACTGCCGTCCAGCAAACTCGGGTAAAACTCGGGTGAACGAGAAACTCGGCGCATCCTGCATAGCACCCCAGAGTTCTGAGCAGTTTCTGCCAGAAGGTGCTTCACTAAGTGCCCGGTAACGTAAATCAGATTGCAGCAGAGCGGCTGGAGAAGACTAACTATATTGTACGAAAGCGTCAGATGACCCATTGAGCAAGAAAGTCTGCGTCGGCCGTCGATAGCAGCGAACCGGCTGGTAAATTTCCATTGGTTGTGACGCCATGTCTCGAGCGCGTCTAGACGGAGCAGTGCGGTCGAAAGGTGTGTGTGAAGTGATGTTAAACAGAATGGAAGAGATATGTGCAGTGCCGTAACTGTCTCTCACAGGAACACACCTCAACAGCACTGCACGGGTAAGGAGGTGTGAGGAGAAAAAGATGAAGAGGAAAGGAGAAGGCGGGAGGGGCCAACCCTCGTGTGCTCGAGTACGTGGTGTCGCAACACACCAAAAGCCGGCTGACGCAGACGCCCCTGCTGGAGTGGTAGAAAGGGAACACCTGCTGTGGCGATAAGGCGACAGGTGTTAGGTGAGGGGAGAGGCGAGTCGCGTCTGAGCTGCGATCGGAGAAGGTCACGTTGCTCCTCGCTCTGACGACTTCGCCTCGATTGCCACCACGTGTTTCGGCGTCGCACATGTTTGCGCCCGCTTAGGAGCGCGTTGCCGCGCTTTTCGCTGCTTTCGGCTTTCTTCCCGCACGCGAGAAGAGGCCTCGGCAGCACAATATGGAGTTTCGGCCACCCGGCGAGCCGCCGCCACGCGTCCGCCATCGACGCCATGCCAGCTTGAGCCGGTTGACACTCGGCCCCGCGACCCTCGATGAGCTCCGGGCAAGGGAGGACACCTCGAGCGTCGCGCCACTCGCATGCTGGGCGAGTGGCTACGTGTACGGGCCCCCTCGTTGAAGATCCCTGCAGTTCCCCCCGTGCCTACGACCGCACCGGCAGCCCCAGCGGCAACTTCGGCGCCATCCGAGAACGGCCCTTGCGTGCAGGAAACCCACGCTGAGGTGCCGCTTCCCCTCTCGGAAGACGAAGAAATGGACTTGACCAGTTCTCGGAAACGCGCCCGCGAGAGCGAGGATGACGAACCTGCCGGGCCACGCAAGCAGCCGCCGAGCGTTCCCCCCTGCACCGTCTCCGAGCTCCAACTTCCATCCGACCCTGCCACCCGTGTAACAGCCGTCGTCTCTAATGCACCGCTCCCCGTCGTTGCGCCCCAACTGTCACAGACGCCGGCTGCCGCAGACGAAAACGCCGCCGCAGTGCTCTCTGAGCGTTCAGCCCCTACTAAGCCCGGCCGAAAAAGGAAGCGACGCTACCGCCAGTTTGCCGAGGTCATCACGGATGCGTCGCAAAACGCACATGCCTCCCCTGACAATGCCGCCGACACTGTGCTCTTCCGTCCCATCGGCCGCAAAAACAACTTTTTGAAGCTGTCTAGTGACCTTATCGCCGCCCAACTTTGCCGCATTGATGGCGTCAAACACGTGCGAGTCAACTTTCGCCGTAACGTGGTTGCGGCAGACTCTGTGCCCGGTGCGGACCTGTCCCGCTTGCTGGATGTACGGGCCATCGCGGACATACCAGTGAAGGCGAAAGCTCTTGGCAAGCACTCTTGCGTCGGCGTCCTTTTCGGCGTTGACAGCTCCTTTGACAACGACACACTGAGGGACAACATAGAGGCTCCCGTTCCCGTTCTCTCCTGTTCCCGCAACGGCGCAAACGTGAGCGTCACCTTTGCCGGCAACGTCGTCCCCACGGACGTACTTCTCTTCAAGCAACGACGGCTCGTTCGACCTCGTCTGCCACGCCCACTCCAGTGCGACCGCTGCGGTGTGTACGGCCATGCCGGCGCCACTTGCTCCTACGACGCCCGTTGCCTCCGCTGCGGAGGTGGTCACGCGACAAGCGACTGCGCCGCGCAGCACCCCGCGTGCGTAAACTGCAAAGGCCGCCATGCAGCAACTGAGCCGCGCTGCCCACACTGGCAGCTCGAAAGGAAAGCAGCCATCCTGCTAGCCTCCTCCGAGCAGCCCATGACTCGGAAGAAGGCGCTCGAGCTGGCCAAAGCTCGCGTCGCGCAACCTGAGCATCGTCAGCATCAGCAGAACGTGCCCCGCCCTTCAGCGACGGTACAAGCTGGCGTGTCGTTCAGCGATGCTTTACGTGGCCGCAGCGCCGGAAACCACGCCGCCTCCCGCAGTTGCCCCTGTTGGCGACCCGAGGGACGCCCTGATCGCGGCGCTCGCCGCAGCTCTGCGGGCGCTCATGGAGACCGCCCCGCACATGGACGACACGGTGCGACAGATGTGCACCGCGGCCCTGGCCGCACAGCAGTCCCTGCCTCGTCATGGCTAGCCAAGCAGCGAAACGTCGGCCGCGCATACTGCAGTGGAATGTCCGCTCGATGCGCCGCCGGCACCCGGAGCTTTGCCAGCTTCTTCTCCTGCACGAGTACGATGTGCTCGCGTTGCAGGAGACACACGTACGCGACGGGGAGTGCAACCTTCCGGGCTTCGTCGCCTACCACAGTGCCGTCACGTGCGAACTTCAGTCTTGTGCCGACGTTCCGTGCCGCGATCCACTCCACCCACCCGGCCGCTCTCGAGCGTCTGTTTATGTGCGAGCGCGCCTTGGTCAAGCCGCCGTCTCTGTGTCCGACATCGTTCCCACCTCCGTGGAGTGCGTGGCTGTGACTGTGCGCGTTGGGGGGGTCGACACTTGTGTCGCCAGCGTGTACGTCCAGCCCGTGCAGCGATGGGATACCTCTTTCGTGGAGAGCCTCGCCGCGCGCATCGACGGTGACTGTGTTGTGTGCGGCGACTTTAACTCTCACCACACGGCATGGGGCAGCAGCCGCTGTGAGCCTAACGGCAGGAACCTGCTGAACTCTATCAACTCCTCTGGTCTGCTGATCATCAACTCCGGCAGTCCCACTTTCGTGCGTCGGAATGTGCGCGGGAGTGTGATAGACTTATCGCTGGTGAGCGAACGGTGCCATTACGAGTGGGTACGCAGCCCTGACACGCAAGGATCGGATCATTATCCGATCTCGCTTGACCCTCTCGGCCTCTGCCGCGACCGGATCCGCACCTACCGCATCACGGACTGGTCTCTCTTCAGGACGCTGTGTGCCACGCCTCCTCCTGTCAACACTGACTTCCTTTCACACATCTCAAGCTGCGTTGCCGCCGCGACCAAGTCATGTACGGTGCCCGCTGGAACGCCGGCGCCCGACATGAAACTTTTGAACTTACGCGCGGTACGTCGACGCGCCGAACGCCGCGCCATCAAAAGCGACAAGGTGGAGCACTGGACTCTTTACAACCGCCTTGACGCCGCGTGCCGTCGTCATGCCAGGCAGCGCCGCAATCAGAGCTGGCAAAGTCTCTGCCTCTCCTTGGAGGACACTCGCGATAAAGCCCGCCCCTGGCGCATCCTCGCCGCCCTGCTCAGTCCCAAGATCCCCTGCCGCCCTGCACTCTCCATCGCAGTGGCTCAGGGCTTGAGTGCCGAGCAGTTGGCCGAACTGTTCGCGGATACGTTCGCCCCGCCGTCTGTGTGCCCTGTCGCAGCCGCCGTCGAACTTCCGCCGCACAACATGGTTGAATGCCTCGCTCCTATGCGCTACTTCCCAACGAGCGCAATTATGAAGCATGTAGAAGTGTTGTGTTCTGCTGAGTTCACGATCAGCGAGTTGCGCATCGTCTTGAACAAGCACAAACGCCGCTCCGCTCCCGGTTCCGACGGCGTTACTCATCAAGTGCTCAGGAACATCGACGCAGCTCAACTTCCCTCACTTCTCGAGGTTTTCAACTCCGTCTGGCGCAGCGGCATCATCCCCGCCAACTGGAAAGAGGCGATCGTCGTTCCCATTCTGAAGCGCGGCAAGCCAGCCTCGAACATCAGCTCCTACCGCCCAGTATCGCTGACCTCGGTACCCGGCAAAACGATGGAGACGATGGCTTTGAACCGACTCGAATGGATCGCCTCCGCCCTCGACGCTCTTGCCCCGGAACAGAGTGGCTTCCGCCGACTCCGCTCGACAGCTGATTCCATCGCGGACGTTGTCGCCACTCTCGAGCACGCTGCAAGCCGCCACGAAGCCGCATACCTGGTGCTGCTCGATGTCGAACGCGCGTTTGACGGCCTCCCGCACGGCACCATCATCCAAGCGCTTCGCGAGCTGCGCATCACCGGCCGCCTACTGGACTATGTGTCGGCCTTCCTTAGCGACCGAACACTCAGAGTGCGTGTTGGCGACGCGCTCAGCACCCCCCGCAGCGTGACCGCTGGTGTTCCTCAGGGCAGTGTTCTTAGCCCCTTTCTATTCAACTTGGCGCTTGCAAGGCTCCCCGATTTCATCCCGAAGCTGACAGCCTTCGAAGTCCGCGTGGCGATTTACGCCGACGACATCGCTCTTTTCGCTTCCGGGCCCACGGACTATGGCTACCAAGTGCGGCAATCACTGCAGTCTGCTATCAACGCCGTGGACGAATACCTCACCAGCGTGGGGCTTCAGCTCTCGGCGTCTAAAACCGAGGCGCTAATGATCCACCCCCGTGCTAGCCGTGCTCGCTCCGAAGTGCCCACGCTCTCGCTGCGCGGAAGCCCCCTCCCGTGGCAGAGAAAAGTTCGCTACCTGGGCCTTCACATCGACTGCCGCCTGAACTTTAATGCGGCAACCACACAGCTCTGCAGGGACGCCAGGAAAGTGGCAGGCGCCGCACGCTCCCTGCTCGCCCGTGGCCGCGGCTGCACACCGCATCTTGCGCTCCGAGTTTATAACTCGATCGCTACTTCGCGAGCGCTCTACGCACTCCCGCTCACCAACGCCAGTGCAGCCAACTGGAGGGCCGTTGACGTCGAACACCGCACTGCAGTTCGCCAGATGTACGCGCTTCCCCGCTTCTCGCAAGTGGGGGCAACTCTCGCCGAAGCGGGAAACTGGCCGCCCTCACTTCGTGCGAGGAAACAGGCGCTTCACCACATCGAGCGCCTGCAACGGTCGCCACAGGGCCAGTCTCTCGTGTGCCGCCTCCACACCCTCGAGGGCTCGGGCATGGGTCAGCATGCCACCGACTTCAGCGCCCGCATCGCGTCTCTGCCGCAACTGCTCCCCTTGCCGCCATCGCCGCACGCCTCCCCGCTCCTTGACGTTAACACCAGCGTCCCGGGCGTCACGAGCAAGCGCCGAACAGCACTGTGTGCCATGCAACAGGAGACGGCTGCATTGCTTCACGAACACCTACGTGATCGCCTCCTGGTCTTCACTGACGGCTCTGTCTCCAGTGATGGTTCCGCTGCTGCCGCGTGCACGGCACCGGACATCCCTGCGTCGCGTCAGTGCCGCCTCCGTTTCCCTGCCTCATCAACAGTCGCCGAACTCGCGGCCATTGACCTCGCGGCTGACCTTCTTTACGAGTGCGGTGCTTCGTCTGCTGCGATCCTCACGGACTCGCGCGCGGCTCTGTACATGCTGCGGAAAGACTATGCCGGTCTCCCACTTGTGCAGCGCGTGGGATCGAAACTGCGCCATGTCGTTAATCAGGGCTGCGACTTGGTTTTGCAGTGGGTCCCCGCGCACATTGGCCTGCCCGGAAATGAAGCAGCTGACGCCCTCGCGAAGGAAGCTCTCGCAGCTCGCTTCCCCCTCGCCACCTCTGTCTCCCGCTTCGACGTGGCCAGGACGACTATCACGCGCACCCTCCGCGCGCATCACCCTGACCCACGTGTTGCGGCGGGGACACCCCCTCGCCTCCTCCCCCGCGCCGGCCTCTCCCGCTGGGACCGCTCCTTTCTTCTCCGTCTCCGCGTCGGCTGCTACAACACCGCCGCCCGAGCGCACAGACTGCGCGGAACTCGCAGCCCCGCATGTGCGGAATGCGGCGAGGATGAGACTCTCGCACATCTCCTGCTGCGATGCCCATCGTTCGACGCTGAGCGCACCGCGCTCTGTACATCCTATCGTCGTGTGGGTCTACCCTGCAACACGGAGACAGAACTACTATTTCCCGCAGCCCACGCCTCCATCGCCAAGAGAGCGTTTGCTGCCCTTCTCGACTTTTTTGTCGAAACTCAACTGAGAGCGCGGCTATAAGCCCCGCATTGCTTCTTCTTTTTCAACCCTCTTGCCTTTTTTTTTCTTTTTTTTTTCTCCGCTCTCTTTCATTCTCTCTTAATCTTTTCCTTCCCACTTCCCCTACCCTGTGCAGTGCTGTTGAGGTGTCCTCCTTTGAGAGACAGTTACGGCACTGCACTTCTCTCTTCCCTTCACCCTTATAATCACTACACACACACACACACATAGGTGAGGGGAGAGTGCATCGCCGTGCCGGTACGTCACCATATCTCTCGCTCTCGGAAGCCTGCGTTATCCGCGAGTTCCTCGTCCGCTCAAGCTCTCGCTGGTTCTAACTGATCCTCGGTAATGCCAAATGAAAACGCGCCAAGCGTCTCAACGCGCTCGCTTGCCCGCGTGGAGTTCAGGAGGACCACTCACCGGCTTTCAAATGGAAATGAATGTTTCGGTATTCAGGACCGGTATAACGTAAAACTATTCCAATTTGTTTTTATTCCAAATCGGCCATTATCCCTATCATTGATAGGCTGAAATGTCTCGTGCTCTAAAAAAATTAAAATATGGTGTTTTACGTGCCATAACCGCTTTCTGATTATGAGGCACGCCGTAGTGGAGGACTCCGGAAATTTTTACCACCTTTGGTTCTTTAACGTGCACCTAAATCTAAGTACACGGGTGTTTTCGCATTGTGTTCATCTCCATAATTCAATTAAAATTTGACGCTTCCGCTACGATGCGATCTGCCATGTGAGGTAATGATAGTGCTCAATCTTCTCAGACACTATTACCAAGATGCACAACAGCGCGTCAAGCAAACACATCCCCACGTGTGTTTTGTGTACTGCGCAGACAAACAGCAGTGATGCACGCAAGGTAACATATAACATCAACTCACGACTCTCGTGTTGTATTAAACCCTGAAGAAATTGCACACTCAAGAAATACCCACACTGTGTTGAATCCACCGATATTTTTTATCCCGTTGTTCCCACTGAAGGTGTAAGTTACGTTACAGTGCAGAATGCTGAAATGGTAGGAATTCCAGATGAGCACGTGCGCAAAAGCGATCTTAGATTGCTTAGCCGCCGTAACGTGATTTCCACTGGCATCTCCAGAAAAGGCAAGAAGCCTCTTCCCTGATTGCAATGTCGTAGAGGCAAGGTCGCTCCCCCGTTTGTGATTCGTATTCGCGAGACAATAGTTGGTACGCAGGACTACAAACTTGGCTGGCATGCTCACAACTCCGCAGAATACACTCGTAGTTCTTCGCGAAACTTAAAGAGTGCTTCAAGGCTCCTTGGCTGCAGCCATTCCGGAAGGCGCTTTCATTTCTTTGATTTTAGAGAGCAGCTCTTAGGCACCAATTCCTGAGGCGAGTGTCGGCGTCGGCGCAACCGAGTGAATGAGCACA
The DNA here is from genome assembly GCF_023375885.2 of Dermacentor andersoni. Taxonomy (NCBI): domain Eukaryota; kingdom Metazoa; phylum Arthropoda; class Arachnida; order Ixodida; family Ixodidae; genus Dermacentor; species Dermacentor andersoni. The sequence continues at coordinate 52,676,362 of NC_092821.1, forward strand.
GCGAAAGATGAAAGCGAACGCGGAGCGCAGCGCGGCATGAAATCCGCGAGGAGAAAAGCGGAGAGGAGGCTGCAGCAGAATAAATCAGACGGAAAGCGGAGGGCGGTATTACGAAAGCGTGAGGAGAAAGGCGGAGAGGAGGCTGCAGCAGAACAAATCAGGCGGAAAGGGGAGGACGGTATAGCCAAAGCGTGAGAAGAAATACTGATTGCGGCGCCGATGGCTAGGACGCGGCGCCAGAGTAATACACGTCGTCTGGGAGGTCTGTCGGCGGGTTTTCTGTAAATCACGCCCACGCGTCACCCACGAGGTGGTTCTCGTGATCTCCAGATAAGCGAGAGAGTCGGGCCAAGCATCGCTCTGTTTGCAACGTGCCGTGCTGGAAAGATCGTCCGCGCCAGCCAATATATCGCGGCATGAGAACACGTACAGAGGTGCGCTCCAATTTTCATTACAGAGTATCTTAATCGTCGGTGATATCCGTTTTTGTTTTAGGTCAGCACATCACATCCAAATTGAGGCAGTAAATACGGAAATTCTTACGTTTTTCCCGTATGGCATGAACATAATGGAGCTTTCTGTAGGGTTTTCAGGGCCAATATGGGGCGTAACTATGCAGTCTTCTCTGAAGTGGCATTTTTCATCAAGTGGACAAAGTGAGCCGTCCTTTACTTTGGCGGTAAAAAATATATTTTCTGAACATGCACTCAGCTGCACCTGTAAAAGAAAGGGACAGAAAATCGAAATGGCAATTAGTTGGGGAAGAAGGTGTACAAAGTAATTTTGTACGAGAAAAAGTAGTACTGGGAGGATATTCTGTAAGATATTCTGTAAGAGTCCACCTGGTGGACTGTCCATTTTGGCCACTGCTGATTGGCTAGGGCCGCTCGTCTCTTCCTCGCTGATACAGCTGCATCCAATCAACAGCGGCCGAAATGGTAAGTCCACTAGGTGGACTCTTACAGAATACCTCCCACCCTGTATTTTTCTGTTCATTATAAAAATATGATGTAGAGCTAGCTGGTACAAAGCCGTCAATGTTCGTGACGCAGTAAAAAAGTAAAAATAATATACCCCACTTCCTTTTGAGTGACTCGGAAGTGAAATCATTTGGTTCAGGGACTTCATGCTACGTGCTGTATTTGGCATCTAGCTAAAATAAATTATATTGGCACGTGGTGGTGAAGTTGAAGAGCACAGTAGCAATGCTGTGATAGACAAAACTAACTTTTGTTGGGTGAACCTGTGCCCACAAAAACAGGCTACACTTATAGCACAATGATAGCGGCGAACACGGTCGGCGATCGTCGAAAATCTGATCAGCGGGTCAAGCGCGTCGGCTTTTATGCAGCAGTCATCGAATGTTCCAGACCAATCGTTGCGACCCGCGTGCCTTCCACAAAGTTCTGCACGATTCGCGTCAGGCGATGAAATCAGATAACACAAGATTCGGCGACAACAGACAGCGGATAGAAGCGTCGATAACTTTCCAGAAACTTGGGATACATGCAGGTGCGTCCCGCGCTATGCGATAACATTTGTTAGGCGGCGAAACGTGGTCACCCCATAAAGATAAGTACACGTGTCATTATCTAGCTGAAGGGCGACGCCTAGCTCTTGATAGTGCTCTGCTTCCCACCGCTAGAGCATTTCTTCTGATTATGTCTTTTTGTACGCTGATGTGAAGAGTAATATATTCGTCGTGCACTTGCTAGGCGTTAGCGCAACGCCCTATCAGGAAAAATTTTGATAGTGATCGCGTTGATATACGAATGTTTACAGTAAATTTGTAAAAATTAAACGAAACAATTAACCCAAACTGAGTAAACTCTAAATGGTAAAATAACAATTTAAGATCAGTTAATTGAGCACTTTACAACTTAAAACTGATGTAGGTTAGAAGCGATGTAGGTTTGAAGTTCCCTAATTGGACAGAATACAAACATTCGAGCAGCATGACTGTCGAATATGTAATACAATGCACAGCATATGTATACAATGATGACGTATAGTGTTTCGAGGCGCAAGGTGCACGTATGGTCAAAGAGCCCCAAGAAATGGCGTTGAGTGATCGATGGTTGAACACCGTTGAGCAGATATAATGTGGCTGCATACAGGCCTAAAATTGATTGCTGTATAATGGCATGAAATATATAGTTGCAATAAAAATATGGCAGTGACTACAGTGAGGTGTACCATTTATTAGATGTCATAAACATTTAAAACATTACATTAATAATATTTTTCAAAGCAGCAATGCTGCTCCACCAGGGTCCTTGAACTCGAGGACCTGGAGGCGTGTGCTATAGGTACTACTCCCACAACATAGGCGTCTATTGAGAGGCCGCGGTACGGATTTCTCGGGTGTAAAACTCATTTCATGACAAAGAGCGGGTCTTTGCCAAGAAGCAATACGGATTGTAATAGAATACGTTGTCTGCATGCTAAAGTAAAGTGTTTTTTTCGCTGCTCTTGAGCTTCGCGAAATGCAAGCAAGATGTGGAGCACAGTTAGCGTCTCGCCACATTTTCGACATGCAGGATGGTCAGTACTGGTCAACAGACAAGAGGGTGTGCTATACGTGGGGTCTACTCGAAGTCGACAGAAAGTGACCTCTGTTAGTAGTTTTTGTTACAGGTGGCCAACGTCCTAAATGTGGCCTTACTAAATCAAGTCTGTTTGAGTGTTGTGTCCCCCAAGCGGTGCCAATAGACCTCAGTTTTTTTGCGTAGGAAGGGTTTCAGATCTATGGCAGGGACAGCGATGGAAGTGTTTTTAGTGTTTGCTCCTATAGCTGTAGCCAGTTTGTCGGCAAGCATGTAGCCTTCAGTGCTTGTATGCCCAAGAAGCGAGCATAATATGACATCTTTAAAAGCGTAAGCTTTGCATGTAGCCTAGTCAAGCTCAGTACTTGTACGATTTCTTTTTGTGGTGATGATATAGCTCTAACGACACCTAAACATTCAGTACAAATTATTGCCTTTCGAATCTGGATATGATAGGAGTGCTTTAGAGCGGAGAGTAGTGCATAAGCCTCAGCCGTGAAAATACTTGTTTACGGTTGCAAAGAAATGGCTTGCGCGAACGATGGGCCCAGTGCGGCATAAGAAACACCGGCATACTACTTAGATTCGTCCGAGTAGAATTATGGAGACTAGTATTTTTCCTAAAGTGCTAGGAAGTGCACCCAGATGTGTGTGTCGAGGCATGTATTCTACCGTCTACAAAACACGTCACAATCTATGAGTGGGCACTGTCGCAGCAGCAATAGCGTAGCTGGAGCCATTGGGTGATTTTCAAGACGTAGCACACTCATTTTGTCACTAAGGGTACTCATCCGCCGAGAGAAGGGTTCTCCCACTGCAGGACGGTTGTGGAAGAGAGTGGCACTGGTCATATCGTTTGAGTGAATAAGTGGGTTTGCGTGTGTTTTGGGAAAGCACATAAAACTGCGGTACGACCTTTGAAAACGAAGTGACCATTCGTCTGATTCGACATTGAGACTCTCAACAAAACTTGTCCTGGACAGGAAGATTGTCCTGGATTCTTTTTAAATGCATCGAAATGTTCATAGTACAAGTCATATGTCATCGCTATAATTTTATTACACAGATTTTACGCACTTTAGAGCGTATATTTTAAGGGCCCTTTACAGCCAAGTCACACCAATTTCATAGTAATCATAGTTACACTGCACACCCACTACCACAGACATGGCGCTCTTTGGCCATTCCTGGCCCTTGCGCCATAAAACCCCATACATCATCATCATCATCAAAACTTGTCCTGGAGGAACGAGTCGCTAAGCGGATGCCTAGATGATGAACAGGGTGAAACACCTTCAAGGTACTAGGGCTGACAGTTTGATGCACTGGTCAGACACTGGTCCAGACGGGCTTCGGCACTCAAGGCCTTAAGGGCTTTGTTGAAGTTTTTAAGGACATGCCAATTGTGTGACCGCCTCTGAACGTTGTAGCGCGTAGTTTCGCGTTACTGTGTCAATTTTCTTTGTTTTTCCATTTTTTTTCCTCTTCTTCTTTCTCCTTTTATTCCCTTTACCCCTTTCCCCAGCACAGGGTAGCCAGCCGGGACTTACACTGGCTAACCTCCCTGTCTTTCCTCTCCTTTGTCTCTCTCTCTCCCTTGATGCACTATGGCCTCACAGTTGAAAGGTGTACACGCATGATACTTTTGTATAGGAGCTTGAGACACTTCCTATCATTACCCCCCGTTGTTTGCGATAAAAAGTTTAGGTCATTCATTGTTCTTAGGGATTTGTTCTTAATGTATCTTGCGTGGGGAACAAACGTTAGGATTTCATCTAATATGGTGCCTAAAAATTTCTCTCCCGTGCTCACATGTAGGTGTGCTTTCTGTACAGCTCAATATCAAGATTTGCGAGCAGTCCTGTATTTCTTGAAGAAAGAACGCAGGAGCATTTATGAGTATTCCCAGTCGCCAACTTTGATACTTGATTGCGGCCAGGTTGAACCTGTCCAGCGCAGACAGCGAGATTGCAAGGGTTCAATCCTATCTGCACGCAATCAACATAAATGAAGAAAAAAAGTACTTGGTGGAATGGCAGTAGAGAATTCATTTTTCAATAACAGAGTGCAACTAAGCACTCCACCTTGTGGTGTTCCACTTTCTTAGATAAATGGCGTGGATATAGCATTGTCAAATCTGACAAGTAACTTGGTGTGACAAGTAACTTTGTATTTCATTTATATTACGGATATTTATTTCAGAGAGGTCTCGAAAAATTCCAAAATGTCACGTAGTGTCATAAGCGTTCTACATATCAAGCAATGCGCGAAGAAAAACTGTTTGTGAGTGAAAGCCTCACGAATGTATGCTGTATCAAGTGTTAAAGATTAATGATTGTAGAATGGCTTTTTCTAAAGCCACATTCACATGGATTCAGCACTTTGTTTGACTCGAGGCCGTGCAATAACCGGCAGTTGACCATCGTTTGAAATCTCTTACATATACAGCTTGTTAGTGATAAAAGCAGGCAACTTGCTACAGAGGATGTATCTTTCCCCTGTTTTAGAACAAGGACAACAACAACCTCTGTCCATGCCAATAGAATGTATCCTGTTGGCCAGATTGTATTGAAAAGTAATAGCAGTATTATATACATGTAAGAGTAAAGATGGTTTCGCATCTCGTAGATAATTCTATCAGATCCCTGTGCACAAGTCTCACAGATATACAAGGACGCTCCGAACTTGGCTACATCAAAAGGAGTGTTGCGCAAATCATGTCTGCTACACTTAAGGCTTAGAGCCTTACAGTCTATCTTTTAAGCTTCAAGAAAGCTTCAGAGCAATGTATTGAAGTAGATATAAGCTCATCACGTTGGCAGCCTCCCTTTCAAAGCAATTACCTCGATCGTCCACCAAAGGAAGGAAGATGAGAATGAAGCATCGTGCGATTTAATAATGCGCACGCAAAGGTTTGTGCCGAGTTCAGTTGTTTCCCCTTACCGGCCGTCGCTGTGGCAGTGGAGCCCGTATTGTTTCGGCGGGCCCCAAATAAGTGCTACCTTTTTTTCTTGTGCTGTTTTCGCCATCAGCAAGATGCATGTCTAAACTCAAACTGCCGCAAGCAAACTGGTGGCAATAGCCTTAATGGTGTTGACGACGGAACCATGACGGTAAAATGACAATGAACGAACGTCACGATGCCATGAAGGCGACAACTAACAACGACGGAATGACAACGACGCCACGGCAACGAAGCTATGTATGTGTTGCGGTCTACTTCTGCCCTCGCGTTCCATTACCTGCCACCGTGGGGCGCCTTAATTTGCGGTATGTACGGCGTTTCTTTGCAATGTATCTCGTGCTAAGCAAGAAGCCTGGCTAAATTCGGACAATGTCCGGTGTCATTTAACGACTTTCTAGTACTGGCCGAAGGGCCGCCTCAATTTGCATGATATCCGGCCTTCGTTTGCACTATGACCGGTTCTAGCGTGAGCTCGCTTTGGCCTTAGTTGGGTTTCGCAAACCAAAAAAGAAATTGTTCAAATTTCATTTTTCTTCTGCTATTTCTAGAACCATATAACGGAATGAAAAGCACGCAATGTCAAAGCGGATTCGGAGCTTTATTCTAATATTCCTTCAAACCTAAGAGACATCTGGCGGCTTGAAACTCCACAAACAAAGGTTGGAAAAACTGCCGTGGTTGTCGTTGTCCCCGTCTTTTGCAATGGACGTGTTTTCATGATAAGTTACCAACATTCCCATGCGTCTAGCCTTGTCCACAAAGAAGCTGAAATCCTGCTGCTCACCTTTCCATCGGCGCAGTAGGTCTCCGGAAAGGAATCGTCTCCCTTTGTACCGTATTCGTCGAAAACACCGTAACGTAAATGCGCCCACTCGTGCACGAAAGTATAGGCTGCAAGAGAAAAAAAGTAGTCATAAAATAATCACCCGTAATAAAACACACTTTTTCTCAGCTCTCCGACGCGACTTCAGTGCGTACATCACGCATGTAACGACAGCCATGCACGAACAACTATTCTCACACCGTTTTTGACACTTCCAAAAGAACCAACAACATTTTGTTTTCTTTCCGAATGCAGATATCACACCTCGACACCTCGAAGATTGAGGAAATTCCGCGTACTGAATGCCTCCTCTTTTACATGAAGAGGACAGACAACCGTCTAGCAAATGCCTTGAGATGCTGGTGAAAGTGAAAAGAGAGATTTATAGTGATAGAATGGAGTATGTGGTTTGCGATTGACGTAGGCATTGTAAATTACAATTTGCACTAAAAGTCGCAAAACCATGACTCGCCATCCCGCTGGACGTGGATGTCCAGCGAACTTGTTGAAAACTACTACTACACTACTACACTGCTACACTACTACACTACTACACTACTCACCACTACATCTGCTGCGGGGGGGGGGTGGTATGTAATGCTTTATTGCGTTAGAGTAGCAGCAGTAATGGTAATTTAGAGTAATGGTGGCAATGGGAGTAATGGTAATTTTTGCAGCACGCCACGGCTGGTCGTATTATCGTATTCACGCTGCTCCTCAGGAGCCCTAGCCATGGGTTGTGTGTCCATGGCGGTTCTGCAGCAGTATTGAAATCCGTTGCTAGGCTGGTTCTTTCATATATGAAAGGCTTGATGATGTCACTCTCCACGACGCAAGCTGCCGTCGCCGCGGCAGCCTGCACAAAAGTAATCTTTACCGGGAAATGCATGCGGGTAGCGCTACGTGCATCGCATTGTTATCACGAGCGTCTTATCATCAATTATGTGGTTTGGATGCTTGTTTTGTGCTTGTTCTTTATATACATGGATGCGGTAGTGTACGTGGTATTTGATACCAAGGTATGCACTTCTCGCTTCTATCACTGAAGGCTGGTTTTTCAACTACTGAAGTATTTTTTTTAATTTCGTGCGGACGACGCATCGAAAAATCTCCACCAACTAAAGCCTAGCAGCTACGCAGTAAAATCATAGGCGGCGTGAACTGTCAGTGAAGCCTTGATACTCGAAGTGTAGTACATGAAATTACTGCTCGCAGGTCGCCCGTAATTACATGCCACCTACTCATCGTTTAAAATCGCAGTCCTTTATGCTGCATAAGCGCTTGCACGTTATTGTGCGCGTATTACGACGTAAAAAGGTTCACGCTAATGAGCGGCGCTGCATTCATGGCAGCGAGTGCCGTCCTTCATTGTATGGCGCCGTACATTAGGGTTCTTGTATGCGCGCGAGTTTGAGTGCATACCTAGGGTTTTCTGGTCTCCCTGTGAGAAACAGCATGTTATCGACTATAATTGCGCGGTAGATGAATACCAGCACTTCCATAGGTTTCTTTTTTTCGATTAAGTAAAGTTACGCGGCGCCATAAACGAAAACGTGCAGGTGTTACTGGTTGTGTTGCACATGGCTGCACCCATTCACTGCCACGATGAATGGTGCACCGCACCCCGGTGTAACCTTGCCTTGCACCCCTTCCACTCGATGACGCGTATAGACAGTTCATTGCTGTAGCTCCGGCAATTGAGGGACTAGGTGCAGCGTACCACAAATAGGTGCAGGAGTTGTAACAAAACTTCGTTGAATCGAATAGACTTTATTGAAAGGACTACTGGTTGAATAGAATTGATAAGATTACCGATATATTCTACCAGTCAGCTTGGTTTGGCTAAAAAGAAAGCCTTGTGTATGGTTAAATCAGTTGGACTCAGCCCTTTAGAGAACATAAGACGCGGGAGCATCGGCTTGAGAAATAATTACTCTGTTCAAGATGTGCCCCGGATTTGTCTTCTTTCCAGCAACGCCAGTGGATAATTGCTATCGCACTGACCTATAGTTTTTACAGCATGCTTCCAGCGTACGACTACTCCTTCACTTCAAATTAAAAAAAACGTCCCATAAATATATCTCACGGCGTTTTCCGCATTGCTATGCATCATTGGTAAGCGTTCTGTGGCATTAAAAAAGCCTGAGCTTAGGAAGACCGATCAACAAATATTCACTTTATTAAGGCGAAAGCCTTGCATCGCTGGTGGATCTACAATTTGACCGTCCCTAAGATTCCATGGCGCGAAAATTCAGTGGCATGAAAATGGAGCGTCCAGCCTTTGACCTTTGGTGTAAGTCGAACTCTCGACCTTTGGTGTTGCACCCTCCATTAGCTTGGCGTCCGCCTGTCACCTGATGTTTCCTGGGCTATGCATGTCGCAGCCATCTCATTTAAAGCTTCGAAGTCTGTCAGTTATCCACGTGGAAACATACGTGGCACTGTTTTGATATACAGAAATTAACATATCTAACCTATGTTCAGCCGAAACTGAAATTCCCTCCATCAACATGTTCCCCATATCAGGAATACCTTATCAATAGTTGGAAGCTGTTCAGAATAGAGCAGCCAGATTCATTCAGTGTAAGTATGACCATCTTTCTTGCAACACCGGAATAAAACAAATATTTCACTTCGGTCGTTGGAAACACCCCATGTCATGGCTTTTCTCTGTCTTTCTGCAGATACATTGCTATCAATGAATCTCACTATCTGCCGATTCCTGTATTTCTACGCATGTGACGACGCCTTCAGAACCGGCTGTTTCATGCGCATACATGGTGAAATGCTGGCATTTAACTCATCATTGCTGCCTCGAGCTATTGCACATTGGCACAAATTCCAGAACGCATATCTGTCTATCTGTCTGTCTGTCTGTCTGTCTGTCTGTCTGTCTGTCTGTCTGTCTATCTATCTATCTATCTATCTATCTATCTATCTATCTATCTATCTATCTATCTATCTATCTATCTGTCTGTCTGTCTGTCTGTCTGTCTGTCTGTCTGTCTGTCTGTCTGTCTGTCTGTCTGTCTGTCTGTCTGTCTGTCTGTCTGTCTGTCTGTCTGTCTGTCTGTCTGTCTGTCTGTCTGTCTGTCTGTCTGTCTGTCTGTCTGTCTGTCTGTCTGTCTGTCTGTCTGTCTGTCTGTCTGTCTGTCTGTCTGTCTGTCTGTCTGTCTGTCTGTCTGTCTGTCTGTCTGTCTGTCTGTCTGTCTGTCTGTCTGTCTGTCTGTCTGTCTGTCTGTCTGTCTGTCTGTCTGTCTGTCTGTCTGTCTGTCTGTCTGTCTGTCTGTCTGTCTGTCTGTCTGTCTGTCTGTCTGTCTGTCTGTCTGTCTGTCTGTCTGTCTGTCTGTCTGTCTGTCTGTCTGTCTGTCTGTCTGTCTGTCTGTCTGTCTGTCTGTCTGTCTGTCTGTCTGTCTGTCTGTCTGTCTGTCTGTCTGTCTGTCTGTCTGTCTGTCTGTCTGTCTGTCTGTCTGTCTGTCTGTCTGTCTATCTATCTATCTATCTATCTATCTATCTATCTATCTATCTATCTATCTATCTATCTATCTATCTATCTATCTATCTATCTATCTATCTATCTATCTATCTATCTATCTATCTATCTATCTATCTATCTATCTATCTATCTATCTATCTATCTATCTATCTATCTATCTATCTATCTATCTATCTATCTATCTATCTATCTATCTATCTATCTATCTATCTATCTATCTATCTATCTATCTATCTATCTATCTATCTATCTATCTATCTATCTATCTATCTATCTATCTATCTATCTATCTATCTATCTATCTATCTATCTATCTATCTATCTATCTATCTATCTATCTATCTATCTATCTATCTATCTATCTATCTATCTATCTATCTATCTATCTATCTATCTATCTATCTATCTATCTATCTATCTATCTATCTATCTATCATACGGCTTTACATTGCATTACATATCACGTTGAACAAATAATCTACGTGCACCCAGGACGCCGATACTAATGTTACCAAACCAGTTTTCTGGAATTCAGAAACACAGGAGGGTCGCTTTAGATAACCATACTTCATGAAAAAACTTTCGGAACCCATAGGAATCCATAACTGATGCAGCACAGCTTTTACGTCGTACCATTTGAGCTGATGCGATTCCGGACTACCACGTGTCGCGAACTGTTTACACTAACCGCCGCATTCAGAAATGCATCATAACTTGAAGCCCATGCCTTATTTTATATAGATGACACTTCCTGTGATTGCGCCGAAGGGTACGCAATGTGTCCTTGGCATATTCACGCCAGGGGTCATTTAGATGAAGTCAAGCGTGGGCTCCAAGTTAAGATGCATTTCTGAATACGGGGGTAAATACCACTGTCGTGGGTTTGTACTTTTCATATCATTATGTCTTTTTTTTACACTAAGACCCTTGTAAATGCAACAAAAGATCCTTACCAGCACTTTCATTTGTTTCCGCCGTTATGGGCTCCAGGCGTTGGAGATATTCCGATGGAATGAAAATGTAGTCTGCCTTTTCCTGGCAGCCTCTTGACGTCTCCGTGCAAGGTTCTTGGAACCCGCAACTCTTGGAATTCACGATTCGCACATCGCTTTTTAGGAACTGCGTTGCCCCTAGGACAAGTGCACCTTGTCTTTTTGGCCAATATTTTGGAACCTCAATGACGAATGACTTGAAATATACTCGACCGTTTGTTGCTCTGTGTAGGAACCGTGATGATGATTCCAGGAGGGCCTGCACGTCGATAGTCACCAGTTACGACTTTGTAGGCCTTGGGATACAGCAGCAATGTTACAAGCATGAAATAGAATTGCACGTGCCGCTTCATTTTTCTGACGGGGCAAAAGAAAGGTGAATACCTCGCTTATTTGTGAATCGATGTTTTCAATCCCCAGGTACCACTATCTTGCTAGCGTCATTGTCACTGTTGGCGGAATTTATGTGACCGTTCATTGAGGAAGCATACAGTAGAGCAGAATATTCAGTTAAACTGAATCAACAGATTCTTCGCCTAGAAGTTTCTCTTTCCTTGCTGTGCTGCTACTGCTCTATTACTTTTCAATTCGAAGCGCCCACATCGAAATATACCAGTTGACATAATCTCCGCGTGACCTGCACTCCATGGTGAGTTCTCGGCGTGCCAGCAGTTGTTGACGTCACAAGATAGACGCCACAATCTAGAGGAGGGGCAAACAGTCCTGTTATTTTCGTCAATTTGTGGTCTTCAAAAGCCCTGTTCTCCCTACGAATGACAAATCAATTATTGCAAATGAGTTTCAGTGTCACTCCACTTATTTTATTCACGTACCCTAAAAGCCCTTTTTCAGGCATTACATAAGGCTTTACATTACATTATATAGCATCTCACGGTGAATAAATAATGAAGATATAGAAGCAAAACGGCCGCCATTTGCTGAGAACATAACTTGATAAAACATATTGAAAAATACACTGCAAACACTGAGAATATACTGGAAAAAGTAGAACTACAACGGTAGTTACAATAGTAGCGAATAGCATATTTTTAAGCAGTCGACACAATACAATTCTAACAGTCAGCACGCAATAAGCGCTTCAGCTTGCGAACCAAGGTGATGTTTGTATTGTCTGTATGTAGTATTTGCTAGCACTACATAACATTCTTATGCAGTGTCCCTTTGACTACGGAAACTTGTAACTTCATCTATGCTCTGATAATCATAGGCAATTTCGGGCGACCAAGCTTTTATGTGTTCTGTGCTGTATCCTTCACTAAAACCATGAACACAGTAAAATTTCAGTAGCCCGAAAGCCCCTATAGCTTCATTATTGATGACCTACGCCACACAGGCGCTTAGATTACGTTTCTTAATATGTGGGGTGTTAAATGTAGCATTTTGCAGTGATTATTTTTCGGTAAAGTGTGGTCGGCCGAGAAACCAAATTTGAGCGGGCTCTCCGCTGTCGGCCTGAGTTCATCAGGAGACTAGCGACATAATTACTGAGAGTTTAATCAAGTTTTATGCAACGACGCTCGCTGAACATACGTTCTGTTAGCTTACTAAATAAGATTTAAGGAAAGGTTAAACTTTCGGAGCACGTACCTTTAGGTTGCGGATAATGTCTTCGTTTGGCGCAACATCCGGCTCGATTGATACCCTAATATTGGTGTAGCCACCATCGCTCTTGTCGATGCCCCCAGAGTCGGCGCTCACCAAACAGAAAAACCACAGGGTCACTGCGAGTGTCCCTTGGGAGGCGCCCATAACTGTTCTGTAACGGGACCGATGAGGCAAACATTATGTAATGCGGTTTACATCCACACAAAGAAGTGTATACTTAGTACAAATGGGCTGTTTGAAAAACTGGTAGCAAGCTTTAACGCCTGGGGGCCGCCTCCGTCCAAAGCTCACATTGGGAGGTGGAGGCCGCGGCCTTCCCAGGGCTCCACCTCTTTCGCGTTGGTGGCCTTCATTCCCGCAACAACTGCGCTACTCCGCAACAAAGACGGCGAATCAGTTGACGCCGCTGCAAACAAAGTAAGCTCCACAGGCAACTAAAGAAAAGCAACGCAAGCCGCCCAGCGCGAAGACTTCATGACACAGTAAAAAATGCGCCCCATGCTGACCTGACTTGTTCAGAAACACTCCGCCGAATAAACGTTCGAGAAATGGCAAAAAAACGACGAACAAAAAGTATAAAGTCAAGTAATACTTAGCCAGGCCATACCTATGAAGGGTACTGGTTGAACCTAAGGCGTTGGGGACTGGACTGTTCGAAACAAGGCGTCAGCGATTGGCGCGTGGCACAGCCGTACTTCGTCGTCAAGAGCGCTGCTGCTGCTGATGATGATGGTGGTGGTGGTGGTGATGGTGATAATGATGATAATAATAATAATCCCCTTGAACGCAATCGGGAGAACTGACGGTTCGGAACGCAACATGCTAAGAAAATGTGGCTTTGTCCTTGCTCTCAGTACACCTTCTTGTGTTGGAAATAGCTGCACCGCGTTTTGTTCGCACTGAACGACTGGAACTGGCGAATGCGCGCTTTCGTCTAATGACCTCCGGACATTGTTAAGCAAACTGGACAGCTTGAAGAAAGCCCCAACCACACATATGTTTAAAAAAGACACTCCTGTGCATTCACTTAAGAAGATTTCAATTCTCTGCGCAACTACGTTCTACTTTCGCCAATTCATTTGTATTGTATATAGAATTCGCTGACTTAAATACGAAACGGAATATTATGCAAACCATACTACCCCGCTCTAACATTGTACGTGATGACGGTAGTGAGGCAACGCCAAGTAGACACCGAGCAGACGCTGTGGATCAGGGGAACATTCGTAACAGCATTCGCTCGAACTACTTGCTGAGGAGGCTACAAGGTAAATGCAGGGAAAGCTTGCAGGTAAAGCGAAGCCCTGCAGTAGCAGGCATTTAAACGCAGCTAATGGTTATGGCATCAAAACATTTTTGCCTCAATCCGCCCGGCTATGCTTCACTTGGCAGCAAGAGCCGTGGCAACGAGGAAACGCCGGTAAGCCGAACTCGTTGATTGCGCAGATTGGAGCACGCTCATCGCCAAGCGTTGATTTCCACCACCGTTAGGGTGACAAGGATTCAGATACCCAGGCACGAGGACTTCATGCCCGTCATCACTGCCAATCAACATCACCGAGGACACCTGCTGCGGTCTCACAGCGCTACCACTTCACTGGGTTGTTCCGTGGCGCGAACAGCACTGCTACAAGGCTCCACCCGGCCCCATGCTTCACTTGGCCGCGAGAGCCCTGGCAACGAGGAAACGCCGGTAAGCCAAACTCGTTGATTCCGCAGATTGGAGCACGCTCATCGCCAAGCGCTGATTTCCACCACCGTTGGGGTGACAAGGATTCAGATATCCAGGCACGAGGACTTCATGCCAGTCATCACTGCCAGTCAACTTCACCGAGGACACCTGCTGCGGTCTCACAGTGCTACCACTTCCCTGGGTCGTTCCGTGGCGCTACCAGACCTGCAAAAAATTATCCGCTCGGTCCTACGTTTCACTTGGCCGCAGGAGCCGTGGCAACGAGGAAACACCGGTAAGCCAAACTCGTTGATTGCGCAGATTGGAGCACGGTCATCGGAAAGCGCAGATTTCCACCACCGTTCTGGTGACAAGCATTCAAATATCCTGGCACGAGGACTTCATGCCCGCCATCACTGCCTATCAACATCACCGGGGACACCTGCTGAGGTCTCAGAGCGTTACCACTTCACTGGGTCGTTTCATGGCGTTACCATATTTGCAAAAAAATGATGCGCACGGCCCCACGCTTCACTTGGCCGCAGGAGCCGTGGCAACGAGGAAACGCCGGTAAGCCAAACTCGTTCATTGCGCAGATTGGAGCACGCTCATCGCCAAGCGCTGATTTCCACCACCGTTAGGGTGACAAGGATTCAGATATCCAGGCATGAGGACTTCATGCCCGTCATCACTGCCAATCAACATCACCGAGGACACCTGCTGCGGTCTCCCAGCGTTACCACTTCAATGGGTCGTCCCGTGGCGCGAACAGCACTGCTACAAGGCTCCACCCGGCCCCATGCTTTACTGGGCCGCAGTAGCCGTGGCAACGAGGAAACGCCGCAAAGCCAAACTCGTAGATTGCGCGGATTGGAGCACGCTCATCGCCAAGCGCTGATTTCCACCACCGTTAGGGTGACAGGGATTCAGATATCCAGGCACGAGGACTTCATGCCCGTCATCACTGCCAATCAACATCACCGAGGACACCTGCTGCGGTCTCCCAGCGTTACTACTTCACTGGGTCGTCCCGTGGCGCGAACAGCACTGCAACAAGGCTCCACCCGGCCCCATGCATCACTTGGCCGCAAGAGCCGTGGCAACGGGGAAACGCCGGTAAGCCAAACTCGTTGATTGAGTAGATTAGAGCACGCTCATCGCCAAGCGCTGATTTCCACCACCGTTAGGGTGACAAGGATTCAGATACCCAGGCACGAGGACTTCATGCCCGTCATCACTGCCAATCAACATCACCGAGGACACCTGCTGCGGTCTCACAGCGCTACCACTTCACTGGGTTGTTCCGTGGTGGGAACAGCACTGCTACAAGGCTCCACCCGGCCCCATGCTTCACTTGGCCGCAGGAGCCATGGCAACGAGGAAACGCCGGTAAGCCAAACTCGTTGATTGCGCAGATCGGAGCACGCTCATCGCCAAGCGCTGATTTCCACCACCGTTAGAGTGACAAGGATTCAGATATCCAGGCACGAGGACTTCATGCCCGCCATTACTGTCAATCAACATCACTGAGGACACCTGCTCAGGTCTCACAGCGCTACCACTTCACTGGGTTGTTTCATGGCGCGAACAGCACTGCAACAAGGCTCCACCCGGCCCCATGCTTCACTTGGCTGCAAGAGCCGTGGCAACGAGGAAACGCCGGTAAGCCAAACTCGTTGATTGCGCAGATTGGAGCACGGTCATCGGAAAGCGCTGATTTCCACCACCGTTCTGGTGACAAGCATTCAAATATCCTGGCCCGAGGACTTCATGCCCCCCATCACTGCCAATCAACATAACGGGGACACCTGCTGAGGTCTCAGAGCGTTACCACTTCACTGGGTCGTTTCGTGGCGTTACCATAATTGCAAAGAATGTTGCGCCCGGCCCCACGCTTCACTTGGCCGCAGGAGCCGTGGCAACGAGGAAACGCCGGTAAGCCAAACTCGTTGATTGCGCAGATTGGAGCACGCTCATCTCCAAGCGCTGATTTCCACCACCGTTAGGGTGACAAGGATTCAGATATCCAGGCATGAGGACTTCATGCCCGTCATCACTGCCAATCAACATCACCGAGGACACCTGCTGCGGTCTCCCAGCGTTACCACTTCAATGGGTCGTCCCGTGGCGCGAACAGCACTGCTACAAGGCTCCACCCGGCCCCATGCTTTACTGGGCCGCAAGAGCCGTGGCAACGAGGAAACGCCGGTAAGCCAAACTCGTTGATTACGCAGATTGGAGCACGCTCATCGCCAAGCGCTGATTTCCACCACCGTTAGAGTGACAAGGATTCAGATATCCAGGCACGAGGACTTCATGCCCGCCATTACTGCCAATCAACATCACTGAGGACACCTGCTGAGGTCTCACAGCGCTACCACTTCACTGGGTTGTTCCGTGGCGCGAACAGCACTGCAACAAGGCTCCACCCGGCCCCATGCTTCACTTGGCCGCAAGAGCCGTGGCAACGAGGAAACGCCGGTAAGCCAAACTCGTTGATTGCCCAGATTGGAGCACGGTCATCGGAAAGCGCTGATTTCCACCACCGTTCTGGTGACAAGCATTCAAATACCCTGGCACGAGGACTTCATGCCCGCCATCACTGCCGATTAACATAACGATGACACCTGCTGAGGTCTCAGGGCGTTACCACTTCACTGGGTCGTTTCGTGGCGTTACCATAATTGCAAAAAATGATGCGCCCGGCCCCACGCTTCACTTGGCCGCAGGAGCCGTGGCAACGAGGAAACGCCGGTAAGCCAAACTCGTTGATTGCGCACATTGGAGCACGCTCATCGCCAAGCGCTGATTTCCACCACCGTTAGGGTGACAAGGATTCAGATACCCAGGCACGAGGACTTCATGCCCGTCATCACTGCCAATCAACATCACCGAGGACACCTGCTCAGGTCTCACAGCGCTACCACTTCACTGGGTTGTTCCATGGCGCGAACAGCACTGCAACAAGGCTCCACCCGGCCCCATGCTTCACTTGGCTGCAAGAGCCGTGGCAACGAGGAAACGCCGGTAAGCCAAACTCGTTGATTGCGCAGATTGGAGCACGGTCATCGGAAAGCGCTGATTTCCACCACCGTTCTGGTGACAAGCATTCAAATATCCTGGCCCGAGGACTTCATGCCCCCCATCACTGCCAATCAACATAACAGGGACACCTGCTGAGGTCTCAGAGCGTTACCACTTCACTGGGTCGTGTCGTGGCGTTACCATAATTGCAAAAAATGTTGCGCCCGGCCCCACGCTTCACTTGGCCGCAGGAGCCGTGGCAACGAGGAAACGCCGGTAAGCCAAACTCGTTGATTGCGCGGATTGGAGCACGCTCATCGCCAAGCGCTGATTTCCACCACCGTTAGGGTGACAAGGATTCAGATATCCAGGCATGAGGACTTCATGCCCGTCATCACTGCCAATCAACATCACCGAGGACACCTGCTGCGGTCTCCCAGCGTTACCACTTCACTGGGTCGTCCCGTGGCGCGAACAGCACTGCAACAAGGCTCCACCCGGCCCCACGCTTCACTTGGCCGCAAGAGCCGTGGCAACGAGGAAACGCCGGTAAGCCAAACTCGTTGATTGCGCAGATTGGAGCACGCTCATCGCCAAGCGCTGATTTCCACCACCGTTAGGGTGACAAGGATTCAGATATCCAGGCATGAGGACTTCATGCCCGTCATCACTGCCAATCAACATCACCGAGGACACCTGCTGCGGTCTCCCAGCGTTACCACTTCAATGGGTCGTCCCGTGGCGCGAACAGCACTGCTACAAGGCTCCACCCGGCCGCATGCTTCACTTGGCCGCAGGAGCCGTAGCAACGAGGAAACGCCGGTAAGCCAAACTCATTGATTGCGCAGATTGGAGCACGCTCATCGCCAACCGCTGATTTCCACCACCGTTGGGGTGACAAGGATTCAGATATCCAGGCACGAGGACTTCATGCCAGTCATCACTGCCAGTCAACTTCACCGAGGACACCTGCTGCGGTCTCACAGAGCTACCACTTCCCTGGGTCGTTCCGTGGCGCTACCAGAGCTGCAAAAAATTATCCGCTCGGCCCTACGTTTCACTTGGCCGCAGGAGCCGTGGCAACGAGGAAACACCGGTAAGCCAAACTCGTTCATTGCGCAGATTGGAGCACGCTCATCGCCAAGCGCTGATTTCCACCACCGTTAGGGTGACAAGGATTCAGATATCCAGGCATGAGGACTTCATGCCCGTCATCACTGCCAATCAACATCACTGAGGGCACCTGCTGAGGTCTCACAGCGCTACCACTTCACTGGGTTGTTCCGTGGCGCGAACAGCACTGCAACAAGGCTGCAACCGGCCCCATGCTTCACTTGGCCGCAAGAGCCGTGGCAACGAGGAAACGCCGGTAAGCCAAACTCGTTGATTACGCAGATTGGAGCACGCTCATCGCCAAGCGCTGATTTCCACCACCGTTAGAGTGACAAGGATTCAGATATCCAGGCACGAGGACTTCATGCCCGCCATTACTGCCAATCAACATCACTGAGGACACCTGCTGAGGTCTCACAGCGCTACCACTTCACTGGGTTGTTCCGTGGCGCGAACAGCACTGCAACAAGGCTCCACCCGGCCCCATGCTTCACTTGGCTGCAAGAGCCGTGGCAACGAGGAAACGCCGGTAAGCCAAACTCGTTGATTGCGCAGATTGGAGCACGGTCATCGGAAAGCGCTGATTTCCACCACCGTTCTGGTGACAAGCATTCAAATATCCTGGCCCGAGGACTTCATGCCCCCCATCACTGCCAATCAACATAACAGGGACACCTGCTGAGGTCTCAGAGCGTTACCACTTCACTGGGTCGTTTCGTGGCGTTACCATAATTGCAAAAAATGTTGCGCCCGGCCCCACGCTTCACTTGGCCGCAGGAGCCGTGGCAACGAGGAAACGCCGGTAAGCCAAACTCGTTGATTGCGCAGATTGGAGCACGCTCATCGCCAAGCGCTGATTTCCACCACCGTTAGGGTGACAAGGATTCAGATATCCAGGCATGAGGACTTCATGCCCGTCATCACTGCCAATCAACATCACCGAGGACACCTGCTGCGGTCTCCCAGCGTTACCACTTCACTGGGTCGTCCCGTGGCGCGAACAGCACTGCAACAAGGCTCCACCCGGCCCCACGCTTCACTTGGCCGCAAGAGCCGTGGCAACGAGGAAACGCCGGTAAGCCAAACTCGTTGATTGCGCACATTGGAGCACGCTCATCGCCAAGCGCTGATTTCCACCACCGTTAGGGTGACAAGGATTCAGATACCCAGACACGAGGACTTCATGCCCGTCATCACTGCCAATCAAAATCACCGAGGACACCTGCTCAGGTCTCACAGCGCTACCACTTCACTGGGTTGTTCCATGGCGCGAACAGCACTGCAACAAGGCTCCACCCGGCCCCATGCTTCACTTGGCTGCAAGAGCCGTGGCAACGAGGAAACGCCGGTAAGCCAAACTCGTTGATTGCGCAGATTGGAGCACGGTCATCGGAAAGCGCTGATTTCCACCACCGTTCTGGTGACAAGCATTCAAATATCCTGGCCCGAGGACTTCATGCCCCCCATCACTGCCAATCAACATAACAGGGACACCTGCTGAGGTCTCAGAGCGTTACCACTTCACTGGGTCGTTTCGTGGCGTTACCATAATTGCAAAAAATGTTGCGCCCGGCCCCACGCTTCACTTGGCCGCAGGAGCCGTGGCAACGAGGAAACGCCGGTAAGCCAAACTCGTTGATTGCGCAGATTGGAGCACGCTCATCGCCAAGCGCTGATTTCCACCACCGTTAGGGTGACAAGGATTCAGATATCCAGGCATGAGGACTTCATGCCCGTCATCACTGCCAATCAACATCACCGAGGACACCTGCTGCGGTCTCCCAGCGTTACCACTTCACTGGGTCGTCCCGTGGCGCGAACAGCACTGCAACAAGGCTCCACCCGGCCCCACGCTTCACTTGGCCGCAAGAGCCGTGGCAACGAGGAAACGCCGGTAAGCCAAACTCGTTGATTGCGCACATTGGAGCACGCTCATCGCCAAGCGCTGATTTCCACCACCGTTAGGGTGACAAGGATTCAGATACCCAGGCACGAGGACTTCATGCCCGTCATCACTGCCAATCAACATCACCGAGGACACCTGCTGCGGTCTCACAGCACTACCACTTCACTGAGTTGTTCCGTGGCGCGAACAGCACTGCACCAAGGCTCCACCCGGCCACATGCTTCACTTGGCCGCAGGAGCCGTGGCAACGAAAAAACGCCGGTAAGCCAAACTCGTAGATTGCGAAGATTGGAGCACGCTCATCGCCAAGCGCTGATTTCCACCACCGTTAGGGTGACAGGGATTCAGATATCCAGGCACGAGGACTTCATGCCCGTCATCACTGCCAATCAACATCACCGAGGACACCTGCTGCGGTCTCCCAGCGTTACTACTTCACTGGGTCGTCCCGTGGCGCGAACAGCACTGCAACAAGGCTCCACCCGGCCCCATGCATCACTTGGCCGCAAGAGCCGTGGCAACGGGGAAACGCCGGTAAGCCAAACTCGTTGATTGAGTAGATTAGAGCACGCTCATCGCCAAGCGCTGATTTCCACCACCGTTAGGGTGACAAGGATTCAGATACCCAGGCACGAGGACTTCATGCCCGCCATTACTGTCAATCAACATCACTGAGGACACCTGCTCAGGTCTCAAAGCGCTACCACTTCACTGGGTTGTTCCATGGCGCGAACAGCACTGCTACAAGGCTCCACCCGGCCCCATGCTTCACTTGGCTGCAAGAGCCGTGGCAACGAGGAAACGCCGGTAAGCCAAACTCGTTGATTGCGCAGATTGGAGCACGGTCATCGGAAAGCGCTGATTTCCACCACCGTTCTGGTGACAAGCATTCAAATATCCTGGCCCGAGGACTTCATGCCCCCCATCATGCCAATCAACATAACGGGGACACCTGCTGAGGTCTCAGAGCGTTACCACTTCACTGGGTCGTTTCGTGGCGTTACCATAATTGCAAAAAATGTTGTGCCCGGCCCCACGCTTCACTTGGCCGCAGGAGCCGTGGCAACGAGGAAACGCCGGTAAGCCAAACTCGTTGATTGCGCAGATTGGAGCACGCTCATCTCCAAGCGCTGATTTCCACCACCGTTAGGGTGACAAGGATTCAGATATCCAGGCATGAGGACTTCATGCCCGTCATCACTGCCAATCAACATCACCGAGGACACCTGCTGCGGTCTCCCAGCGTTACCACTTCAATGGGTCGTCCCGTGGCGCGAACAGCACTGCTACAAGGCTCCACCCGGCCGCATGGTTCACTTGGCCGCAGGAGCCGTAGCAACGAGGAAACGCCGGTAAGCCAAACTCGTTGATTGCGCAGATTGGAGCACGCTCATCGCCAACCGCTGATTTCCACCACCGTTAGGGTGACAAGCATTCAGATATCCAGGCACGAGGACTTCATGCCCGTCATCACTGCCAATCAACATCACCGACGACACCTGCTGCGGTCTCACAGCGCTACCACTTCACAGGGTCGTTCCATGGCGCTACCAGGGCTGCAAAAAGTTATCCGCCCGGCCTTACGTTTCACTTGGCTGCAGGAGCCGTGGCAACGAGGAAACGCCGGTAAGCCAAACTCGTTGATTGCTTAGATCGGAGCACGCTCATCACCAAGCGCGGATTTCCACCACCATTAGGGTGACAAGCATTCAGATATCCTGGCACGAGGACTTCATGCCCGCCATTACATCCAATCAACATCACCGGGGACACCTGCTGAGGTCTCACTTCACTGGGTTGTTCCGTGGCGCGAACAGCACTGCAACAAGGCTCCACCCGGCCCCATGCCTCACTTGGCCGCAGGAGCCGTGGCAACGAGGAAACGCCGCTAAGCCAAACTCGTTGATTGCGCAGATTGGAGCTCGCTCATCGCCAAGCGCTGATTTCCACCACCATTAGGGTGACAAGCATTCAGATATCCTGGCACGAGGACTTCATGCCCGCCATTACAGCCAATCAACATCACCGGGGACACCTGCTGAGGTCTCACAGCGCTACCACTTCACTGGGTTGTTCCGTGGCGCGAACAGCACTGCAACAAGGCTCCACCCGGCCCCATGCCTCACTTGGCCGCAGGAGCCGTGGCAACGAGGAAACGCCGCTAAGCCAAACTCGTTGATTGCGCAGATTGGAGCTCGCTCATCGCCAAGCGCTGATTTCCACCACCGTTAGGGTGACAGGGATTCAGATATACAGGCACGAGGGCTTCATGCCCGTCATCACTGCCAATCAACATCACCGAGGACACCTGCTGCGGTCTCACAGCGCTACCACTTCAAGTGACTAAGCTGCATGCAGTTTGCTTGTGATAGTCCCGACCAAACATCACAAGCACAATAAGGCAGGTCGTGTTGTGATACACGCAAAAAAGAAATGTAGCCAGGCAAGTAATCTAAGGAAGGTATGAAATAATGTTGCTGTCCATGGTGGTGTTGACTGCGGTGAACCAGCGGCTCCCCCTTATTTTTTGCGTCAGCTATACGTGTCTTGCTTTCGAACCGAAGCATATGCATTTATAAGGTGCTGGCACTTTAAGGACAGCACTAATTTTCCCATGCCATAGTATCCGCGACGCGCAAAGAGACACCCTGCAAGCGCAACGAACCTAGGCGCGGAGACGCCTACGGCGTCGACTGTCCGGCTCATCCGACTAGCGTGACGTCACACCGGCGTGCGGAGGCCTTCCTTTTTTTTCTAGTTGGCTTTGTAGTACCCCCCGACGCTGCAGCGCGGGCACCCTATTGTCGGCGTTCTCAGCCGGTGCCTTGGTGTCGGCTTAAACAGAAGAGAAAAATAAAGGTGCGCCAGACACAGAAATAAGATAAAAGTAAGATACCCCTCACGCAAGCTCGACATGCGCAGTACCCTTTTGGAAGCATGTCACGTTGGTCGCCGAAGCAACCGCCCCAGTGGCCGCGTTCACCTTATTTTATTAAATAAATGCTAGGACAACGTAACGCATCAAATCCTCCTGCAATGGTTTCCTTAATCTATTCGAGCATCAGCTAGCGCCTCACAAGCTACTAGCAATACTCGTTTAGCCTGTCCATTTGCAGCCGGGAATTCCCGCGAGAGTGGCAGGGGACGCGGTGTTGGACGATTCCGGCCATTTGCATTAAGGCGTCCATGTTTCGAAATCTCCTGGCAGCGCCTCGAATCGCGGCGGATGCCTCGGCCGAACCAACGCCTCCTCTATTTTTTCAATTCCAGTGCAATCGCTCGCTCCCCAAGGTGAGCCGTTGGTGCGCCTTAGTTGAGCGAGTTGCCGCGATGCAACGCTACCCAGACGTCACGACTAATTTAGTTACGCCTGCTTGCGTAACGCCGGCGTCTGAGCGCGCACCACTGCCGTACCCCATGAGAACTGCCCCATGTCCGTGCGTCTGCCAGGTCTCAAGTTATTACGCGTCTGTCAGCCTTCCTCCGACTTCCGCTGTGAGGAGCCACCCAGATGGTACTCTACCCCACGACCGTAAGGCAGGCGTGAACGCTTGCCAACTGGGGAGACTAGGAAGGGAAGATAGGAGAGGGTGGGTGAACGGTTGGGGGGGGGGGGGGGGGGGCGTCGGCCGTATCTGGCCGGCATTGATAAAAGAATTCACAGTTCCGCCCCAAAGGCGAAGCACCGATTGCGATAGCAAATTAGTAGATTTATGTACAAAGTAAGCATAGTAGATTTATCGGCCTTATAAACTTCTAAACATTCGCTTACTAACTAAGTTACCGACGAAAGGATAAGTGTGACTCAACGACGACGTAGAAAGAAACAGACACGCCGAGACAGCGCGGTCTTTGCGTGTCTGCTTCTTTCTACGTCCTTGTTCACTCCCAGTTACCCATTCTATCATAGATTCAAACCAACTAGCCCGTCAACGTGTTTCAACTTAATTAACCACCACGGTGTAACGCGCGCACAGGTAAACATGAATGCATCTCGCTCGATGACAGCGGAAACTGTGTGTGAAAACTGTGGAGTTGGGAATCGCGGCAACATCCGCGGGCCGATTCACCTCTGTGTATCTGTCGCTTCAACGCGAACGAAATGTCGAAAGCACAGCCCATACGAAGTTACCGTCACTACGCGCACACTGCAAACATCGCAGATCCACTTGAAGATGAGGACCACATGGGCGCGCACTTTGGCCACGTTGCAGATCGCTTTCAAGACACGAGCACTGCCACCGCTTCCATGCGCCCCCATTATTTATTTACCAGCACCCCAAAACAAATGCTGCCATCTGTCTATATTTATTTGTCACCGTCTGCGCTTTGTAGAAGAGAATTTCACGAAGCCCAAATCATGCTGCAGCAGAAACACCTGCTACTGGATGTACAATATGAATTCCAAAACGCAACCAGTGCACCGCTGGGCCTGAACGCAATGAATGAACTGAGCACAAGGAGCACCTCTGACGACGTCATATCATCGGCGACGATCTGTCTGTGTCACTGCGCGCAGACTGTACAGACAGTGTAGACGCAAGGCAACCGTGCGTAAAGTTGATTGAGCCCGGGAGATTACTGCGGTGAGCCACGTGGCCGTTCTTGTTGCAATTACACCGCGCGTTTCACTGAAGTGGCCGCCATATCGGGCAATAGGTGGCAGCCCCATCGCCGCGTTAGCGTGGATGGGCTGTCGGCTACAGGCATTGAAATGTACACGGTGGCCTTCGCTGCGGGCTATTTGGCCATTTTTTTCTTCTCATAAAACGCACTCATATCAGTCGAAGGGTGATATATTGCGCTACAATGGCACATTTTTTCAAATAAAAAAAAATCCGTGGAGAATGTCTGCTATCTCTAAATTGAGCTGAAAACGCAGGTTTTTCTGGTACATTCGTGGTACTTATTGTGCAGATTCGGCTTGCGTTCAGCTGAATAATTTGGCATTGCCTTCGCGGAAATCTCTGATATTCTCGCAATGATTATAATAATGCCTATATTTCTGTACGATTGGGTAAAATCTGCAAGTTGTGGGACTCTGCTTCACCTCTTTAACGTATGCATGAAACTGCCTTTTATTTCTTTTTATTGGTCTGTTAAATGCGAGATATAAACTAAGTTAATGCTACAAGGTTCGCCATTATGGCGCTGACTGCGCTTTGGCAGAATGAACATGTGGCTTTAAAGGTTTTTTTTTTTCGCGATATAACATGAAAACACCGCATTTTCGCAAGAAGGGTGTTTTTGAATCATTACGTACATGAGATTGATAGGTATAATTTTCAGCCACTTTATGTGACAGCCTCATTGTGCTGTTTTCAATATCTGTGAAGACAATGACCGTTATGTTACCTCAAGCTAGCAACACCACACTGTAGACTTCATTATATCAGCCTCAAGCAAATCACTTTTACAACTTCCTGTGTGTTGCAACTGCGATGTTTCACATATTTCTCTTGTTTCCACTATTTCCTCTCGAGCTTCTATTTCCGCTTTTCTTTTGTAGCAGATACTGAAGTACGAAAGCGTTGAAAATTCCCCTGGGAAGCAAGATTATTTCTGCGTAGTGGAATATTCACATAGTTGAGTTGAGTTGAATGGTTGTAGGCTACCGGTGGGATTAGCCTTGCAGTGGCTGCCGGCAATTGCTCCACTGTTGCGACACTTAAATTAATAAATCACATAAATCAGACACAGACCTTACAACTACAAATAGTCACTCCTAATGTCACCATGTGGAGGCCAAATCAGTGTCCTGCAGGTAATTGAAACGGTGAGAAACCTCCTTCCTACACAACTGGTTCCCGCGCAGGAAAGCAATGTCCTGAAGAGAACTGTGAGGAATTGCTGTCTTCTGGACGGACCCGAATAACGCACTCCTTTCGGCGTCATACAGAGTACAGCACATTAGGTAATGTTCTATGTCACCGCATACACCACACGTTGAACATAATGGAGACAACGCCAGGCCAGTCTTATTCATCTACGCAGGGGTACGAGCAGAGCCCGTGCGAATGCGGAGCAGTAAAGTGGCTTGGTTTCTTATGAGGCCCTTGGTCACACATGGCTTGTGAGGTGAGCCCCACAAAGAACTGAAGTGGCACAACACCGCTTCTCTGAAGACTCTCTGGTCTTCTTGAGACACTTTTCTCAATGGATTCCCAGACAGCGCTCTACGGGCGAGGCTGTCCGCCATCTCGTTGCCTTTGATACCTATGTGGGAGTGCACCCATTGAAAACGTATGGAGAAGCCTTTGATATGGAGATTGTGCACCGAGCGTACGGAGCTAAGACTTAAGGCATCATTAGGGAACCTGTGCTCTAACCTTTAGAAGGGCGGATTTCGAATCCGTAAGAATGACAACAGGTTGAGGCCTACAAAACCGTAGCTTCTTTAGAACTGCCTCAATGGTAACGCTTTCAGCCGTTGTGGAGGACACGACTGCAGTGAAGCGAACCGACCAATCATACTTCAAAGAGGGAATGTGAAAACGAGCTGCACTAGATCCTCTGACTTTGGCCACAGAGCCATCAGTAAAAATTTGAAGATTACGTGCATATTCAGTCTCAAGATGTTCCAGTACTAGCGAACGCGTTGCTTCTAAAGCATAACTCGGCTTAGCGCCAACCTGAGGAATTGTCAACGAACAATCGAGGCTCACGAATGACTAAGGTGGTTTCGACCTCTTAGTTCGACCTCTAGCGTCAAGACCCAGGTAACCAAGAGTATTAAGGGCCAAGTATGCTCTTGACTCAGATCTCTTTAGAAGGCGTTGTAGAAGGGCTCGCCCGGCTATCGTCTGTTTGACGCGGCCAATTTGCACCAATAACCTTTGTGAAGCGACTAGGCTAAGAGGTCTCGATAGAGACTCATAAAGTACTGCATTTTTAGGAGCAGTCTGCGGAACGCCACGAGCCCTCCTTAGGCCCTTTCTGTGCAAAACCTCAAGTCATTCCAGCTGTGATAGCGAGGGTGAAATTAAAGGGAGCTGGTACATTATTCGACTCGTCACTAGTGCATAGTGCAGCCTGATCATTGAGGAAGGGTGATTTCCCCATTGCTCACTTGCAACTCTATGGATCCCATTGAGACGCGTAGATAGTAATGTCACAATAGAGTCCACTGCTAGTGCCCAATGTAGACGGTACTCAATAATGGCGCCCAAAAAGCGCTTGTGCTTCAATTGACGAAGGCAAGATTGATCAAGGTCTATCTTCAGCCGCGCATACCGTCTTCCTCTACCTGGAAACATGATGAAGCCAGATTTTTCCACCAAGAGAGTCAACCCAATACCTTGAAGGTAATTTCGAACTGAAAGTAATACCTGTCGAGCTATCAGAGCTAAACGCTTGTGTTGATATCCGGTTACCCAAATACAAATGTCGTCCGCATATATCGACCTATGGATATGCCATAAATGTTTTTGCACTTCAGCGGGAAGACCAGCCGCTGAAACATTAAACAGCGTTGGGGAAAGAACACTTCCCTGAGGTACACCTCGTGATACCGCCCTTTCGGTGATTATGGTACTTCCTAACCGCACATGAATTTTACGATCACAGAGAAACGAGTGAATGAATCGCAGAAGATAGCCCTGTACGCCTATGGCCTGCAAACTGTTTATTATTGAGCTCTGAAGGACGCTATCATAAGCCTTTGATAAGTCTAGTAAAAAAGGCAGTGTTGAGTGGCCGAAAGATCTTTGATGTTCAATGTGGCTTATCAAGTCGAAGACGCTATCTTACGCGCTTAAACCTGTGCGGAATCCAGTCATGCATGCTGGCAGAGCATGTGGGACTTCCGTCCTTGGCCACGCACAGGTCCAAACTGTCGAAAACTTATACAAGTTTGCGTCCGTGAAAATCTGCGTTCCTGTCACCCCAGACAGAGTGATGGGCGTTGAAGTCACCGCAGATAATTCGGGGCGCTGGGGAACGGTCACAAGGCTGCTGGAGAAACAAATCCATTGCTACCTTCTTCCGCAGAGACACGTATACGGATGCAACAGAAAGAGTTCGGAAGCCGAGCCGTATCCTCACAGCCGCTGCCTCAATACTATCGGTGCAAAGATCGGTGACGTTCAAAGCCACATGAGGAATCTCTCTTCGTATGTAAAGGGCGGCACTTCGTGCGGGAAAGGACTTTATGCTGCAATTCTTGTGTGCGTCATATCCAGTGAAAAATCTCTCGCTTGGTAGGCCAGCCTCCGAGAGGGTCAATACTGAAACACAAGTTTCTTTCAAAAATAATTTCAGTTCTGCTAGTCGACTTATAATCCCAGCGCAGTTCCATTGCATAATAAACGGCACTTTTCGGTGATTTTTAGTTGCACGAGGTTGAGGAAAACTAGCCATATTATAAGGTAATGCTCGCTACGAAGGTGGTAATCATGGACTCAAAGGAAAGAACGAGCTGTAGAAAGTTCTTCAGGGTGCCAGTCTGCATCGCTTGAACATATGAATTGAGGACTTCACATAAAACTCGCCGAAGCTTGGACAGATCACGATTTTTGAGCTCCTTATTTTCCTGGACGCGCTGCCTCACAACTTCAAGAAAAGATGCGGACTGGGACCCACTCTTGGCCACTGCAGCTGGTTTCTTCATCTCTTTTGAGGCAAGAGAATGTCCTCCTTGTCGTCGAGTCTGGCTTTGACCTGCTCGCTGAGGAACTTGGACACTTTTGGCTGAAGCAGATCGAACAACCGACTCACCCACAGAGGACTCTGCCGTCTTGCTAGGGTCAGGTCGCTCACTGACGTTGCTTGCTACCACGCCACGAACTTCCGACTCTAACGCAGGGAACTCGCCACTTCCAGCTATCGGCTTCTCTGTAGGTTGTGGTTTGGGACCACTAATGAAGGACACTCGACGGTGTAAGGCGCTTACACGGAAGAAGCAGCCTCCGAAACTCGCTGGATGGTCATCCCCACAATTAGCGCAAACAAAATCAGCCTTGCAGGCTTTGTAATTGTGGGCACCACCACATCGTTTGCAAGGTTCATCTTTGATGCATACTTTGGCTACATGCCCAAAGCGTTGGCACTTAAAGCATCGAGAAGGAGTTTCAACGAATTCTTTGACTGCATGCTTGTAAAACCGAGGTCAACCTTTTCTGGGCGCTCGGTGTTGGGAGCAAACGTTAGCACAACATAGTTAGTAGGTTTCGCTGCCAATTCTTTTTCTTGAGTCTCCACCCGGCGCATTATACCTTTCACGTGCAGAACACCTTGCAGTTTCAAGTAGTCAAGAAGGTCGCTTTCCGAATACCATGCTGGTACTCCCCTAACAACACATGTGTTAGTCATGTAGGAGTGGGGCTACCGGGCTTCAACTCTCATGTCACCAATCTGAGAGCACCAGAGAAGAATGTCAACTTGCTCTTCCGTTGCAATATCTAGATGAACAGCACCTTGCGTTGTGAAGCGAATGCGAATCGGAGGCGATCGCAGCAGAACTTTAGTGGCTTCGAAGAGCCTGACGGGGTTCCGATCTCTCAAATCGACACCTTTCTCTGTTGACAAAACTACCACTGTGATTCCGACCGTTCTTTGTTTCCGACGACTCACCACCTTAAAGCCGTCGCTGTTCATTTCCGCCATATCAGCCACTTCCTCGTCAGGGTCGAAAGTAGTTGAGTCGTCCACACTGAGCGATGATGACGCACTAGACTGCTGATCGTCCCTGATGTCTGGCAGCTCCACGCATTGCGAGGCCATGGCCGCCTCCGCCCCGCTGGCTTCCTTCGGATGGTGCTGTCCCTTTAAAAATGGCCGCGCCGGAGCAGCCGTACTCTTTCCATAGGGACAGTCCCGCCTTAAAGATAATAAAAGGGCAACCTGTGTAACAACTGAGGATTGTCGCGTAATCACGAAGCGACAGTGATGCAATAATATGCCTCAGATCAATTATATCCTGTAACCACATATGAGCTACTAAGATATTCTTTCAAACTGCTGTGCGATATAACGCAACCTTGTTCATGTTTCGTGGTACTAGGAGGATTGTGAAATAATCAACACATTGCTAGAAGAAATCTCTAAACATTATTTCAGGTATTGGAGCACCATTTCATTAATTTGTAACGATGCCAAGTATGTTTATTTTGAAGTGCCCAAAGCTCAATGCAGCAATAAAACTGAAATGATTGTGACGAACGGAGAGTGCGTGGAAGCGCGTCGCGCGCTCGAAACGTGCAGTGGCTATTTTTTTTTTTGTCAGCGCAAAGGCTACAGCGAAATGAAAAATGCGTCTCCACTTGGTAAAAAAAATGCATACCACCCTTTACAACTGCGACAGAACCACGGAACCAGCAGACTTTAACGGGTATGTGCGCCGAACGCGGACATGCATACAAGTAGCTACTATCAGCCAATGAGACGCGGAATCCACACCGATTCACATTATCGAGGTCCAGCCAGTGTCTGACAGGCAGCTACTCCGTTGCATCTTGCGTCCAATAAAAGCAAGAGACAACATCCTTTCGGGCACTATTGCAGCAACAATGACCATGTGTTGAACTTTTTGTCGAAGTGGTTCGAAACGGTTTCTGAAAAAAAGTTCGCGTCCTTTTCCACCATGACTGAAGCATATTCTGGTTCTCCCCGCACTACCAAATAACTTCTCATGATGGGTATGCTGTCCCACTATAGAAACAGAATACCATATGCTTAGCGTGTTCTATCAATACACGGCTAAGGGTAGAATATTCTTATTTACAGTATACTGTCTGGGCTCTCGTCCCTTTTGAGGGAACATATTGGGCACACAGACATGGGTTTACGATACGGGACGCGCAATAATATCCCTGCAAAACGTTTGAAGACAAGGTCTTCTTAGCTGAGTTCACACCGGTGGAGCGTATCTGGGTATCTTGTAATTTCTTATGAAAAAAAAGCAGCCCTTTCATGCCTCCTGAGCGTGGTAGTGAGTTTCAAGTACCAAAAGGAAGGTCTCAACATGAAGAAAAGCGAGCGTTAGTTGCAGAATCGGTGAATTGAGCGGTATTGCTGTAATTTGCGCGAGTGTAGCCGAAAATTATACACATTGCGTTATACATATGTAATGTGGGCACCACCATACGTACAGAAAGACTGAGGCAAAGCAGCCGTACGGCACACTCTTGTTAAAAGGGGAGAGTTCACTTGGACGAAGCACAGCTCGCGGGACGAAATTGTGTCTGGAAGGTAGCTGCGGCTCCGGCTGTAATATCTCAATTTTACGGGAGCGGCGTAATTAGCGCCCGTATAATTGAAAATTAACCGCATTGCACCATAGGCAGCACATTCGCCGGGATGGTCCCACCAGGCGTTTTCATCAAAAACAAGTCAGCTGGATATAGGCACAAATGAAGCCAAGTAAGGGGTAATACCATACGAACGATACGAAATTAGCGAATAGTGGGCATGAATAAAAGCAGAAACTGGAAGAATGTCGACAATCAACATGTCATCATAAAATAATTTGAGGCGTCATATACGCCGACCCTGTTTTGGGGGGTCGGGGTGGAAAAAGAAAGCGTCGACATATACGACGCATCAAATTATTTTACGATTAATTGGGCAGTTGTTGCGAGGTGCATCGGTGGCGTAGAGGTAGAGTATCCGCCTCGCGTGCAAGAGGACCGTGGTTTGAATGCCGGTGCCGCGCAATTTTCCACCGGATTAAAAAAAAAAGAAAAAATCAGCGGGTTGATAAAATCGCATAAACAGGCTTGGAGTGTGGCCTGATCCCGGTGACCAAAACCGCTAACGCACTCCTTCACTTGAGCAGGATTGGCCACCCTGGTGCAGTACTTGGCCACAACCTCCTATATGAATACTACAATAAAACCTTGGCCCCTCAGTCCTCAGCGGCTGTGAAGCAATTGACCACGGCGGCGGTCAGACCTGTGACGCAGCAGAGGTTGCTAAGAATACCTGGGTCCCCAACAGGCCACCATTGGGATATGAACCTGGCAACGTTTAACGCTAAAACTTTATATAGTGAGGCTAGCCTAGCAGTGCTACTGGAGGAATTAAAGGGCAGTAAATGGGGTATCATAGGGCTCAGTGTAGCTAGGAGGACTAAAGAAGTATATCCAATGCTAAAAAGCGGGCACGTCCTGTGCTACAGGGGCTTAGCGGAGAGACGAGGACTAGGAGTCGGATGCCTGATTAATAAGAACATAGCTGGTAACATACAGGAATTCTACAGCATTACCGAGAGGGTGGCTGGTCTTGTAAAACTTAATAAGAGGTAGAAATTGAAGGTCGTACAGGTCTACGCCGTTACATTCAGTCATGATGACCAGGAAGTCAAAAGCTTCAATGAAGACGTGGATTCGACGATGGGTAAACTCAAAACAAAATACACTATACTGATGCGCGACTTCAATGCCAGGGTAGGCAAGAAGGAGGCTGCAGACAAGTGGTGGAATATGGCATAGGCTCTAGGAATAGCAGGGTAGTTATTAGTAGAGTTTACAGAACAGAATAATATGCGGATAATGAATACCTTCTTTCGCAAGCGGGATAGCCGAAAGTGGACGTGGAGGAGCCTGAACGGGGAGACTAGAAATGAAGTAGACCTTATACTCTGCTCTAACCCTTGTGGCATCATACGAGATGTGGACGTGCTCGGCAAGGTGCGCTGCAGTGACCATAAGATAGTAAGAACTCGAATTAGCCTAGACTTGAGTAGTGAACGGAAGAAACTGGTACATAAGAAGCCGATCAACGAGTTAGCGGTAAAAGGGAAAATAGAGGAATTCCGGATCAAGCTACAGAACAGGTATTCGGCTTTAACTCATGAAGAGGACCTTAGTGTTGTAGCAATCAACGACAATCTTGTGGGCATCATTGAGGAGTAGGCAATAGGAGTCGGTGGTAACTCTGTTAGACAGGATACCAGTAAGCTGTCGCAGGAGATGAAAGATGTGGTCAAGATACGCCAATGTATGAAACCCTCTAACCCTACACCTAGAATTGAACTGGCAGAACTTTACAAGTTAATCAACAACCGTAAGACAGCAGACATATGGAAGTATAATATGGAGCGAATTGAACATGCTCTCAGGAACGGAGGAAAACTAAAAGCAGTGAAGAAACTAGGACTAGGCAAGAATCAGATGTATGCGCTAAGAGGCAAAGCCGCCAATATCATTACTAATATAGATGAGATAGTTTGAGTGGCTGAGGAGTTCTGTAGACATTTATCCAGTACCAGTGGCACCCACGACGATAATGGAAGAGACAATAGTCTAGAGGAACTTGAAATAAGTAAAGAAAGCCTTGGGAGCTATGCAAAGAGGGAAGGCAGCTGGGGAGGATCAGGTAACAGCAGACTTGTTGAGGGATGGTGGACAGATTGTTCTAGAATACCTGGTAACCCTGTATAGGCAATGCCTCATGACCTCGATCGTCCCGCAATCTTGGAAGAACTGAACACTATTGAAAGCTATTTGTTAAATCGTACCTTCCGTGTAAAAGTCGGTAATGCACTCTCACGTCCTTTTACGCAGGAAACTGGTGTACCCCAGGGAGGCGCGCTCAGCTGCACTCTCTTTATCGTTAAAATGAACACACTACGTGCTTCACTGCCACAGGCCATTTTTTATTCCGTATACGTAGACGATATACGAATCGGCTTCAAATCCTGCAACCTCACAGTATGCGAAAGACAGGTACAGCAGGGCTTAAACAAGGTGTCCAAATGGGCAGACCAAATGGATTTAAAGTCAACCCCCACAAAAGTTCTTGTGTTCTCTTCACAAGAAAGAGAGGCCTGGTCCCAGATCATTGCGTAGAACTGGGCGGACAACAAATTCCTGTAAACAAAGATCACAAATTTCTTGGTGTTATACTTGACTCCAGGCTTACTTTCAGTCCTCACATAAAACATATTAAAGAAACATGTCTTAGAACAATGAACTTACTTAAAATCCTATCCCACACAACGTGGGGTAGCCGCAGACAGTGTTTATTGAATATTTACAGGAGCCTAGTTTAATCACGGTTAGATTATGGTTCCGTAGTATATCACTCTGCCGCACCGGGCGCACTTAAGATGTTAAACCCCGTTCATCATCTGGGTATCTGTCCGGTCACTGGCGCATTTTGGACAAGCCCTGTTGAAAGTCTATATGTAGAGTCAGATGATTGACCACTCAATCTTCGGAAAACAAACATCAGCTTAACGTATTTTCTCAAGGTTCGCGCTAATAAGGAACATCCGTGTTTCATAACCGTTAACAACTTGACGTGTGAAACACTTATTCATAATAGACCCTCTATGAGACTTCCTTTCTCACTGCGTGCAAGAGAACTTAGCACGGAAATAGATGTCCCAGTTCTCGAGCATCACTTAGTGCCTCCAGCTAAGCTAGTACCGCCCTGGGAGTGGCAGGTGATAGACTGTGATGTATCCTTTGTGGAGGTCACAAAGCATGCTCCTGACCTCGAAATTGCTATGCATTTTCGTGAACTTCAATCGAAATACTGCTGTTCCGAATTCTGCACAGATGCATCAAAATCACACTAGGTGTATCTTATGCTGCTGTTGGTCCCTCTTTTTCTAAATCTGAAGTATTGAACCCCTTAACGAGTATCTTCCCTGCAGAAACCTATGCTGTACTGTCTGCAGTAAAACATATAAATAAATGAAAACTCGACAGAGCAATAGTATTTACAGACTCGTTAAGCCTTGTAAAAGCGCTGAACTCTTTACAAAAGTTTACAAATCCGGTTTTCATTGAACTTTACTCACTCTTATGCAGCATTTATTTATCATATAGACAAGTAATAATATGTTGGGTACCTGGCCATAGAGGCATCGATGGTAATGTACTAGCTGATAAAATGGCCACATCACTCACACCACTAACCACATTTCGTACGGCTGCTGTCCCTGTCCCAGATCTGAAGCCTTTCTTAAGAAAGAAACTGCGACAACGCTGGCAACGCATGTGGGACGCAGAGATAAATAACAAATTGCATGTGATAAAGCCACAGTTAGGTTCTTGGCCCTCCGCAACAAAATCACGGCAAACAGATGTCCTATTCTGTCGTCTCAGAATAGGACACACATTTGGGACCCATCATTTTCTACTCACTGGAAATCAACCTCCAACCTGTGGCAGATGTTGCGAGAGGCTGACCGTATTTCATGTCCTCTTGGGGGGTCGGGAGGCCGAAGCTGAATGAAAGAAATATTTTCCTCTGGCATACCAGTATTACATCCCTCTACACCCGGCAATGTTTCTTGGACAGGAACCGCTATTTACCACGAAAGCAGTCCTCGGTTTCTTAAGCGATGTTATCTTAGATGTTACAAGTCCATTCAATTCGTAGAGCATCCTCGTTCCAGAGGATGCCCCTGCGAAAACTGTTTTGCATTGCACATGCCTCCAGGCCCTTGTGTTTCAAGGGCTCTAAGGAGGCAGTAGTGCTCTAGCAAATTTTAGAGCCAGATATAATCTATACATCGTATATTTCTCTTCAAATGCATCCTAATCTTCATAGTACACGTCACATGTCACGGCCATAATCTTATTATACAGATTTTACGTAATCTAGAGCAACTATTTTAAGGCCCCTTTACAGCCACGTCACGCCAATTTCATAGAACTCAAAACTACACTGCGAACCCATTACAAACGGCATTGCGCTCTTTGGCCATACCTGGCCCTTGCGCCATTAAACACGAAACATGCATTCATTCAGAACTCTGACATAATCCCAATCTATAAGAAAGGGGACGCCAAACACTTGAAAATTATAGGCCGATCAGCTTACTGTCCGTTGCCTACAAAGTATTTACTAAGGAATCGCAAAGAGGATCAGAAACACCTTAGACTTCTGTCAACCAAAGGACCAGGCTGGATTCCGTAAAGGCTACTCAACAATAGACCATATTCACACTATCAGTCAGGTGATAGAGAAATGTGCGGAATATAACCAACCTTTACATATAGCTTTCATTGATTACGAGAAAGCGTCTGATTCAGTTGAAACCTCAGCAGTCACGCAGACATTACCGAATCGGGGTGTAGACGAGCCATATGTAAAAATACTGAAAGATATCTATAGTGGCTCCACAGCCACCGTAGTCCGCCACTTAGTAGTCGTTGAGTGCTACATGGCTTCCACGAACGACATGTTCCCCCGGAGGAGCCATTATTATTCATTGTTCGTGGTCTACAAAACGCACAAATGACGCGCACTCAACATGGGTGCAGGTTCACAAATCAACCGGTGAGAGTCCCAGCACTCTTACAACGCGTTTCCAGTGGCGTTCGGCAGATGGCAGAACCGGAAAAATAAAAAATAAAAAGGATTGTTTCGAGCTGCCTGCGGAGAAAACTCCTCTCTTTTAGATAAACAAAGGTTGCGCCGGACCTAATAAAACTATGACACTTTAACCAAATGCCCACTAAGTGTAACAGTGTGTGTGCTGTTGAAAGCGTCTCAAGTTGGAAACATAAAGCGGTGGTCGAGCACAGAAACAAGCTGAGTCCGTGAGTGTTCGTGAAAGGTATCACTGTTCTCGCCTTGTACGGCTTCGTGCCCGCTACTTTCATCATGACTTGAATGAGAAGTTGCGGCAGATGGCACTGGCTCGTGCTTTGAGGCATCTACAAGAGGAATGCGTGACTTCATATTTATGGGAGCCTTCTGTTCATCTCGTTGAAATGTATAATGTGTCATTTTCTTTGCTTTAGCCATTAGCCCAATGCGGCATTGAATAAAAATTAATAATCATCCGCAAGCAATTGCGGCAATTTCAACGCTTTTGCAAAGCTTAGACAGGCGGGCGCATGCTTTTCGTCTTTGTCCGCAATCAGCCCTCTTTTTCTCATGGCGATACTTTCAATTGTTCACCGTCACATAGAATTAGCATAGCTGAAAGTTGGAAGAAATTCCCCTATCCAGGTAAGGCTTGATTTCTTCAGTGGTAATAAATACCACATTGCAAAGCAAATCCTTCACGAGATTTGAAAGAATACATTACTAATATGAGGAGCATTGTCATAATTCGCATCTATTCCTCAAGTAAGTTTTTGTAGCATGCTACTATTAGAGCGGATCATCAAGCATAAATATACAGTCATGCTGCTTCCTTTGGCCAAATGTATTTTCACGATCCCGTGGTAGAGCTGAAATGTCGAGCAACGCGGAGATCTGACATGTGCATTCATGGTGCGTAAAGGCACGATTGCAAGAATAACGAGGTGGAGAGTCACAAACACCGTTGTTCTTTGTTGTCCTCGTTCTACATACGTCCCTGTTTGCACACGTGCCTTTACATGCATTGAATCCCTACCACGTCGCCCAGTCATTGAGTGTATGAATCGTTGTTCATTTAGAGCAACATTAGGCCAATGCATAATTTGTAGTGAGTAATGGATGGGAACAATAAAAAAACGGCCGTGGCTTAGCTTGGTTAAGCCTGGTGATTGCGAAGCAATAGTGTGTTATTCTCGGATCAGCTGGTAGTATGGCTGGTGGTAGTCTTGGGTTATGCTAGTGTTACGGCTTACAGTGAATCATCTAAGAGGAAGTCATCCGTCGAATCCGTGTATGACGACAAACATTTCCCTCACCAGCGTGCCCATTACAAAATCTTCCAGTATCGATTGGCCGACGGTGCGGTAACACTCCATTTTCTCCGCGTCGTAAGATATGCCCACTCTGACCGTAGCGCCCCTGGTGAGAGAAGCGGGAGTTAGGCCGCCGTTGGTGGCTACCGCCTCGCCTCGCGACGGCGTGAGATGGGGCCCCGTTTTTACACAGCTGGAGTGACGTCACTCTAGGTCACGTGGTGTGACGTCACGCAGCGAGGTCATGCTAAAGGTCAATGGTGCCTACCACCGCCTCGCCACAGAACGGGCTGAAGTGCGACCTAAAGTAGTATTGCTTCGCAATAAAAACAATGAAATGTACACCAGGTTTGAGCACATATTATGCTTCACGCGTATGATCTTGTAATCCAAGCCGTTTCTACTTATCTTTTCTATTGAGAGATCATTATTCAACTTTCGCCTTTTAATGCACTCTGTTGACATCTTGATGTACTCATCCACTCTGTCCATGGAGCCACCTTTTGGTAGATCGGCTCGCCCACACCACATTACGCAACCTTCAAAGTGAATATGGCTAGGTGCGCTGTTTTAGAACAAATATTTTATGAGCATAGCAAACTTCTGACATCTAATGCAGCTGTCATGGTAAACTATAATATCAGCACATCCTTTTTATTCTACTGTCAGCATCAGCGAAGGAACGTAAGCGCGCTATTAGTATTAGCCACATATATCTATTGACCGTAGAGATCGCTGGTGCGGCCGTCCCGGCCTGGCACCCTTTCGGGCTTTCCCAGCCGGGAAGCTTAAAAACACTGGGACAGCCCGGGTTGTGTCATTAACTCCTAGAGTATTCGACGCTCTTACGGCGTTCCCCACTCGCAGGCCACATGAACGAGCGTGACGGGCTGTCTGTGCACTTATCTGTCGGGAGGATGTTGTGATGTTAGCTACCCGATGAAAAAATAGTGTTTCTGCGCAGATAACCCATCTAGGATTGACTGAAACGACAAGAAAACCTACAGTCAGATGACGAACATACTGTTGCAAAAAAAAAATGAGAAGGTCCCCAAAAAGAAATTCAAACTGGCTGGGATATGAGAAATGACTCTATAAAAAAAAACAATAATTCAGGAGCTCGTCAGCCAAGGCATGGAAACAGGCAGAGCAAATGACAAGCGTTCGGGATATGAGCAATGCGCAGTTCATATGTCATCCCCACCTTGGTTCGAGCCTGTACATTGTAGTGGCTCAGAAAGGAACCGTGATGCCTCACGGTTTGCCGTTTCCAACTAGCTCCAAAGGAGTCAACTTGACCAGCATCAAATCCTTCTCGAATCATGCAATTCAATAACAGGAATGTATACATAGACTATTATTTTTGC
This sequence comes from Dermacentor andersoni, assembly GCF_023375885.2. Lineage (NCBI taxonomy): Eukaryota > Metazoa > Arthropoda > Arachnida > Ixodida > Ixodidae > Dermacentor > Dermacentor andersoni. The sequence goes on from NC_092821.1 coordinate 52,715,471, forward strand.
GCAAGTCGTTCTTCGCCATTAGGTGGTTTTCGTTGTAACCAGGCAATGCATCAGCTCATGGCGAAACTCAGAACAGATTGGAAACGACAATTTTACCGGTCGAGTGTGTCTGAACGAAGCGAACTCTGGATGCGCTCAGATTGTGAAGCTTTTGGTTATCAAACGTAACCAAATGGCTATTCCGTCCTGCGGAAATCCGCACAGAGCAGGATATTTCATCAAAGGGAAAAAATTGGCCCTGCAGGGACTGTAGCGCAAAACTACTTGAAAACAAAGAAACACCCAAGAGACTTCTCCGAAAGAAATCTTAAAGTTGAAGGAAAATTTATGCTCGTCTCGAGATCGTAACCGCGATCCGTGTTGGTTGCTCTACCATCTCAGCAAAGCAGTAGTCTAGCAGATTGCCAGGGGATGCTGAAGTGAGGGACAAGCCGAAGCTTCAAGACACTGAATACGACAACTCAATTCCGCGAAAGCGCGCAAGGGGAAGCAAGTTTCATAAAAGAAAACGAAACTGCAAAGAACACTATATGGTTTCCTCTTTAGCTTCGTGTTACAGTAAAGGCGGCTGTCAATTTTCATCTTTCTCCAAATATTGCTGAACCCGCAGAAAGTCCGTAAGATAGGTGACTTGGGTGTCTACCACTCCAGTCTGGTACCTCGCCACGTTCCAGCCCAAAGTTGAAGCAAGTAAAGCTTTCTAGAAAACCAGGGAAGAAAACTTTTTCAGAACGAATTTTCAATAAGTTTCGTGCATTACAGCGAAGAAACATAATCGTAAGGACAAAAATTTGTGTAGTAGCAGCAAGCGTCAGGAGTGTTTTAGTCCATATTACTAGAATATTTCCGTAGTGGTAGTTATAGGTAACTTACACCGGTTTTAGAAAAACAATAAAAAATACTCTAAATTCCATGCCCGGATGGCAAGAAACGAAACCGTAGTCGCTATCGGCTGGTTGACTTTATTGCAGAGTAGTAGATGGTCAGCACAGCAGCGTCTCACGGCGTGGTCGGTTGAGTAATGGTAACCTTTATGCATTCGAGCATCAGGTATCGCCTGACTAGGAACCAGTAATCCTTGGCTAGGCCATCCAGTTGCAGACGGGAATCCTGGCGAAAATGGCAGATGACGTGGCGTTTGACGATGCAGGATATTTGCATGAAAGCGTCCATATCTGGAAAGTCCCTGACAGCGTCTCAAATCATGGCGGCTGCCTCTGCCACATTGACCGACGAAGGTGGTCCTACCTGCTCCGGAAGTGTGCTGTGACGCTGGACACGTTCCAGCGTTTGGGACGGGGACCTGCAGGAAGGCTACCAAAGTTCCTGAAATCAATAACGGCATATATGTGCGGCATCAATTTTGCTATATTGAAGCGTTCTGCCATTTTAACATGTGACGGCTCGGCCTTTACATGCGTCTCTCTCGTCTACTCGATAGGCGTTTTGTCGGCGCCCTTAGCCTCAGCGTTGCCAATTGACGAGGCAGAGAGAGTGCAAAAATGAAAAAACACGAACATACACCCCCGACGCTGATTTCGAATATCCAGCGATAGAATTTCTTTATGCCTGCAGAGATACAGTGATAATGACGCTTAATATTTAGTAAGTTAAGGCCGCGAGCCGTATGGTTCGATGACGTTTAAGTGCTCCCATGGCTTGGCGCATTGCAAATTACGTTAAGTGCTTTCCAGGGCACGTATCAGGCATTGGTGTATCCGGATCGGTCCATAGAGTCGCAGTCTATACCCCCCTGGTTGCTTTG